>NC_081428.1:65947006-66274863 GCF_949786415.1 Peromyscus eremicus
GTGTTTTAAATTTTGTTTATTTATTTTTTATTTTTATTTTTATCAAGTGGGCTCAGAGAGCTCCTGATGTTGATGCATTTTATTGCTTTTTAAAAATGAAGTTCATTTTTGTCTGTTTTTTTTTCTTCTCCCTTTTCTTACTTAGGTTTTTTTTTTTTAAATTGCTAACAGACCATTCACTCACCTTACAAAAGAATAAGTAATTTCCAATTAACATCTGAAATGCAGAATTTGGTTTCTTCACTAGTAGGAAAGTAATTGTTAGGTTAAAAGAAACAAAGGCTATTAAAAAAAAAGAATGCTGGGTAGGCATCATTTTCCTGGCAATTACAAAATAGATTTTAAAATATTCCCCTAGGACTGGAATAGGAGAATGAGAATTGTTGGATTTGGGTGGCTTCCCGTGTTTAAAATCCTGTTTATCTGCAGTGTGACTGAAATAGATGCTGAGGAAAGGGAAGTGTTATGCTCATTCTCTCCTTTCTTGCCTTTCCATAGCCTGTTGTCTCCTCACCTTGTTGGCTTAACCCATCTTTACTCATTCAAGTCAAGTTGATGCACAGGACTTGTGGGAATTTCCCCCATGTGTGTGCCTAGCTCCAGCACTTGTGCTGCTGTTCTGGAACTTTGAATAGTCAACCTCCATGAGAGTTGCCTCTTCTTATGGCCATTTCCATTCCTGAGTTGTTGAATGCCTAAGATCCAAGGATCATGTTTTATGCAATTTTGAATTCCTAGCACTTAGAACTGCATCTAGTTCCTAGTGGACACCACTTCTTCATGCCCTGAATACCAGCCCCGAACTGTTCAGTGAGTTAACAAGTGCATGACTGTAATGTATTTTTCTGTATCTCTAAACAGCTCATTCCAGACCCAGGTGTCTTATAGGCCAGGCTTAAAAGTAAAAACTGAATGAATAAATCACCACAACAGAGCAGTAAACATATCTCTGGCTTCTGGAAGATGCTAACTGCCTCTGATCACATCCACACTTGGAGGTATTTGAGCGGTTTCTGATTATGGAGTGTGGTACATGTAGCATGGTGTTTAATGTGGAAGGGAGGTCACACAGTTGCAAGGCTCACGAGCTCTCTGACAGATGTGAAAAGAAGGGCTTCCAGAGGGGGCCTTGATATGCCTGAAGCCACCCAGAGGGCAGGTGACTGAACTCTGCTTGACCCCTCTTGGACATTCTCTTAGATTTCTTTTCTCCCTCCCACTTAATGTTTTCTGCCAACTTAGCATTGCACTCAATTTAGTGTTCTCCATAAAGCTTTCATAGCTATGCATTTTGATGGCCAGTAAATATTGAAATAAAATTGGTTTTTCCTTCCTCTTCTCACCCCATCCTCTTCCTTACAAAGAGTGTAAAAGAACCAACATCCACTCCAGGCACTCTGCTAAAAGAAGAGGCTGTTGAACATCTGGTCAAAGAGTCAGGATGTGAAGGTTTGTCTGCCCTCTTCCTTCCTGTCTCCCCCTGTTGCCTCCCTCCTCTGTCCTCAACTCCTTTACCCTCTTCTCAAGGTGAAGAATCTACGGGCTTCCCTCTGCAGGTTGAGAAGTCTAACAATTCTCCATCCTAAGCAGCGTCTGCCTCTTTTCCAGGCTCCTGAACCTCGGTCAAGCTGTTTGGAAATGGAAGCCGATCACAGCAATGTGCACTTACCAATTGCGGCATAAACTTCCTACTGCTTTCTTCCCCCCTCTCTTTCCTCTCATCTTCTTCTCCATCAGTGACAATTTCATACTGGTCTAGGATGAAGCATGGTCATTTTCTTCCTCCAACTTTTTCAATATCCCCCTCCAACTTCAACTCTCCCCCCCCCATGTGTGTGTGTGTGTGTGTGTGTGTGTGTGTGTGTGTGTGTGTGAGAGAGAGAGAGAGAGAGAGAGAGAGAGAGAGAGAGAGAGAGATCCAACCCACTGAATATAGGAAGTGCTTACCATAATGCCCAGGTGTGGGGCAATCTAATTGAGCATGGAAATCCTACCAGTGGCCACACACTCAAGAAATACAAAAAAAAGGAGTAATTTTCTCTTCTCCAGGAACTATCAATTGTCCATAGCTCCTAATAAAGGAGCGAGACATAGAGACCATCTATCCATCAAGGCTAGAAATTTGGCCGGTGGCTTGGCCTTGTGCAGGTATCTCAGCTGCTGTGAGTTCATGAGTAAAGTAGCCATATCGTGCCCAGCAGACAGCATTTCACATCACTCCTCCCTATCCACTGGCTCTTACATCCTTTCTGTCTCCTCTTGCATAGTGTTTCATGAGCCTCAGTGGTGAAGGGGTTGAAATAGATATCCCACTTAGGACCGAGCACTCAGTCCCTTACTCTCAGGACTTTGAGCAGTTATGAGTCTCTGTATTAGCTCCTGTCCACTGCAAAAGGAGGCTTCTCTGACCAAGGCTGAGAGCAGCCCAAGTCCATGGGCCACTTTAGAAGGCAGCTTGACAGCCTGTCCATTTAGTAAAATAACAGTAGCAGATTCTTGCTGTGGATGATTGATTGATAAATAAAATGCCCATTGGCCACTAGCCAGGCAGGAAGTATAGGTGGGACAAAGAGAGAGGAGAAGTCTGGGAAGTGGAAGGCTGAGGGAGGGAGTTGATGCCAGCCGCCTAGATGAGAACCAAGATGTAAGTTACCGGTAAGCCATGAGCCACATGGCAAGGTATAGATTAATAAAACTGTGCTGAGTTTAAGTGTAAGAGCTAGACAGTGGTGGGCCAAGCTAATGGCCGAGCAGTTTAAGTAATATAAGCTGCAGGACTTTGGGGGCTTGGCAGAACCCGGAGAGAAACTCTCCAGCTACAGATTCTAGCATAGGGTCTTTGATTTCTGAGCTGTGGGCTTCTGACTAGGCCTACCATACCCGGCATGGAATTCCGTCCTGTGGAGCAGGTCTGAGATCCAGGCAGAAAGCAGCTGTTATACCACACCAATCATGCCACTGTTACACCAGTGAGAATACTTCGCTTGGCAGGTGGGTATTGCAGCATGCAGGGTCCAGTTCTTAGTGAGACTATGTGTTCTCTCCCCTAACAGACTGCATAGCATCCTCCAGGGGGGAACGTTTCCTGGTTGGTTTGAGGCTGGCTTGTCTATGTCTTGAAACCAAACTATGAGTGCTTCTCCCCTCAAGGCTTGGCTTCTCTTTCTCTCTTTTCAATACATGCATTTTTTTAAAAAAATTTTAAGTAAAATATAATTATGTAATTTTTCTCCTTTTCCTTTTCTCCTTCCAACTCTCCCCTTTTGTCCTCTCTTGCCTGTCTCTCCTCCTTCCTGATTCCCTCTCAAACTCACAGTCTGTCTCTTTTCGTCTGATTATTGTTGTCACATACACCCACAAAGAGATACATAATTACAACCTGATCAATCTGTTTAGTGTTGCTTATATGGACATGATTTCAGGCCTGATCACTTGGTGTTCTACAACCAATCAGTGTACTCATCCCTGGGGAAGACTAATTCTCCCTCTCCCAACGTCAATTAGTTGCCTATAGTTTTTCAACTAGAGAGGGGACCCCTCCGACATTAGCATGTCTAGGGTGAGACCTCTCTCACATTAGCATGTCTGGGGTGAGACTCCTTCCACATCAGCATGTCTGGGGTGAGACCCCTTCCACATCAGCATGTCTGGGGTGAGACCCCTTCCACATCAGCATGTCTGTTGATGTTGTCATTGCTTGGATCTTGTTGAGGCAGCGTGGCTTCTCTTCAAAGTTGGAACTTTAGCTTTCTGCTGCCAACATCTGTGTGGCTTCCTTACCACATTTATCTTTTCCTCCACAGTATTTATCATAATTTGTGTGTCTTGTGTTCTTTGCTTAAATTGTTTTCCTAAGTTAGAGGTGATTTGTAAAGTCTGATGTTGTTGGACATTCATTACCTTGTATGTGATACCTGGCATTAATAAATTTCACTTACTAGGTGAATGTTAATAATTACCAGTAAGTAGTAACTATTGTCCATTTTTACCAACCAAATGCTTAATGGGACCCCTTTTTTTTATTCAAGACTGAGTTGCAAGATGCAGGAAATATTAGGATCTGTAAGGATTGTCCTGGAAAGATTTGCCTCTAGGCCTAGTGACTCTCTTCATTTCACAAAGTCATCTGCATTGTCTGTTTCCTCTAAGTACAACACTCAGTCTGTATTTCTGTGGGCTTTGAGGATCTCATTTATCTTCCTCTTGGGTTATGATGCCTCTTTTGGGCCCAGTACATTTGATATGCTGCTATATTAACCAATTTCTGGAGCACTTTCAGGCATTCTTAGCATTTATAGACCATGGTGATGATGTCTATCACTGTATATGATATATATATATATATATATATATATATATATATATATATATAGTGATGTTTATCATTCTTTTAAAAAATAATGATATTTAGTAAATAAAACAAATGTATACAAAGGAAATTGTAACTATTTTTAGTGAAAATTATACTACAATTTAAGCTTTTGACAATTCTCATGACTGCCTTTAAGAAAAACCTGGGTTGACCAAAATTGGCTGCTTCTACTTCTCCTTTGGGGCCTAGTTTCAGACAATTAGAAGGTGGTAGACTGGTCATTTGTGACTGTAACATTGTGGAAACTCACTCAGTCACCTTTGTTTAAGTAAAAGCTTGAAGATCCTTTCTAAAAAATTCCCTTGATAAACTTTAAAACAGCATCAGTGAACAACCTCAGTCAGAGATCTAGTCCATCCAAATCTGTCTTAAGGTCAGTTACACCTAACTTTACTGACATTAAAATAGATATTAAAAATCTGAGAAGTAACTGATTGCCAGTGCTGGGAGGAGGATTGTTTCAGAACAGACAAGGTAAGATCTTCCAACCAGGACACCCTATCTTCAGGTGCCACTGGGTACAGTCCATTCCTGAGCCAGCACTAGAGTACTGGAGGAGACTGTTGTGTTCCCTGAAGCTTTGCTGAAATTCCTACTGGGTTTTGTAGGAGAGGAACAAACCCCATAGAGAAAACAGAGGCCCCATGGGATGGGTGGAGCAGTGAGCACATGGTGAAAAAAGAAAGCATAAACAACTGGGGTAACTCTGTGATTCCAGTACTGAGATTAAGTCCTTTCAATGAAAGGCTACCCAATGGAATCTGCTGGGCTTAGAGCTGAAAGGTGTGAGCTCACTTCCTGGCTTAGGCTTTGTGTCTTGCAGGTTGTGTTGAGGGCCCTTTCTAAAACTTCTTCCGACTCTCCACTCATGTCACATACAGTCTGCCGTCATCCCCACTCTCTGGAAATTATGTACTAACCAGGTAATGTTTAATTTCACCAGGATTCATTGAGCATTATTCTTGGGTCAGGTCTGTTAAGATATCCTTTAGGAGCCACGCTCTATCCTATGCTCTTTCTTAATACCTAGAAAAAAAAATTCAGGTACAAGTATAGTGGAGGGGTTTCTGGTGGTTATCTAGGAGACTGGGAAGCTCATTCCCTGGGATGGAGTAAGAATTGAATGTGAGGGAAAGACAGAAGACCAATATCCCTTCAGAATGGGATGAAAACTAAGCCTAAGAGTAGGCTAAACAGGGATTCTAGATCGGGTGTTTTATAGGGCCCCTGGCTCTTCCTCTTTAACCTGTTGGTCTTGTTTAGATTCGCTTGTTTAGCTGGAAGTTTTCCTGTGTCCTGCCTGGTCCACAGCCGCTCAGATCCAAGTAAACACACAGAAGCTTCTACTAATTAAAACTCCTTGGCCATTAGATCAGGCTTACTACTGAGTAACTCTTACACTTAAACTCAACCCATTTATGTTAATCTATATGTTCCCATGTTTTCCATGGCTTTACCTGTGCCATTACATGCTACTCCCTGGATGGCAGGCTGGTGTCTCCTGACTTAACCTTCCTCTTCCCAGAGTTCTCCTTGTCTGTTTATCTTGCCTATACTTCCTGCCTGGCTACTGGCCAATCAGCATTTTATTAAACCAGTGTGCAAAAGCATTATTCCACAGCACCCTGGCCCTTGCCTTCCTACTTTTTCTCATCACAGTGTCTTCTTGGGACAAGATGCCATCCTATCAGAGAGCCAGTTTTCACTTTTCCTGTCCACCTATGTTCCTCGAACTGCCCTTGAAGATGTATATTTGAAGTGTTCCCATAGAGTTATTATATTTCTGTATAAGCATTTATGATGTAGCATGATTAGTGTTTCAGCTCTACATCTAAGAGAAGCTTAAACTGTTCCACTCTGTGAATCTGCTATTAGGAAAGGAAACAAGCTTAGAGATATTTAAAAAAATATAGATGAATAAGCTGTGTCCATAACCACTGCAGAAGCACACATTTACATGCAACCAATCTGTATGATAATCGCAAGCATTTCTCTTTGAGCATTTCAGCAAGGGAATGGACTTTGAATTAGAAGGATGTAGTCAAAGTGATACAATTTCAGCTACAGTGATTAGTACAAATTGGTGAGAATGATGTGGCCATCACTCAATCTCTAGGATTTTTCCCCAGCTAGTCTCTATATTGAGATCATGTTTATCCAAAACCAAATAAAACTTGCCTCTTTTGGGAAGTGTTCAGAATCTTTACTCAACCCAAACTACTTTTGTGCTCCCATCACTCTATGGTATTTAATCACTTTCAATTCTTTAAAAAGTTTATTTGTGTGTGTGTGTGTGTGTGTGTGTGTGTGTGTGTGTGTGTGTGTAGGGTGTTTTGCTAGCATATATGGCTGTACACTACACATGTGCCTGGTGCCCTCAAAGGCCAAAAGAGGGTGTCTGATCTCCAGAACTGGAGTTTCAGGTGGTTATGTGGATGTTGGGAATCAAATCCCTGTAAGAGCAACCAGTGCTCTTAACTGCTGAGCCATCTCTCTATCCTCACTTTTAATATTTTTTTAACTTTTTAAAATTTAGTATTCATTGGTGTTTTTCCTACATGTGTGAGGGTGTCAGAAGCTCTGGAATTGGAGTTACAGACAGGTGAAAGCCACCATGTGGGTGCTGGGAACTGAACCTGGGTCTCTGGAAGAGCAACCAGTGCTCTCAACTACTGATTCATCTCTCCAGCCCCCACTTTCATTCTTATGTACCTCTTTCTAGTTCATTATAAATTATGCAAGATACAGATATGTTGCTTCCTTTCTTCTTCTTCCTAAATAAACCTGTAAATAGATTTTTTTAAATTTTTTTTGAGACAGGATTTCTCTGTGTAGCTTTGCGCCTTTCCTGGAACTCACTCTGTAGCCTAGGCTGACCTTGAACTCACAGAAATCTGCTTGCCTCTTCCTCCCAAGTGCTGGGATTAAAGGCATGCACCATCACCACCCGCCTTCGAATTTAGCAAATAATGATGGGCTGAATAAATGAAGGGATGAATTCAGCTAAGAGAACTTTGCTTCTTTATTGATGATCTTAGGTGTGATGACCAGCCACAACACGCCATGCTCTCTGTTCAGTGATGTAGTAAACTCATGCACTTATGGTCTAACTTAATAGTTGTATTCTTCCTTTTTATGCTAAAGAATAGATTTACAGAAAGGTTAGGATTCTACCATTTTTGAGAATACATGGGAAATCTGTTGTTCTTAACTGTCTAACACTCTTTGACTTAGCAACAAGCTTAGAGCATTGTGATCAGTACAAACAAGCAGGGAGATTCCCTGTCAGCTCCCAAAGACGAGAGTGAGCATGTCAAAGCAAGATTTCTCATTTCAGCAATGCTAATGATTCTATTTCTGTCTTCTCAAAACACTGACTTTTTTTCTTTTTTTGGTCTTATTGCTTGAAGTTCCTAATGTTCAGTTCATTACTCATTCTCCCCACAAGTGAGTATTCCAAGGATTAGTTATTATAAAGCACTTTGCAAATGAATGACGTATGTAGGCTCTAAGTGGTATTGTTATGCTGTGGGTTATGTTAGTGATACATATGAACAAAGATGCCATTTGCTGATGCCTAATTTGGTGTATAACTAACTCCCTGCTGTAGCAAAGTACCTCAAGGAATCACTATGTAGTATTTCCTTTAAAATTTGTAAATTGGTAATTAAAAGTAATTATATTGCAGTATTCCTTTTGCAGTGAATCAAGCAATTGGCATTGGATAGCACTGAGTATGGCCTTTGAATTCCAATTACTCCAGAGTATGCATTTCTCTCATCAAAGTATTATATCTGCACCAGTGTAGCAAATAAATATGGCCACTCCTTTTAAGAATTTTGGTTTATAACACTTTCCAGGCAACCAAATGAATCAGCCTCTTTGTGGGCTGTGGCTCAGATTGTGGGAGAATTCTAGCCAAATATCTTTTTTGATTTCTTAAAAATAACAACAACAAAACAAACAAACAAACAACAACAATAAAAACCCTAAAGCACTCATACCAATTCTTTGACAGAACTTTTTCTTGATAGTATGTTTGCCCCGGACATAGGAAATATACTGTAGAACAGTAAGAACAGTAGGAAAGGCTAGAGAGTATCTTTGCTCTGCCAAAAGAAGTCCAGAAAATAAAACTTATACAAAGCTGTTTGAAAGGAACTAGGTTTTCTCATTGAGGGGCATACTGCTGACTACTTCAATTTGATTCTTTGTGTAAACGTATTTGTAAGCCTGGGTTCTCTGGGTTTGGACTACAAAGTGTTCAGAAATGATAGCATCAGTGAAAATGAAATAAGAGGCTTAGACTATGAAAATTCAATATTTCCTCTTATTTTCTTCTGAAATATGATGTGTAGACTATAAAGTTCTTTGGTTTTGAAGTTTCAAGATATCAATTTCTCATGACATTTCCAAAGGAATTATAAAAGCCTGATGCAAAAATTATATATATATATATATATATATATATATATATATATATATATATATGTGCTAAATTTATGAAAGGTAATTGTTTCATTTGTTATGAAGACTTTAAAAGGTTCTTTAAAAAACTAAAGAATCAATGAAACTTCAGTTAAAAGATAAATATCCAAGTCATGCTTTGAGACTTCCTGCTTCTTACTAAGTTATGGCAAGTTTTGAAGCTTTGATTTAAAAGTAAAATGAAATATCACTAGCACAATATTTTAAAATCAGAACTATGTTGAAATAACTGTCAAACATGGGAATGTTTGTGATAAAAATAATCCCTTGCCAAACTTGACTTTGACAAATACTGTAAGGAAACAGTTATTTGACTTCATGAGGTTGTTTCTCAGAGAGCAAATCCAAGTTTACCTTTGAAACAACCGTTTTGGTTTGGCATAGTTTTCTGTAGTTAATGAATCAACATTGTCCCTGCTGTGATTATAACCTGCTCTTCTTAGATGGACAGAAAATTGGGAGAGAAATGTAGGTGTTAATCTGCATTCTCCACAACTGAACAGTCTCTGTTTCGATTGCTATGTTTAACTGTAATTTTGAGGTCTTGCATCTGTTGACCACCAACTCAGGAGAATTGGCTTCTGATCTTCGTTTTGCCATAGCATGGCCACCACAGTTGGGTGAAACCCTCAGAGATGCCTGCTCTGCAGTGGGTTCTGGAGATTTATGATGATCTACTAGTGGAAATGTTGCCAGAATCACTACATTGCTTTATAGTGGGTAGATACATGAACTTGGAAGGAAGAAATTTAATTATTGTTCCTTTCATACCCCTTGACCTATGGAAAAGTGCACAGAGCATTGCCAGAAGGACCCAAGACACCAGGGCAGTGGGAAAGGTCTGTCTTGGTAAACTGGTAGGAGTGAAAGCTAGTGAAAGTGCAAGGGACTGAGGCAGAGCTCTGCCCTTTCTTCAGTGGCATTCTCAGTTTTAAGCCCTAACATTTCATGCCATATGATACAATACAGCTGTATTTTTGTAGCCCTCCCCCAACATCGTAAGGCATTTAACCTGCTATTGTCAGTTGGCATTATTTAAAGATAAGATCCAATGACCAATATTTTGCTCATCTTTGTCCCAAGGCACCAAATTCCTGATTATTTCCATATTTTTTTTATGTCTGAGGAAGGCATCTTACTGGTAAATAGCATGTCTTTTGAAAGAAATGTTTTGTCTGTTATGGTTACTCAATTCAATTAGGTAATTTTCCCTTATCAATTTGTAGATTGTCATCACATATCTTGGTTTTTGAGAGTTGTGAAACTTTGCTCTTATACTTATTATTCACTCCAAATTAAATACAATCAAAAGACCAGGAAGAAAGAAAACAAATCTAAAGGTCCAAAGATATTACAATGTCTTTTTATGGAATCTCTTAGATTGTAAGTGAAGAAATTATTTGGCTTCCTTTTTAGCTAATGTCCATAGTTCTATCAAACAATGTTCCTTTCATTGTTGAATGAGATAGGATGCTGAACATGAAAGGGAGAAAGAAGAGTTTCTGAACTACCTATATTTATTTGCTGAAATTTGAATCTGCTGTAGAACTTGAGAAACTGGTTAGTGATTATGCCCTGAGGGCTTTCATGAGTAGGATGGGAACTCTTACTATAAAGAGACCTCAGAGACTTAGCTGCGCCTGCCCATCAGGTGAGAACTGCAGCTATGAATTAGAGTGAGCACTCATCACACCCACAAATTATTGTCATCTTCATCATGGGCTTTCAGGTCTCTGGGGATGTGAGAAGTAAATGTGTTTATTAATAGACCATCCATTTGATGTTTTTTTGTGAAAGCATTACTGTTAACAGAGTGGAGAATGAGGAAGGAAAAGGAAATCCCAGATATAAAGCAAAGTCAGGGGAATGTTAAACCTATACTCCAGTATGTTCCACATAGAATAAACAAAGCCTGAAATGGACAGGATCCCCACATCTCTAATTAATCATGAGTGACAATCTAGGGTGTTATATTCTTGAGATGTACAATTTACCAAGCCTCTGTGCCCCTAAAGTCTTCTCTTCCAAGTCTCACAAAACTGACATATCTTTTTTAGATAGGACATTTCAAACTAATATAAAATCAAAACACTTAGAATAATCCCAAAATAAAATAGGCCTGGGGTGAGTTGTGATGGAAAGCTGTGTTGAATTTTATTTTAGAAAGCCTTGTTAAAAATTAGGTTAGAGTTTATCAGTGGAAATCCCTTGGTATTACCACTTCATTTTCTCTTCTGTTAAAAACAGTAAGGAGTCATTTCTGAAGAAAATAATTTTGTTTTCCAACAGAAAGTGGTTTTCCTCTTCCACACTTTGATCTTCTGTTTTCTTCAAGAAATTACAAGTGCCCAGTGCCCAGGATTAGATTAAGTCATGAAAACTATGACTAACTTAAGTCACATGCTTCTATTGTACTATTTTCTTCATCTATCTGGGAAAGATATTTAAATGGAAATCGTCTCTCATAAAGTCAGCTGAAAAGATTTCCCAAATTCTCAGTGTAAGGAAGAGGTAGATGTCTGCATGAGTACTAAAATGCCTGTTTAATAGTGACACATTGTATGGTATGTGATATCAAGTTATCACACATGGCCTCTTAACAGCTACATGTCAACTGAAAATGAAAAGTTATTAGCATCTATACATATGCACACCTATAAATAAGATGTATGCCATTTGATTAGATAGTGAACTTTTCAGAGGAAGGATTGATTTTTCACAAACCAGAAAATTGTGTAGACTTTTAAAGTAATTTCCCTAAATGTATCTCAGTACTGTAGATATGAAAGTAAATATATGTGTAACTGAGTACATGAAGATTTTCCTCAAATATCCATGCTTATATATTTTTAAGTGAAAATAATTTCAAGAGACTTAACATTCCCATTGGGTGGGGCAATGTCCTGGCTTAGGAACCACCCCTCAGAAAGGGAGGACCACCCCTCAGGAGAGTGGATCCACCTTAAGTCATGCTAAAGAGGTAGGAGGAATAATTATCCCTTTAATGAGATATCATACTTTTCTATCTCAGAATTCCAGCGACTACTACAGTCACTTACACAGCCATATCCATGGGTGTTCCCTCCCAATGATGTGGCTGACCTCCTTGTCTGCTTAACTTGAATAGAATGTCCTTTTTTTCTTTTTCCTCTCCACCCTCCTCCTCCTGACAGCTGCTGTAGTTTACAGTTTGCCTGTATCAGAAGTTTTTCTCTTTAACAAATTTTTTCTCTTTAATAAAATGATCCTAGAATCTTAAAAAGAAAGAAAGAAAGAAAGGAAAGAAGAAAAGAAAGAAAGAAAACTGGTAAGGGGAAGGAACAAACTAAAATATTCCATTTTCATTTATTACAGCAGGGAATTAATGCTGAAAATAATTTTAAAAGCAATCAAGGTCATATCTTTGTTGTTCTGAAGCAAATTATTGTTATTATTATTTTAAATTTTACAGAATTAGAAGGGAAGGATCTTGATTGATGGAACATACTGTTTTCTGTCTCACAGCATGATGCCAGGAGGATGTGTGAATATTGAAAAATAAAATTGATACATTGCCCAACCTAATGTGAAAACAAGCCTCGGGGTTTGACCAAAGTTAGTTGGGTGGATCTTGGTGAAGCCCTTGTACAGTCAGTCCCTTCATGCTGAGAACACTTTTGGTTCTGAATATGTCAGTGATGGACTTTAAACTTAGCATGGGGCTAGCTGGCCTTCTGTTGGAATTTTAACAATGTCATACTTTCGTTGTGTGTTTCATGCACACAATTTGAGGTCTGACTGTGAAATCACTTTCTGTTGCCTTTCTGTTTCAACTGAAGCAGCATTTGAGTTGGGTTAGACACATGGTTCCAATGCTAATTTAATACAAATATTGTCAATAATAGCATACTTTGCTTTTATCAGGACTTTGAGGAAATACTTTTTATTTCTTCTAATTAAAATTCACAATCTGTTATGCCAGGAGCTTATTGTCAAAGGTCAAATAATTTTAGTCTTTTGCCATAAACTTTGGGAAGAGTGAATTTCTATGGATAATTCACTCTCAAATGCTCTTTTCCTTTACTTAATTCTGTAAACTTCTCATATTTATATCTATTAGCATATGCCTTTTGATCTGTCTTAGTAAGTCTGTACCTCTCAAGCCGTTTATTTAAGGAAAAAGTTAAGTTTTTCAAGAACTATGCTGAAATATCCTTTTGTCTATAATTGAAAAAATCCATATAATCTTTCTCAATTTATTATCTATAGGATAATTAATTCATTAAAAGTGTTTCCTTTATATATATATATATATATATATATATATATATATATATATATATATGATATTTTTACTAAGAATCGTTTCTTAGTAAATCATTAAATTACCACATGACCATAACAAATTCTTATGAAGGAACGTGATAATATAATGTTATTCAACAAACAAGATCTAACTGCAGAGTATCCAGCATGCAGATGTGTATATGCACATGCTCAAAAGTATAGGTATGTCTGTATATGCATATGCAGTGTATATTTGTACATGTGTACCTTTACTTGTTACTGGGTGTGTTTGATGTGTATGTATGTGTGTGTGCATGCTTGTGACAGTGTATGGACACTTGTGGGGGGTTTGTTCTCTACTCCTACCTTTACATGGATTCTAGGGGTTGAACTCAGACTCTCAAGCTTTCATAGCAAGCACTTTACCTGCTGGCCCATTTCACCAGCCCACACATATATGTGTAAAGCAAATAATGTACGAGGTTACCATACAGGATTGATTATAAGACTCCAAAATGGTTAATAATGCAAGGACATACCACTACCTAAGTGGTATATTCCAACTTTTTAATACACAGTCATTTTAATAAGGTCTACTGTGTAAGTCTGTCTTTGCTGAATAGCTGGTGTTGTTTCTCAGCTTGTCTCCTAAGAAAATGGGGCTTTATGGTGTGCTGTAGGCTAAAGGGTCCAGATCTAGGCCCTGATGCTCACTGTCAGCACAGATCCATTCTGTAAAGGTTGGCTCTATATAATTCTAATACTTACACCACCTCATTGGGTGTGGTGAACATAAACTAAAATTTAATTATACTGAGAAGTAAGTGATGGCATGATAGTTTACTGGACAGGTACACAAATGAGTATATTTGAAAATGTAAGATTCTTATACTTCTTGGAACATGTTCAGAACTGACTAGAGAAGCCACAAAAACATCTACTTTGGCAAAGAGCCTGGCATGTTATCAATAAATATTCTTTAATAAGAACTTGCATAAAGTACCCCATGATTAATACAATAATGACTGATTCTAGTGTATTAGTTATTGGTGGAATTATTTAGGCCACTCCACGTAGTTAAAAGGAGATTTATTTAATGGCGTAACTTACAAATTAAGGGATAGGTAGGTCGCGGGGTCTGGGGAAGGTGTATCACAGTCCAGCGGTGTTCTCTGGAGCTCTCCTCTGTCTACCTCCACCATCCAGCGTCCTGGAACCAAGAGAGCGTTCGCCGATCCGGATCTCGGGTCCCCAGGCGCCTCCCTTGGCCCCGCCTTGTAGGCGTGACAGTTGCCGAAGTCTCAATGGGGGTTGGAACTTCCAGAACAAAGCTGGAATGGCTACCCACTACATGTAAAGTACCCACTACATGTAAAGTACCGGTAAGCCACAAGCCATGTGGCAAAGTAAAGATTAATAGAAATGGGCTAAATATAAGAGTAAGAGCTAGACAATAACAGGCCTGAGCTAATGGCCAAGCAGTTTAAATAATATAAGAGTTTGTGTGTTTATTTTATAAATGGGCTCTGGGACTGGCGGGACTTGGTGGCGGGAGCTGGAGAAAAATTCTCCAGCTACAAATAGTCTTGTGATTTGGCTCTAGGCATTATCCAACAGGCAGTGGTGATTTTTGTATGTCTGCCATCTGTGTATTAAAACATGCATGTCTCTTTTGCAGGTGAGCCATCAACTATAAGGCTATCTGGCCCTTGAGTGCTCATTTGTATCATGGATTAGAAAATCCTAATGTAATTCTTTAAAGATATCAAGATACATTGTGTTTGTCAGCTATGTGCAACCTTCATGAGGGTGTGATTTCTGTATTAAAATGTATTTTTAATGGTTTGTGATATTCTGAAAAAAATACTCACTTAAAACTGACATTTATAAATCAATGGGATATTTCATCAAATGAGAAATGGCATTCTAATAATTATACTTGCCAATTATTGAGTACTTGATATTTGCCAAGCAATGTATTAAGTGTTTTCCATCTTGGTAAATAGTATTAATTCTATGAGTATTAACAAATGATAACTTGAATTATCAAGAAGAAGTTCATTTAGGAGTACAGCTCATCCATATGGGTGTATCACAGTTTTGAACTTATCTGTCATCAGAAGGCTTGTTATTCTCCATTGTGCCTACAACTTATGATCTATATACACGTGTAGTTCCTAGTTATCCCAATATATCACTGTTGTATGAAAAGCACTTTTTTTCTTGGTTATACTGAGTACTACTATATACTAGGCTAGACAGATGACAAACAAAAGTCTTGGGTGCTTTGGCACGTGTATGTTGTACATGTATATATGCATGCATGTGTCTGGGTGTGCAGGTGCAGGTGTATGTTTATGATGTGGAGGCTAGAGGTTTTTGTCAGGTGTCTTTATTAATTACTTTCCACTTTGTTTACTGAGATGTGGTTTCTTGCTGAACCCAGAGCTCACTGAATTGGCTGGTTGTAGATGAACAGTCTTATTAAATAAGAAACACAGAGCCAGTTGCAGAGTTAAAAGCCTAAGAGTTCAGAGCAATAGCTAAGAGCTAAAAACCCTTTCTTACCCTTCACTGCCACTGCTGTCCTTCCCCTCAACAAGGAGCCTACTTCCTGTGTGTCTGTCTTTTTATTGACTTTCTGTTCTGCCTTCTTATTGGTTATAAACCCAACCACATGACCTCCTCATCACTGCCTGTCTATACAGACCTCCAGGTCTTCTATGGTTGGTATTGAGATTAAAGGCGTGTGTCTCCATGCTGTCTGTATCCTTGTGGCCTTTTTATCTAATCATATCCATATTCTCTCTTTTTTCTTTTCATAATAGATTCAATAATCTACCTTTTGTCATTTTTATATCTTCCCCCTTTTCTTTTTAGAGTACATTCAATTACCTACCCATTTATCTTATTATTTCTTTATCTTTTTTCTCAGAGTAGAGATCTACCTCATATCTATATTCTCTTCTTTCTGAGATGGGTGGTGGTGGTGCATTTGACCTGCTCCATTTCCAACCTGGGTTGGTTCACCCCTCCTTAGGCAACCTGGTGGTCCCCCGCTCCCAGGAGGTCACCATATTGATGCCGAACTTAGTGCAGACACCTGATTGGCATAGCGCACTACAGCCCAGAACTCCTGGACTCAAGCGATCCCCCTGTTTCAGCCTCCCAAGTAGCTGGGACTACAGGCATGCACAACAGCGCCCGGCTTCTGCTATGGCTTGCTGTTAGCTCCGACCCCCAGGCAACTTTATTTATTAATATACAAATAAAATTACATTTCAGTACAAATAAAATATCACCATAGCTGGTCTTGTGAGCCAGCTTGTCCTGGGCAACCCTGTCTCTACTTTGAGCACTAGAATTACAGAAAGGCTGCCACATCCACCTGGAATCAATGTTGGTGATGGGGATCTGAACTTCAGTCCTTGTACTGCAGGTGCTTTACCTACAGAGTTATTCAAGTAAATTATACAGAGTTATACAAGTAAATTCTACGTATTCCCCTAGTGAAGAGAGGATTGATGTTTGCTGAACACTTTATATCTATGAAGTACTTCATTTATATCAACTAAGGCTATCAAAAATAGAAACTAAATGCTATTAACTCATTTTGCCGAAAGAAAACAGATATTTGAAATGGGCCCATTTCCCCACATACCACAGACCATGAGGGACGGCTTCAGACCTGGCCTTGCCCTTCCCTCCCTCAGGTTTTTTTGTTTTTGTTTTGGTTTTGGTTTTTTTTTTGTTTTTTGAGACAGGGTTTCTCTGTGTAGCCTTGCGCCTTTTCCTGGAACTCACTTGGTAGCCCAGGCTGGCCTCGAACTCACAGAGATCCGCCTGGCTCTGCCTCCCGAGTGCTGGGATTAAAGGCGGGCGTCACCACCTCCCGTCTCCCTCCCTCAGGTTTAAGCCAGGTCTCTGCACCCACCCTACAGAGTTCCAGTCCTTGTCTCACATGTGTTGACTGGCAATGGTCATTGTGTTTCTCTGTTTCCCTCGTTCTCCTTGTTTTTCATCTTACCTTTGTTCTAGCACAGAATATCATAGATTCTCCTCTCCTGATGACTGGTCCTCTCACCCCCTTCCATTCCTGTACCCTTCCCTCTTATTCTGAGGCAGCCTCAGTATGCATAACCAGGCTGGCCCTACCACCTTAGCCTCCCAAGTTCTGGAATTGCCAGTATGTAGGACCAGGTCAAGTTTACATAGTTTGGTTTCTTTGTAGCACTTGGAAATTCTTCTGTATTGATCTATGTGTTTGTAGAATGTAAAGGGACATGAAACCAAGGACCTTATCTATCTTTTTTTGGTCCTGTATTCCAATTCCCAGAGTGGGCATGGGCAAAAGCAGCATGAAATGAATGGCTAATGAATGCATGGATGAATGATTTTTAAGCTATCTCTCCAAATTTGCTTTATAGGTTGAGGTTGAGTAAGTAACTTTTAATGTCACCTTGAGTTTTCTGAATGATTTTCAGTGCTTTTCATGAATGTCACCTAAATTCTTGCAAAAATTCTGTGGCTCTGATAGGTTTGGCTGCAGATGGGTTGTTTGCATCTGAGCTAGGATAGCAAGGACCCCTCTCACATGCAGTAAGTTTTGAATGCCCATTCTTCACTGTGACACAAAGTTAAGCTTGTAAAACATGCTACATATGAAAACTTATGAACTTTGGAAGGCATTTAAAAATGCAGAGGTTGTGCTTACAACTTGAATGTCTACATCCAATCTTTAAAATTCCAGTTTACACTAATGGTTAAAGAAAACAATAGAGAAAAATGAACAAAAGTAGAAGGGGAGCTTGGAGGCCGAGGAAGAAGAGCAGATGAAGGAGGAGCAGGCCATGGTAATAGGAGACTGAAGAAGATCAAAGTACATTGTATATGTATATGAAAAGCCGTAATGAAACCCATTATTTCATAAAATTAACGCATTTAAATCAAGATGGGGAGATACGTGAGAAGACCATTTCCAAACAGAAAAGTGAATATAAAAATGATCCATGATCCTTGTTAACTGTCACAAATTAGTTTGGGAATAGACTAAAATTGATCTTTGTTGTTGCAAACTCAGTAAGAGGAGATTTCGTCTCAGCTCTGCCTGCTTGAGTGCCTGTGTCAGTCACAATCCAAGTTATGGCTGCTGTAGAACTGGTGATCAAAGAAATAAGATGGTCCTTAGTGCATGGTCAGGCTTTTGTTAAAAATTTGGAATCATCAAATAGGCTAAAAGTCTCTTTTGGATTTTAAGCAGAACTGTGATCTGGACATAAGCAGTAATATGAGATAACATTACAATTTAGGTTAAGATTGTCATTTAAAAACTTTAATCACAGGCATAAATCTAACTCTTTAGGGGAGACTCATGAACCTCTTGGGAAAATAGATTTTATGTTTTGTTTTCCTTGTAAATGACACGCAGATGGTTTGTGTAATTGTGCTGAAGCTTGGCTAATATTTCTTGATAACTAGGCATAATCTGCATTAATTGCTATAAATTGTTCATTTCCTTGCTGGGAAATATTTTTCTTCTGTTAGGTAATTGTTTATATTTTGTAAGTTATATATTTTCATTCTACAGTGTGATATTGCACTTCACAAATGTATTTTTTGGTGTCCATTCTGTGCTTAAAATTGCATCCTTTCTAGTGAAAATTATGCCTCTGATGAAGATCCCAAATCCTGAAGTATTTTGAAACTCCTTCATTTGAAAGCTCTTTCTTTGACCTTATTTTTAGGGACAACAACGCCTTATTAAACAATTACTTAGAAAATTTTCTTTACATTCTTCTTTATGACCGATGTTGTCAAAGAAAGTTAGCAGAGCAGAAAATGCCTTTTGGTTAAAGAGGCACTGTGAGAGCACCTTTTCCATGTGGTGCCACAAGGTGCTTTTGTCTATCACAGCAGTTATACTTGGTTTTGAGAACAGTATTATTGATTGTGTTCCTGTCCACTAATAGATAGTGAGATGTCCCAGATACCATTTATGAGCCTTTGTGAGATCATGTTCTGGCATAGTGCTTGATATAGTATAATTATTAAGCCATTGTTGAAGTTAACCTGAATCAATATTTCACTATTTTTTAAATTACTTCCTAAGAAATAAGTAAGGGTTCACAATGATTTTCTTCTTCACTGAATAGCCCATGCCTATTTTAGGGTCACTGATTTCACTGTGGTGGCAAACTTTTCTCAGTTAAGGTAAATTCACATATCTTGGCTTTTAGAGCTTTGCCCATGTGGCTGTTTCTAACCTACTTTGTTAGGTAGACTAGATGAATGAGGAAATGAAAACCAGTTTCATGGTATGGACTATAAACTTCGAACATAGCTAAATGCTTAGAATTGTGCTAAGCATCATGTGGTACAGAGAAAAAGCAAGACTCGATCCCTCATTAATTTCTATTAAACAAAAGAAAACACAACTGATGAATGGGATAATATGTATTCAGTAGTGAATAATGCAATGGAGGTCAGGGTAAAGGAACTGAGTAAGGGTATTGGGAAATCAAAGGAACCAGTAACTTACCCTGACAGCTATGTGATTAGATACCAACCTTGAAAGTTAAGCAAAGAAAAATAGGTGGGGTGACTGACAGAATTTGAGATGTTTTAGATCTGAGAGTCTTTCATTTCTTTTGGAGAGATTCAGGGAATTTCCATTTATGTTGACCATTAATTTTGTTGTGGCAGAACTACTTTTTAAATTTGGTGGGGTTCTTTTATCCTCTTAAAATTGGATGGGATATATGTATTCCAAAGAAATTTTAGATAGATGGTATATTTTACACAGCAGACTGATTCACAAATCACAAGGCATTCACTATTTCCATAGACAGTAAGAATTCTGGACATTACAAGCCATGACATGCCCTGCCTCTCACGCAATGTGTAAAATTTCCATTAGTGGTAGAGCCCCTTCTCAGCTGTTATGGAGTGGTTATGTTACTTTGTCACTTGAATATAATTTAACTTCAAAAAGAGAAGTTTCAGAAATAAATCTAAAACAACAACAAATATCCTCATCCTAAACATTTTAAATAGTAATCCATGCAATGTCTTCACTTACCTCTATGAAACAGTTCATGCCATCTTGTCCTATGTACCTCTTTAGAGACATTGAAGACATCTTTGACAAAAAGCTGTGTATTTTCTATATCTATATATTAATATGCACAGCTTAAAAAACCAGAAACTGTGCTGCTGATTCCAGAACAAGGCAGTTCAGTCACTGCAGATTGCTGTAACTGAGAAAAGAACAGATTTCTGGGTACTCAAAATTTTCCTTAACTCTAACACCACAATATTCAGCACCAGTAACTGTGAATGGAAATGCTTCCAACGAGAGTCTACCATTGACGTGTGTTTGACTTGGAGGGTTCTGTGATTTGGCAAGGACCTTATGGAGGCTTACAAATTGAAGAGACAAAAATGAATCATAATTAGAAATTTCAGAAAATTCACCTCCCTCAGATGGGTTCTGACAATGCACGTGAAGGAAAATCCCGGCAAACATCTGATGACGGGTCATGGGAGACTCAGCTAAGCCTCTCCCTCCCCATCTCAAGTTCATGCTCCAGCAGCAAAATCTATTCATTCTTTTAGTATTTGGCTCAATTATCACCACTCTTTGGAATCCTCACATGCTTTAGGAGAGTGGATGCCTTTCCCTCTGTAAGCCTGCCATTCTGTGCTTATAAAACTGAATACATTTAATTTCAGTGCATCTGCTGGAAAAAGGTGTTTACCAAATGTGGTGACTTATACCCATCTCTCTTGACCTGTGAGTCCTTATGGAAAGGTTGTACTAAGTTGTGTGTTTCCAACTCTCAGGAACAAGTGTGTGTTTTCGTAAGCAGTGAGAACGCTTTTCATTGGCCTGATTATTTCTGTTCTTTATCCTTCCCCCTAAATGAGATAACCTTCAAGTGGTGTAAAATCCTACTTGAAATACTCCGCTAACAGGATGTATTTGCAAGGTGGTGACATTTCAGTTCTTTCATGCAAGAAGTTGTAATTACTAAGGGGCTCCATAAAAATTTTTTTTAGTCTGACCTGAAAGGTGGTTCACAGCATGAACACCAAAACTAAGAGTATAATTAAGCCTGTGTGCATTTCAGTTTCATTAGGAGGAGTAGGAAACAAAGCAAGAGTTTAGGAATTTATAATGAGACAATGATTTACAAAACTATTTTTATGTGGTACATTTTTAGGAAAATGCTTATTTATTTATATCGACTATTTTTTAAAGTTGCTATTCTTTTTCAATTTCTCACAATATTAGTACATATTTATGGGGTGCCATGTGATGCTTTGATAGATGTATAAATTGCATAATGTTCACATCATGAACACATATTTATTTCTTCAAATATTTATGTCATATATAATATATAAACCCAAACCAACTATATCTTATTTTGTAGTCCAACCTCAAAGATTTTATCTTTTCTCTGTGGTGAAATCATTCAACAAAATTCAAAACCTTTCTTCAAGCTTGTGTGTGTGTGTGTGTGTGTGTGTGTGTGTATTGCACATATATGTATGTGGGTACACATGTGTATGTGGGTGCACATGTGTGTGCATTCGGGGAGGATACAGGTCAACATTGAGTATCTTCCCTAATCTCTTCCCAGTTGATTTTTTAGTGAATTTCTCACTGAACTCAGAATTCATTGATTTTGGCCAACAACCTCCAGGGAGCTTCCTATCTCTCCTCCAAAGCGCTGTGATTACAGGCATGTTGTGCTCTACCTGTTTTTTTTTTTTTTCTTTTTTCTTTTTCATTTTTTTATGTGGCTGCTGGGGATCTAAACTCAGGTCCTCATTTGTGTAGCAAGAACTTTACTAACTGAATTATCTCCTCAGCCAACATCTAGCTTCTTAAGTATACTGTATGTTATTATTTGTAGTGACATCACTGTGCAATAGCATATCAGGACTTCTTATTCCTGTCCACATTGCTGTGGGTTCATCTTCCTTAAAGAAGAATGGTGGTCTGTTGAGTGAATGTACTGCCTTCTTTTGTCCATTCACCAAGTGATAGATATTGAGATCATTTCAATTTCTTGCCAGTAATATGTAGTGCTGCAACATTCAACAGGGGTATCACTGAGTCACAGGGAAGTTATGTTTTATGCTTCTTAAAGAACACTCATACTGTTTTCCATAGCTAATTCGTATCCCAACCAGTTATGAGAATGGATTGTCTTCTCTTACAGCTTGTCCTTTCTGGTTGTTACAGTAGCCACTAAAGTTGGTGTGAGATGATATCTTATTGTGGATTTACTGTATTTTCCTCATTATTTGTGACACTGAGCATTTTAACATACACTTTTAAACCATTTGTGTGTCTTCCTTTGAGAAATGTCCATTCCATCTTGTGCCTATTTTTAAATTGGTTTACTGTTTAAATTCTTTTACTGTTGAGGTTTTTTTTTTTTGTTTGTTTTAGTGTCTCCAATATTGAGTTCTCTTGAGATGATAGTGTCCTGATTAGCTTTAAGTGTCCACTTGACCTAGCCTAGACTCACCTGGGAAGAGAGTTGCCCAAATCATATTGACCTGTAGGCATGTCTGTGGGGAATACAGTCATTCTTGTTAATAGATGTAGAAATGCCCAGCCCACTGCCAGTGGAACCATTTTATGGGCAGGTTGTTTTGAGCTATTTAAGAAAACTAACTAAACATGAACCCAAGCAAACAAGCTATCAAGTGGAATTCCTCTATGGTTTCTGTTGTACTTTCTCTTCTGTGAGTAAGTTCCTTGGTCAGAGGTTAATGCTACATGGACTAGCAATCTGTCCTGTCTCTATGTCCCTGCCTTGACTTTACTCAAAGATGGACTATGAGACCTGTAAGTATAAGATTAAATAAACTCTTTCCTTCTCTAAGTTTCTTTTGGTCATGGTATTTGACACAGCAATAGAATGAAACTAGAACACAGTCTATGAATGTTCTTTTCCATGCTGTAGGTTATCTCTTCAGTTTTTTTAACCTGTTCCCTTTACTGTGCAGAATAAGCTGATATTCTGTATAAGCCATTGATCTAGAAAATAGTTCTTCATGTGTTTGAAATTGCAGTAAAGAGAATGAGATTTTTAAAGAGAGCACAACACATAGCACATGGTTGTGGCCACATTTCTCTATCTGAAGCTCAAATAGTTCATTTGTACAATGGAGATCATGAATCCTGGTTATCATCTGCTGTTGGCTGTGAGCACTAATTAAGGTGACTTATATTCATATTTTTATTTTATTTTGTCTTATAGCAACAGTGTATATGCTAAGGCTAGACACTTTTGTTTACCAGGTCATGTTAAGTCCTAATTATAAGTTATATACTAAAGCAGCTTATTACACATCTACAATACACCTTTGAATGGAGTTTGCTTTCTCTACTCTCAAGCTTGTGCTGCTGAACTTGGGACGCTCCCAAGATGACCATTATATTCGTTGAGTGTTAAGTACTAGTGTCAGATATGACCTTAGTGTCATCAGCAATCTGCCAAGAGCCTTGTGCTCAGTAAATAACACTGAGGCTAATGAACTAAAGACTCAGTTTCCCCAGAAACTTTTAAGGAGATTTTGGGAACTCATTTTAAGGCAGTTTGCTTGGTGGTTCTATGGTTTATGAAAGCTGATACATTACAACAGAGTTAATACAATGCTCATTGCCTTCTGTGTTACTGGGAACTTAAGATTTGGAGTCCCTGTTCTTTTTTTTTTTTCCTCCTCAAGTGTATTGATTTGATTTGAGATCCTGACAAACATTATTCTCTCCCCATGGAATTATAGATTAAAAAGCAGTTTTGTGGTATGACCTGCTTCTTAAATATTCAAGTAGATCCACACATTTTGTACTTTCTCCTAACTTCTTGCTTCTTTTTATTGCACCTGTATAGCTAGTAGACTCCTATCATTAGAAAGCTAAACTTCAGAGCTAATACTACATTTATATGATTGTGTTGAAAATGCCGGGTTGAAAATTACTTGAAGGGCATGGTAGGTGACAGCTATAATTGAGCATATTTTTGAATGTTTGATTACCCAGGTGTCTACTTAACAATATTAAGTGAATGTCCTTGATGTTCCTGTTATCAAGAACTTTCAGGTTTGGGGCCTGGCGAGATGGCTCAGCAGTTAAGAGCACTGGCTGCCCTTGCTTAGGATCCAAGTTTGGCTCCTAGCACCCACACAGAGGCTCATAGCCATCTGTAACTCTAGTTCTAGGACATTTGATACCCCCTCTAGCCTCTGTGAGCACTGCATGAACATGGTGTATAGACATACATGCAGCAAAGGCACTCATACATATAAAATAAAGATAAGTAGGTCTTCAAAAAGAACTTTAAGCTTAGAAAGGATGTTGAAATAGAGTATTGACTGCTGCTTCCTCTTTTCTAGGTTATACCTGTAGAAAATGGGAACAAGAATGCCTGTAGAGACCTTTGTATGAGTTTTATTATTTGTGACAAGTGTCTAGTAGTGTTGAATGAAACATTCAGTATTGATTGAAGACAAAAGCTTTTGGTTACTTCCGGGTATCTGAATGTGGACCTTAGGGCCTACTCACAGAGAACACTTGGCCACTAGATGGTCCAAAGGGTTTTTAGGTGGTTGACCTTTTAGAGGTTCTCTGACAGACAGAGCTGGGCTTCTTCTGTGCCCTCAGATGAGAGACCCTAGTTCTGCTTCAGAACACTGACCATAAATAGTAGTCACAATGCCAGCAGTGAGAGGAAATAGTACTCTTTCCATATGTTTAAACCTAAACAACCCTATTCACATTTTTTTTTTTAAACATGGCTCAACAAAATTCAAATTTGCTATTAAGATTGCTTACTTATTTTTCTTTTGGAGTAAAGAGATAGACACAGAAAATGAAAATCTGTTTTGTTTTAGTACAGAGGGAGGTGAAGAGCCATCCTCACAAAGCATGATTATAATGTGGTCTCAAATAAAACTAAAACTGAACTTCTTTGAACACTTAACTTCTATATATTGAGTTATACTGTGACTAGACATTATCTCATGCCCTTTTGGACTCCATCTTTGAATTCTTTTTCTTGGATTGGAAGATCATAGGTTTCCATGTGGCTGTTTTTCATGTATTCTTCATTTTAGTTAAGCTTTCTGCTATACTGAACAAAGCAGAAGTAAACATGGGAGTGCAGATATTTCAATGGTAGGGTATAGAGTTCTCTGGGTAGATATGGCCAGGAGTGAAATATCAGGGTCATATGGTAGGTCTATTTATAATGTTTAAAGAAATCTCCAAACTGATTTCCACAATGGCTGCATTAATTTACACCCTTATCAAGAGTGTATAAGAGGTTCTTTCTCACCCCATTCTTTCCAACATTTGTTGATGGTAGCCATTATAACTGAGGTGAGGTGGTATCTGAATGTAATTAAATTGTATTTTCCTGGTGACTGGTGATACTGAACATTTTATTAAATATTTTGGCTATTTGTACTTCTTTTTTTGAAAGTTATTTATTAAGTTCATTTGCCAGTTGATTGACAGTTTTATTTTTCTGACATTTTGTTTCTGCATTTCTTTGTATATTCTGAATGTTAGCTCCTTGTCTGAAGTGTAGCTGTTAAAGACTTTCTCCCATTCTGTGGGCTGTGTATGTACTATGCTAATAGCTTCTATTGTTATGCAGAAACATTTCATTTTCATGTAGACTCATCTGTTTATACTTGGGGTTAATTTCTATGCTATTGATGTTCTATTCAAAGGTTATTGCCTAAATCTTGAATCATGTTATCCCATTTTGCCAGAAGTTTCAGGTTTTTGTTTTTAATAATCTGGAAACTTTTTGCTTTTTTTTTTATTGAAAAATGATTTTCTCATACTATATATCCTGATCACATTTTCTCCCTCCCTCAACTCTTTCCAGATTCTCCCACCTCTCCTCCCACACAACTCCATGCCCTTTTTCTCTATCTCTTTAAGAAACAAACAACAAAAAATAATAACCACACAGCTTGCACATACACATTCATAAAACCTAATAAAAACATGAAATTGGGAATAAATATACAAGCAAAAGACAAATAAGACAAAAAAAGCCAAACAAAGCATTATGAGACAAAAAGTCCACAAAAATTACCATTGTGTTTTATGTTGACCACTAACTGCTGGGTATGGGGCTTGTCCAGAAATCTGGTTAATATACCCAGTGACACTCCCTTGCAGAAGACTAATTTGCCAGGAGGTACCAATTGCAGATAACTTCTTGGTTAGGGATAGGAGCCTATGTCTACTTCCCCCTCTCAGTGCTGAAATCCTGACTTGTTTGAACCTGTGTGGCCCTGTGCATGCTGCCACAGTCTCTGTGAGTTCATATGTACATCAGTCCTGTTGTGTCCAGAAGACAGTCTTTTCGTGGAGTCATCAATCACCTCTGACTCTTAAAATCTTCCCAGATCCTCTTCTACATGGGTCCTTGAGCCCCTAGGGAGAGGCTTGCGGAAGACATCCCCTTTAGAACTGAGTGCTTCAAATTTATCACTCTCTGCATGCTGTCCAGTTGTGGGACTCTGTGTTAGTTCCTACCTACTTCAAGAAGAAGCTTCCCTCATAATGGCTGAGCAAGGCACTGATCTATGGGTATAGCAGAGTGTCAGTAAGAACAATTCAGTTGCTATTTTTCTTTAGTGGAACAATAGTATTTTGTTTCCCCTATGGCAATGGCCTTTTCAGTCTCAGGTTCTTGGCATGTTTCAGTGTCAGGCATGTGTCTGACGTCTCATGGAGTGGGGTTTAACACCAACCAGAGAGTGGTTGGTTGTTCCCACAATGCTTGTACCACTATTGCACTCTTATTCACTAAACCATCTCTTTACCCCTTTATCAGGGAACTTCATTAGACCAGGAAAGTAGTAATCAGTCTTTAGAATCTCATGAGAATATGGTACTGATTTGCACTCATGGAACTAGTATATTTGCTTGTAGGCACCGTCATATAAAATATACATACAAGAAACACTAAATAGACCCAGCAGGTTGTATTTATATATTTATTCAGATACAGAACGATTAAAGAAAAAGAAACTGTGAACACAAATGGAATTTGGGGTGCATGAGAGAGGCTGATGGGGGGAGAATGAAGGGGTGAATTATTTAACAATATTTAATTTAAAATAAAAATAAAATTGAAAGATTAAAATTGTTACCATAGCTGTTAGGGTCAAAGCCTGGACTCTGGCAGTCTTTACAAGTGAGAGTTTTTGGTTATCTTAAACTGGCCAGTTCAGCACAGTTGACAAGTGACAATGGCGAGCAGAGAAAAGGGGGATTAATTCAATGTGGTCACAATGTGAACAGGAACAAATGAAGGCTTCACTGAGCCTGGAGTCCATCCTCAGGGTCTTGATGTGGGGTATAGGTTTAGAGGACAATAGATCTGTGTTATTAAAAATCCCACTAGGGCAGAGTGGGAGTGGAGGTAGCTGTCAGGTCTACTCTGGCCTCCAGTGTGATTTGGCAAGTTGCCAGAACGATGAGAAATCTCTTCCTCAGAGACAAATCTCCTAAGAATGGCCTAAAGTTTCATCCTTTCCTCCTTCCTGTGTAAGATTGCTGAGCAAATTTGGATTTCTTGGGGACCATAGTCTTGCTAGTGTGACAGCCCAAAGAGAGAGTACAAGTTTGTCTTTAGAATATCTACATTCCTACCAGAATGGTTACAGAACCAAGGAATCATAAAAATACCATAGCAGAGAGTCTCTGAGGTAGCCATGCTGAAGAAGGGCATGACTAGAGAACTAATGCCAGACACTGAAGAGGACAAATCTGAAATCAATAAGCAACTGTATTAATTTATTAGTGCTCTATTTCTCATGCCTGCAACTTCCACTCCCCACAATATATACTTACATGCAATGCTATAAATAATATAATATAATCATTTTATAGTGTATATATATAGTATGCTTATACTATGAACCTGTTAGTGGACAGGTAAATAGATCTTCTTAGTTAAAGGCTTCTGAGAGGAGCTAGATAATGAAAGAAGTTGGGGTTGTTGTTTGAGGAAAATAAGTGGCACATTCCAGATAGAAACAGTAGTTCATACCAAGGAGAAAAGTACAAAAAAATGTGTGGCAGGACCAAAGTGAAATGGCCTTCTGGCTTCCTGTTGGACGTGTAGAGAACTTGGAAATCATCACTCCCATTGTCACAAGAAGGAGGAGGAAGAAGTGAGGGGAGGAGGAGGAAGAGGATGATGATGATGATGAAGAGAATGAGAAGAAAGAAGAAAAGGAAGAACAAACAAGCTATGAAAGGATGCCAGAATTTTTCCCTTGGAGAATTGAGGTCATAAGGAAAACAGGAAACAGGAAAATACAGAGAACTCCAAATTGCTGAGCAAAGACACTATAGATGGGCCTGGTAAGAACATCTGAAGAGCAATTGACTCATTTGTTAAGACTGAGTCTGAACTAGCTTGAGATAGAGCGATTCCTGCGGACCAAACCCAGGCTGGGACACATTTTCATGAGTTTTTCCTTCAGAATCCCCACCAGGTTTTAAAAGTGCAGACTTGAGAAAAGTATCTATTATACCTAGGAAAAGGAGGGGCAATAACTGTTTTGAGATAGAACTGCATCATTTGTTTGCCCTAACCAAGTTTTATCAGAGCCCGTCTTGGGCTTTCACGGGGAATAAACCAAGATGAGCTGAAAGAACAACTCCAGCCCATTTCATCCTTCTCATCTCATGTAAGGGTGGTGAAGCAGAGGGACAGCTGAAAAGCAATTGGAAAGATTGTATCTCAGGAGCACAGGCTCAATACAAGACAGCCTTAATCATCAGGCTAAAGAATTCTTCCTTCCCAGTAGAGCTAACACCATACTAACTGGACTTCCTTGTGATAATGGAAAATTACAGCTGAACACACCAACAAAACACGGGCATTTATAAAGGAGCTGTTGGGAAAGTGCAAAAACAGAAGGTAAAGCAAAGCTATGACAATAAAGGAAACTTTAGGTCTGACCACTATGGCTACACTGGGTGGTAAACACAGCCTCCCTTCCAGCTAGACACATACAGAGCATCACACTTGAGCGCTTTTTACCTCAGTTTCTTTTATCCAACACAACACCTAATATACAGCCCAATACTTTATCTGGCTTTCAGAAATACAAGATGTGCTTAAATGCAAGAACAAAGTGTAAAGGGAAAAGCCAAGCATCAGAAACAGACTCCACTACGGCAGCTACTGAAGACTGAAACAGGAATTTGACAAGCATGGTTACTGATGTGTCAGTGGCTCTAATAGAAGCAGAGCACAACGTGCATGAGCAAGTATAACATAAAGACTGGAAGGAGAGAAGTGGGACTATTCTTTTTTAAAGTACTTTAACAATTTGTGTGTGGATTTTTTTTAAACTTGACCTTGGAAGTCCAACATGTATTAAATGACATTTTTAATACATGACATTTACTCATAAAAGTGTTTTTCCACCTATTGGGAAATACTTTAAAAAATACAAAAAGAGGAAAATATTTTACATGCTAACAAAGATTACAAAATGTGATCATAAAATGTTCGGTTCAAACTAAATCATGCAGAGTGGAAGTCAAGAGAAAATGGAGTGAGGGGAAGAAGAGGAAAAAGAGGAGCAGAAAGTCGACAGATAGTCACCAATGTGGTGGCTTCAATCTAATGGTGGGAATAATTACTTTCTTTGTGGTGTAAATACAGCAATTAATAGGAAAATTGTCAGAACACATTAAAAATATGACCTTATTATGCAGTGTCTATAAAAATGCCCTTTGGAAATGAATCCATATATAGACTTAAAGTAAGGTGTAGAGACAGGCACACTGTGCCAATAATAGCCAAAGGAACTGGAGTAACCATTTTCATTTCAAAGTAAACTTCAGATCAAGAAAAAAGTTATTCAGCATGAGTAGCAGTATCTATTAATAAAGTCAGTAACTCCCCACAAAACATAACAGCACTTAAGGTTGATGTGTAATACCACCACATCAAAATGTATGCGGCAACTACTTACAGAGCTGCTGATAGAAACCAATGAATCCATTATTCTACTTATCATCGCCATTCAATCAGTAATGGACAGAACCAGTTGGCAGAAAGGCAGTAAGGATAATGTTGAACTCAATATCATCATCAATCAACTGTACTATCTAGTTGACATATAGAGACTATTTCATCCAACAACAGCGTGATACACATTTCTCCTCAAACTCGCCCTGAAGAGTCATCAAAACAGAATGCACTCAGGGACATGGATTACATCTTAATGAATTAAAACAGTAGGAACTGTAGAAAGTAAACAACTAGACCCCCATAGAATTACATTAGAAATAAGTGGAATATAGTTAGGAGAATTGCCACATGCTTGGAGATTAATCAATATACTGGACAAATAAAACTGGAAAGTTGAAAAATTTATTTGAAGTAAGTGGAAGAAAGAAAGATAATGCATGATCTCACTTACATGTGTAATGTTGAATAAAATTATATTAGATATAAAGTGGTAGAAAATACAACATCGAATTTTCAGGAATGGAAGTGGAATGGAGCTGGCAAGAGAAAAATGGCAAGATTTCAGCGAGGTTATAACATAGCAAATGTGCAGAATGTAAAGTCTAGAGAACTAGCATACAACCCGAAGACCATAGTTAATGAATTTTGCTGTGCATAATTCACGTTGAGTAAGAAATTTATACCTGTTTCTGCATAAACACAAAGAAAATAAGTAGTGAGGTGATATGATGGCTGTGTTAATTTGCTTACAACAGTAACCTTTTTTCTACCTGTATTCATGTCAGATCATGCACATAGTAAAACATGTTTTTAAAATGAAGTAATATAAAATTAAAAATTTAGGATACAATGAAAGTGGTTCCTAGTAGTTCATAGCATTGAACACATATATTTGGAAGAAGAAAGATATAAGGACTGATTTTTGTTACCACTTTAGGAATCTGAAAAAAAGAAGAACAAGATAAATCCAAAGAGAAGAAAAATGCTAAAAATTTGGGCAGAAATTAATTGAAGTTGAAAGCAGAATTAATAGAGAGAGTCAACAAAACCAAAAGTTTGTTTTTTGAAAAGATCAATAAAATCAATGGATCTCAAGCCTGGCTAACCAGGGAAAAGGCAAAATGATTATGGTTACTAATACCAGAAATAGAAGTTGGGCTGTCACTATTATTTGTATGGATATTAAAAAATAATAGAGAACATTATGACCAGGGCTGTACTAACATGTTGATTAACTTAGATGATGCAGAAACTATCAAACTAATAGAAAACACAATGCTTAGTTAATACCACTTCTCCATTCTATATAACATTTACAGAAGAAAATGAACCAATTTTCTACATTCTCTTCTCTAAAACAGAAGCAGTTCATTCATTCAATGTGACTAGTGTTACTGTAATACCAAAATTAGACAGCTACCACAAGAACAGAATATGCCTGCCATGAATACAGACACACAAATCTTCAACAAAATAATAGCCCATTGGTTCTAGCAACTTATAAAATAAATAAACTGTATTGCCAGTTAGGATCTATTCTAAATATGGGAGAGTGTTTCAGCATTTGAAAATTCATTAATATAATCAATGATATCAAAAGACTGAATAAGAAAATATATTATTATAATGATAAATGCAGAAAAATGCCAGAATTCAAAACCTATTACAGATAAAGTCTCTGAGCAGCTCAACGATTTCCTCAACCTGTTACAGAATTCATATAGAAAGACCTCACGTCAGCACTGCCCTCAGACCTCGAACACTAGACTGTTTCCTTTAATGTTTCCACACATACAGTATGGTAGGATGTTTTCTCCCATTGTTCATATGGTAGGAGGTTTGCTCCGATCAATGGTAGGGTGTTTGACCCATTGTTCCTATCCAACAACTTCAGGAAAGCTCTGGCTAGTTTAGTAAGAAAAGAAAAGGCATGAATATTGAGTATAAAGAAATAAGACTTTCAGAGTTGGAGAGATGGCTCAGCAGGTAAAAGCACTGAGAGTTCTTCCAGAGGAAGCAGGTTCAATTCCAAGTGCCCACATGGAGGCTCACAACCATCTGTAACTCCAGTCCCAGGTGTTCTGAGCCTGTAGGTATGTGATGCACACATACATCAAGGCCTACACTCATATACATAAAAAGTGAATAAATAACATTTAAAAAAATCAATACTTTAATTGTCAACAAAAGAAATTATTAACTGTAAGAAATCTAAAAGAATGACTGAACTCCTGGAAATAGTAAACAATTACATCAGAGTTACAGGGTATGAGGTAAATACTCAAATGTTAATTTCTGTCCTTTATATTAGAATGAATACTTGAAATTTAAAAGAAAAAGCACAATAACATTAACATTAGCATAAATTTCAATTATTACTTAATGAAAGTCTTTATAATAGTCCCATTCAAGGAAAATGAGAAATTTTTAATTCGCAGAAACAGTTACAAAAGAATCAGATTCGTGGATAGATGATATACTATTATTAACATACTGTTTACATCATTTTTCTTTATGTTGAATGAATTAATAATTAGAATCACAGGAAACTATTTGTGGATGTAAATAACTTACCCTAAGCTCTAGTCAAAGTATCTAAAGTAACCAACATTACAATGAAGCAGAAGTTTGAAATCTGTCATTGCCCAAAGTTAAGACCTACTATAAAGCCACAGAAATAATAATAGTGTGGTTTAATGACAGAGCAGACAAGTATCTCAATAGACTAGACTAGAAAGTTAAGAAATAGACCAATAGCAATGTGCCTTTTGGTTCAAGGAACAAGGGCAACTCAAGGGAGCAAGAGAGTCTCGCCAACCAATGGTGATGTAACCACCTGGACACAGCAAAATTAAGCAAAAGTCAATTCAGTATAAATCATGGATGTAAATGTAAAGTATAAAATTATAGAATTGCTACAAAATAAAATAGGAGGAAACCCACGATGACCTTGAGTGTGGCAATGGTTTTAGATTCAAAGCGAAAGTTTGAACTATGGAAGAGAAAAATAAGCTGCACATTGTTAAAACAAGCACTTTTGCTCTGAAAAACACATTAAGAGAATGAGAAGGTGAGTTCTCATTTTAAATCATGTATCTGATAAAGCATATCTAAAATATACAAAAAGAATCTAAAACTCAGAAATAAGATTAACAATCCAACTAAACAGTAGACAAATATTTGGACTACCTACCTCAATAAATGATATTGATATTGGATTAGCAATTGATGCTCAGCATCATAGGCTTAAGAAGTCATAAGAAATTGGAAATGAGAGTATGTTATATCATCATATACCTAAATACTAGCATTGACAAATGATCATAAGATATGAAGCATTAAGAACTCCCCTTCATTGTTTCATTGACACAAACTGCTAGGTCTACTTTGGAAGACAGTTTGGTACTTTATTGCATGGATAACTTTAGGCTTAATATATGATGCAGCAGTTGTACATATTAGTGGTTGCCAAAATGACCTGAAAACTTAACAGTTATACAAGAAACTATAAATGAATGCTTATGTAAGCTCCATTCAAACTTGCCAAAACAGGAGTGAATACAGGCATCACTAGATGCATGAAAAGATATATAAATCAGTACTTACTAGATGCATGAATTAAGGTGTGGAGTGCCCGTGAGATGAAATGTTATCCTACCAACCAAGCCAAAGAAAGATGTGGAGGACACATAAATACGTATTTCTGAGTGAAGGAAGGTAGTATGAAATACTCTATAATCCATCATTCTAGTTCTATAACATTCTAGAAAAGGAAAACATAGGAAAAGGCTGAAAACTAAGTTTTAGAAGTGGGTAGGAGACATAAGAAAAAAGAAAAGCCCAGCATTTGCCCTGGCCTGAGATGAGTGAGGAAGGGGTGAAGCTTGTACATGGAGGAGATTTAGGACAGCAAAGCTGTGATGGGACTTTAAGAGGAGATGCATGGTATTGTGCAGTCTTCAAAACTAAACCTAGGGACTTCAGTGTCTCCTCAGCTAATAATAACATCAGTTACAGTAAGGGTACCATATGAATGCAAGATCATGAAGGGAGATTCTGTGTGCAAGGTGATCATTGGGGAGTTCTGTGCACTTTCTGGGCAGATTATCTGTAAATCCAAAACTGTTCTCAGGTCAGTCTGACTTGTTTTAGTACAGGAGGTAAGAGTGTTAAAACAACTAGTTCATATTGTGAGGCACCTTGGGAGTTTGATTCTTTCTAAAATGCTTTGTCTTAGTCTACCATTGATTAGAGAAGACTCGTGGGAATCGATAATACAAATAACACAGTAAGTAAAATATTCAAATCACCAAAATTTTAAATTTAAATAGGAGATAGGTTTATATACAAGAAAGTAGGTGTTCAAGCAAGGGAGCCTATGGTGCTGGTGCATTTGCTGCTGTGAATTGCTCAGAGCCTAATATAGAACCGGAAATACTTCTTCTTATTTAATTTTTTAAGCATGGCCAACTTAGCTACTCATACTCAATGGATTTTTTCAAATAGCCTTTCTTAGCAGGCATTTTGAGGAATGGCACAGAATGAAAGAGTCTCCATCAAAAAGTTTAATTCTATTAATGCAGGTTATTGTTGATTATGATAATGAAGTGTTTGAATTTATCGGCAATATTGTACCCTAGCTTCCCTCTATATTTCATTCATTTATTCTTTCACTCATTCATTTACAAAATGCGTTGAGCCTCTAGCATGTACCAGACATTTGTCTAGGTATCGAGGATATATTTGATAACAATGGAACTTATTAACAGTGTAGAAAAATTAGACAATTTTTCAGAAATATGTATTAATGTTCTAAGGATAAATGATGAAAGTATACCCTTTCTATAATGTCAAATGCATGTTTCATTGATTTGCCCTTTAGTAAAGTGTCGTGAATCACTTATTAAAATTTTTAGGGTGGGTGAAGAAGGTGCAGGCTGTGTGTTTGCTTTCTGTCATGCCACTTAGAAGAGTTAGGTTTGGTTTCTCTCTCCAGCTTTTACCATTATTATAAATTTAGGAATTAATTCGGTGTGAAATCTCCCAGTGAACAGTCATTCCTGATCAGCATCCATGATGTCTTCAGGGGCCCGTTACTGGAGGCAGGGAACCTGAAACACTGAAGCCTTGACATCCCAGAGTTGCTGTATGAATCAGGTTTGGAAAGGCTGAAGCTGTGTATTTGTTGTGCTTTAGGCGTATTGCACCCAGAGGAATGCCCCTAATCCCATCACCTCAGTCTTGAGGGAGTCTCTGAAACCTGTTTTCCTGTGTTGCTAAGTGCCGAGGCTGAGGTCACGTCACTGCTTGTAGAGTAACACGCACTGTGCTTTTGGAATAGGGGGTTTGGATGCATCACGAATGGTAGGTACTTTATTGCTAGGCTGCAGTATCTCCCCACTGCCTGAAGTAGGTTCAGTTGTCTCTCCCAAAATTCATGTTCATCTAGTATCTAAAATGTGACCTCATTTGGAAATGGGGTCTCTACAGATAAAACTATTTAACAATCTCAAGAGAGTTTCATGTGATTCAAGACGGGATCTCAGTCCCGGGCCCTCAGTCCTGAGCTCTTCGTCCCAGCCCCTCAGTCCTTATAGGGAAAGCAGGGGAGCCAAAACACAGGGAAGGTTTCCCTATTGGATGGTACAGCCACAGCCAAAGAATGAAGATTTTCAGGAACTCCAAAGAGCTGAGAAAAGGCAAGAAAGGAGACTTTCATGGAGAATGTGGAAGGAAGATTAGACTGCCTTCTTTCCCCCAGAACCATGAAAGAAAATGTTACTAATTTTTTAAGTCACCCAGTGCTCCTGTAATTTATGATGGCTGTATTGGGAAATAAATGAAATTTCACACTGACTGAGAAACTTAGAAACTAAAAGGAAGCATGTCACCCAACTCACAAGCTTCATCAGTCAATGTGGTAAATACACCAAAATCCAAAATTTCTCTTACAGGCAAGAGGAATGCCCCTGATCCCATCACCTCAGTCCTGAGGGATCTTCCAAATTGTCATTGTAATAAAAAGGAATAATTTTTTCACCAAAGGCGTGCATTTTATATTTGTAAGGTAGATCTTTAGTGCCATTCATCTGATGTATTACTTCTAAATATAAAACCTCCAAACCAAAATTTAGAGTATTTCAGTATTCTTTTGCTAATGATTTTATTCTACACCAATCCACAGTCTGGTGCCACTCAAACTCCCTGACTACTAACTGACTACATTTAGGCAGATTACTCTACCTCAGTTTCTTCATTAATCACATGGGGATAATAGTAGTCTCTAGCACTAGGCATGTGAGAACTATGTAAACCAAAAGTCATCAAGGCAGATTGAGCACATAGAAAATGCTGGAACCATCCAGGATACATTTCTAGTCAGCTGCCTCATACTCATTTGGAACAGGCAATTCTATGATCATAACTGTTGATGTTGAATGCCTAGAGAGTTACATGGTAGGACTGAAACTCTTAATAATGTTTCCTCTGAAAAGATAACATCACACAACATATTGAAATAAATTAAAATAATGAGGTATTTCCTAATCTCATAACTAGCGAGCAAAGAGGCCAAACTTCATAACAAACTTTAAACTCTGAAGTTTTATTACATTTCTTATTTAATGCTAATATATGACAAGAAAATAAATGGGTTATCTTCGCCATTAACTAAAATTTGTTTGAAAAGCAAAAAAATCTCATTACATTTTCAAAGCAGGATTCACAAAACAAGCTGCCAAAACAGCCGCGCAGTTCTAAAAATAATAATAGTGAATCAAAGACTAACCTTATCACAAGCTCTTAAATTTTTCATTTAGTTGTCTTAGATCTTTGAGATTGTCTTAGATTTTCATCCAGTTCACATGTCTCAAAAATATTGTTGATTGCATGTTACGCTAACATTTTTCAAGAGCATCTCTTATGTAAATTTATAACTGCTTCATCAGCCATGTAGTCAGATGCTAAGCTGAATTATTTGCATAATTTAATATGTATAACCTGCCCACCATAGAAGCATTCTTTCAGAGCTGAAAGTCAAATCCAAAGCTGCAGAGGCTTCTGGAGGTGATCCAGTCCAGTTCTCTGAATGTAAGCCCAGAGAAGGGAAACTATTTACTCTTTATCACAGGATGAAAGGAGTGACAACCTCCTTGGAGTCCCTGCTCCCATTTCACCTTCTTTCTGCTTCAGCTGCTGCTTCTGTACTTGACAGAGGAGCTCCCCTGGGGATTGCCAGTGCAGCTATGGCTCCTGCTTATTCTGCTGCCTGGAGTGGCAGTGCCCTGGGTTCCAAAGACAGGAAGGGTGTGGCAGCCAACACAGTGTCCTCGGCTGTAAAATGTGTAGCACATGTTGACTACCTCATACTTCTCTTAGGAGGATTAGATGACTTTGTCGGTGTGCAAAATGCTTAGAACTTTAGTGTGTAGCTGTATAGAGCCAGAGAATTAATAAAACTATGGATAGCCTCAGTTTCTTCAGCTGTTTAATATATATGGGTGGTGTGTGTGTCTGTGTGTGCACAAATGCATGCATAATCTCACACATTAAACAAGTGTGATTTATAAGTGAAAAAAAACCCACAACTTTGTTTTTCTTTCCTTGGCATTTTAAAAATGTATAAATCAAGGAAAAATCTTTTCCCATGTCTATGAAACAGTCCTTTCTGTTTTTTCTCAAATGAGAAAAAAATATTTTAAAAAAAATAAAAAAATACCATACAACATAATGAAAATCTTTTAATGAGCTTAAAGTTCTAATATACTTCATAATCCGGAGCTGGATATTGTGGCACATACCTTTAATCTTTGCAGATAGAAAGGTGGGACAAGAGGGTTGTCATGAGTTTGAGGACAGCCAGGGCTACATAGGAAGACCTTCTTTTCCCATCCCTGCCTCCCTCAAAAAAAAATTACTAAGAAAAATTGTAGCTAGACCCTTCCTGCCTGGCCCACAGTCAAGACAAATCTCTCTCACCTGCCAGTCCCACAGCTGCTCAGACCAAACCAAGTAAACACAGAGACTTATATTGGTTACAAACTGTATGGCCATGGCAGGCTTCTTGCTAACTGTTCTTATATCTTAAATTAATCCATTTCTATAAATCTATACCTTGCCACGTGGCTTGTGGCTTACCGGGATCTTCACATGCTGTTTGTCATGGCGGCGGCTGACAGTGTCTCTCTCTCAGCCTTCCACTTCCCAGAATTCTCCTCTTTCCTTGTCCCGCCTACACTTCCTGCCTGGCCACTGGCCAATCAGTGTTTTATTTATACAGAACGATATCCACAGCAAAAAATAATTACTAATTTAGGAAATGTAGATTTTCCCAGGCTAATAGAGTTAATATGAGCACCCTTTCTTTATTGAAAGTCCATTTATTCAATACTCTCACCAGAGTCAGACCCTGGCCTGGGCATACATACAGGAAGCCACCTATGAACATCCCAACTTGTCTTCCCATCCTCATCCATGCTACTCTGATGGCTCCTCGGTGCTACAGAGCAGGAAAAAGAGAGAGGCTCAGAGACTCCAAGGAGGAGGGATGATACTGAGAGGGAAGTGCTGATCAGTCTGATTTGATCGTGTGAAGGTGCTGAATGATTGTGCTCTGTCTTATATACACGTGCAATTGGTACGTGCCAATCAAAACAATTTAAAGTGGCCTGGACATTGTTCTGCCCTCCAGAAATCTCAAGCAGGGGCCCCATCATCCTCATCTTTGTAGCAAATCCAAGATTGGCTGGACTACATGACACCCTCCCTCCCTCTCTCTTTTATTTAAGTACTGGAGGTGAGAATGTGAATTTGATCATTGCATATCATATGCGTGCATTAAGTTACCATACTACACCACACAAATATGTACAATTAAATTACAATGAAAGTAAGGTGTTGGGGGTAACTCATTCCCACTGTAGGTTTGTGCTCTTTAGAGACTTCTCTTCTTGAACTATCCAGCTGAAACCTTATGAGATGCGAGGTGGGTTCACACCACTGCTTCTCCTTCAGCCCTTCACTTTTGGGTTTCTACTCTATAGACTTTCTCCGTTGGCGATCCTCTACCTCCTGCCGTGTTCTCTTACACTGGAAGTGTAATGACTCTAGGCTGGTGTCTCTTGTCATGTGGCACTCTTTAGAACTCATGGTGTCTCCTCCAACTCTGAAGTATTAGTCAGGTACAACACAGCCCCACAATGGACTCTTCCCCTTTGCCTCCTAACTTTCTGTGAGACTATGTTTTAACATTGCTAAATGTGCCTCTTAGTTCAGTGGGGAGATGAAGACCTCCAAAGGATCCTACTATCCTACTAAACAGGTTTTGCGCAGGGTTAAGATGAAAGAAAGAAATAAACTTTTATTCTACTCTCATATTTCTGTGTCATATGAAGAACCAGTTTCTGCCTTGCCTGTTCGCATACTGCTGTTCCCCTTCTCTGTGCTGTGGTTCTGTCTAGCTTGAATTTGTGCAGGCCTTTTGAGTGATGTCACATTCTCTGTGAGTTCTGACACACTTTTTTGAGATAGAGTCTCATGGAGCCCAGGCTGTCCTGGAACTCGTTGTTCCAAAGATGGCTGAGGCCATCTTTGAATTTTTTATCCTCCTGCCTCCATCTCCACAGTACTGGAGTTATAGGCACATTTGTTGTTATTGATAATCTCTAAACTTCATCACCCTGTTATTTAACAGATCTGTTTTCATATTCTAAGGATGTATTTTTCTCATAAGAATGAGATGAACAAATGTATACTAGACTCTTACGGCCTCTTGTAAAGAAAGGTCTAAACTGTGGACTTAATACTGATGCTCTACATTGGAAAGAACACTTCCAAAGGCTTCCATGTGGTAATATGAAGGGAATAAAGTATATGTAGGAGAGGTCTATATTTTATATAACATTATTGAGGGGCACTCTATGTCCCTAATGTGATACTGTTAACACCATCTGCATCCAATTCTTGCATATGCTAGAGGAGTCAATACTTTATTGACCTGAACTGCAGATAAGCCGGATAACTAAGAAGTAGCTGTAAGTAGAAGCCAGGCTTTGCTTAGCTCTGCCTCACTTTCTTACCAAGATCATAAGGTTCAATGTCCTTAGTCAATACTCACTGAATTAGGGGTTTTGCCCACTTTGCTATGTTTAATACTAAATAGCTTCTTTCAAGTGAGTTGACATGTAACGTATTATAAAATGTGCAAGCAGTTAGTAAATGTGACACTTGCTTTGCTTTTCTGTTATTTACTCTTAGCGTGTCTTACTGCACAAACTTTATATGGAGACACTTGCTCTGAATTCTCCATGGCAATCTCAGCAAATGCCTGTAGTGAATAAATAATGCTATTTTCTAGAGGCTTTTATATTGGAGAATTTTTGCCTTGCTCTGCCTTGCTAGATGAGAAGGTAAAGGGAAGATTTATCCTGCAATTTCAGTGACTCACTGGACACAGGAAATGATCCACATTAATTTTACCTGCCTTTATTTTTTTTTTCAGGCTTATCTTTTAAAAGAGTATATGGGTTGTCACAAAAGGTAATTAGGATGTATTAACCTTGAGGCATCTATTTTGGGTCTAATGTTTGTAACTGTCTTCTTCAGCCTGTATAATTATCTGGCTGATGGTGATCAATCATGATGTTGCTGATGACAGGCATTTTTCATTATTTTCAGGGCTACTTTTTAAAAAATCACTTCTTCTACATCTTGAAGACTCAAATCCTTGAATCAGTCCACTGAGCAGGAAGGGCACAGGCAGAGAGAGAGAGAGAGAGACAGACCAATTTCCCAGCTTGCTCTCAAGGTTGCACTTAGAGATGGAATCCCTCCATTTATTATTGTTGCCAGGGTTTTTGAAAAAGATGTTTTATGGGAGCAGAAGTGAATTTTCCAGAATCCTGGCATTCTCAATGTCAGAGATCCGTGCATTCATTCATTTAACATTTACTGATGCATACCAATTGCAAAGCTCTGGGAGAGAAAAAGTTGCTGCCTCTCTGAGAATGGATTGTTGTTGTAAACAGGCATGCACACACATGTGTACCCACACATATGTGCATTCACACATGCATATCCACACTCCCCACCCATATATATCATACACATACGCATATGAAAAATAACAATTCCTTCCATAGAGCACTCTTAGTATGACTGACTTTCTCTTCAGTCTCTGAAGAGCCTAGTTTTGTGTCTTATACTTTTTGTTTCCCTTTCTTTTCTGCTTCACATCCAGCCTTTCAACTTATATCCAAAATTTATTCACTGCCTTGTCCTTGTCTGTGAAGGTCCCGTAAAAGAGATGTAGATGTACAGAGATGACGTTTTGATCCTGAAATCTGGGATAATTTTGCCTTTAAAGCAGGTTATGAAAGTGATGATTTGCCAAATTAAACAGATCATGTCAAGTGGCGTTAAACTGGGAAAAGATTTCCCAACTTCTCCCTGCTAAAGAATTGGCAGTCAGTCTACTTCCTCTTGGGCTATCACAGTGATAAAGACCTGCCTCCCTCTCAGGGTGTCCAGCAAGCAACTTAGAACTTTATGACAAAATGTGTCATAGATTTGTTGATGTGTGTCTAAGTAATTTCCTCTCTACTTTGCTCAAGTAGGGAGAGATTGTTTGAAAGAATAGCAGAAATATTATACACATATCAATATGCAGCCCTCTGTTTCATAGTTAGAGAATTACATCAATTAGTAGAGTGGTTTCTGGAAATTAGGTTCAAGTTTTTATATCTGGAGTCAGTATTACATGGAGCACATTTTGACATAGAAACTCCAGTCAGATGGGGTGAACACCTAACACACCCCACTCGCCTTTCTCCTGTTGATGAAAATATAAAGGAAGTCCTGAAATGAAATGAAGCTTCCATGAGGCTTAGCTGCCTCAAAACAGCAATAACAGTTATTGAAAATTCCTGGAGTAGATTGTGTTTATCTGAAATGTTTTAGTTTTCATTTTGGATCTGTCACTGAGTGATTATTTCATTTTCAGATGTCTCTAAGGAACTTGGCCATTACTGTTTTATTTTTTTCTTCAGCGTTCTGAATTTTTCAAAACTTCCTATCATTTTTATTAGTCATTCTTAACATTGCCGAAAGGCAAGTCAATATTTCTTCCTCTTTTGTTCCACCCAGGATATCCCAGACCTGGAAAAGAGAATGAATAGGAGCGGGTTGGATTCCAGGACTCAGTCTCCTTCCTCTGATAACTTAAGGAATCTTACCCAGAGAAACGGATCCTTTATGATATTCTTGTCATCTTCAAAACCTGATGTCCTCAGCTTATTTCACCCACAGAGCATATTGAGAGTCATTTTGGTGAACGCTAAATTGTATATGATTGCTTCTAACATATTCAAATATGATGTATGAGTGAGCTGGTGTAATTTGGGCATGAGGGCCAGGAGACTTTCTCAGGGTAGCAATGTTTGAGGTTGTACCTGAAGGTTCTAGAACAAACTGCTTAGTAAACGTTTAAAGCGGGGCCAGGAAGAAGGAAGTCAGAAGGATATAGTAAGCCAGGATTTTTGTTTTGCATTTCCAATAAGTTTTGAGCCTTTGTTCTCAAAAGAAAAAATGTGCTGTATTCTCTTTCCTCGATGTAATGAATGGTGATGAGTCCTTTGCAAGTCAGACCTGGTGATAGGTGACTGTATCAGGACTACCTTCTCTAGATGTTGATGCTTTTTGAAAGCGATGTGCTGGGTCTTTGGAGAGTGAATTATTTCCTATAAGGAGCAGTTGTTATAAAAGAGTGATCTGTATGTACCTCTGCCCAGCCTCTTATTCTCATCCCATGAACATTGTCTTGCACAATGTTCTTGTCATGTGATGCATTCTCCATGTTGTGCGGAAGCTAAGAGATCCCTCACCAGAGGCCAGAGAAAGCCCCACCTCCAATCTTGGGTCTTCAGTCTCCAAAACCGTTGAGGTAAAGAAACATATTCTCTGACCTCAGGCATTTGTTCGACAGCAATAAAGTAAAACTAAAAACAAATGGGATGCCCAAAGAAAATTTAGGTTTGCTTTACTGTCACAACTTTTCTGTATTGCCATTATCATGTCCAGCTACTGTAATCAGAAGTCACAACAGTTCTTTTCTTTTAAACATTATTTTTATTGATTCTTTGGAAATTTAACATCATGCACCCAAATCCCACTCATTTCCCAGTCCCTCCACATCCACCCTTCACCCATGTAGCATTACCTCCAAAGGAAAACTTCAAAGGAAGTAGTCAAAATAAAATTAAAATTAAAAAATAAATAAAAGATGTAACAATAGGGCTTGTTGAAAGAGTAACAATAGCATTCAACAGTGTAAGCTCAAGAAATTTTAATTGGAGCATACCACAGACTACAAAGGAAAATACATACAGTGAAAAGAGTTTGGGTCTGTGAATGCCTACTACAAAGAGCTATCAAATCCATCTAATGGCAACAAGTACATCAACACAAAGAAGGCTATGCCATTTCCAATATGATGGTCATTCTTTCTCGGTAATCCAGAATAGCACATGCCTCTCTTGCTCATAAAATGTCCCTCATGTTTTGTGCCCAAAGTTAATGACTTTGAGATGACACTTGGAGAGAGATTTGTAGCCTGTCTAATTGATTCTTCATGGTCCAGTTTTCTAAAGAACCATCCACACAGCATGGAATGAGATAGTCTGCCAGTATCCCAGCTGAGCAACTCAGAATGGCAAGAAAACCATTCATCAATTCAATTTTTACTGAATCTGAGTCATGATTAGTGGAATTCTAATGTCCCATCAACACCAACTGTATTTTTCTTGTTATTCTTCTCACTGAATTATATCCTCTTACAATTTTTCTCACTTAAATTTCAACCTAGTATATAGTTCCTTTCTATAATCTAGAAAGATTTATAGGTTATGTAAGTATGGAAATGTATTTTTCATTTCCATTATCTTTGACGAAAGTGAGAAGAGTATACAAAGTGGGAGATGCATTAATTCCTGTAAGCCTTTTCCATTTGGTTCTATTAATTCCTACAATACACTCAAGTCTTTATTTTCCCCTAGTAGCCTTCGTGGATCATGCTGTGGCTTTTAGGAATTTAGATTGGATTTCTATTTTCTTTTGTTCTGTCGGTTAATTTTGCCAAATGATAGAAGGGGGAAGAGATGTTCTGTGAAATGTTGCTGCAATGCTAGGATACCTTGTGAAGAGAACCTGAAGAAAGTCCAGTTTCTTGCTGGTGAACTGATTTAACTGTTGCCAACGAAGGTGCAGGAAATTAAGCCTACATTACATGTAGCCTGAGGCTCCTTGGAGAGAAGAAAAATGCTTTCACTTTTCAATGAGCTCTGGGAAATTGTTCCAAAACCACTAGGAGAAGCTTTATTCCTCTGAAAAAGAGCTCTGTGGTCATCAGAGTAAAGAGTTTTGAATTTCGTACTGTGAAAGGCTTCCACCGAATAAGCCACCAGGTCTTGACTCTATTGACCTTGAGATGCAGGAGAATATAGGGCACAGAATTGAAACTGTAACCTGACAAAAATTATTCTTTTTTTTCTGTGATATTTCAGGATTACCAACATTCTGCCTTAGTGAAAGAAATACATAGTCACTAACCCAATTAATGTCATTTATCATCAATGCAAAGTTGTGGTAATATTTCTTTTCCTAACATAGGCTTGGCAACGGTGTTCAAATCCTGACTTCTTTTTCCAACTCATGGAAATTTGCCCTAACACTCTCATATAATAGCCTTGTGATAGTGACATTCTTTGTTGGATTGGCAGTAACAGTAAAAGATAATAGCAACTTAAATATTCAATGGTATATAAATTATTACATAAAATTATATATGTAGAAGTTAAAAATAGTCTTTACTAATGAAGAGTTACTGTATCACCAGAAGTGGTGGTGAATGCCTGTAATTCCAGCATTATAGAGGTTCAGGCAGTAGAATTGCTATGAGTGTCAGCTTTCTCCTGGCTTGAAAAGACTTACAGAACTTTAACAGGCAGAAAGCGGGGAAGAGGGCTTGAACTTCCACATGAAAGAAACATTAATTTATTGGCAATTTTCTACATGTAAAGTACTTTACTAACAAATAACTTTCAATGAGCCATGACCTAGTCTTCTTCCACAACATGGAGGAAAAAAAATGCAAAGTTGAGTTTATTTCAGGCTCAAAGGGAGATAAGAAGCAAAGTCACCAGAGTCTTTGAGAAGTTTACAGCAGATGGCAAGTCTTTCTTAATGGACCATATGGAGCGCTGTATTTCCAGGAATCATTTCTATTGTTTATTAAAGGGCCAGATAGTAAATATTCTAGGTGATGTATACTACACAATCTCTGTTACAATTACTCTGCCATTGTAGCTCCAGGACAAACTGTGCAACTCAATGAATAAGTGGCTATGGCTATGAGGAATGGATCAACAACAGAGAGGGAGAACAAGGAATAGGAGACCATGGTAAATGAAGACCACATGAGAATAGGAAGAAACAAAGTGCTAGAGAGGCCCACAGAAATCCACAAAGATACCCCCACAACAGACTGCTGGCAATGGTCGAGAGACAGTCCGAATTGACCTACTCTGGTGATGGGATGGCCAAACACCCTAATTGTCGTGCTAGAAACCTCATCCAACTACTGAGGGATCTGGATGCAGAGATCCATGACTAGGCCCCAGGTGGATCTCTGGGAGTCCAATTAGCGAGAATGAGGAGGGTTTATATGAGAGAGAATTGTTGAGACCAAGGTCAGATAAAGCACAGAGACAAATAGCCAAACAAACAGAAACACATGAAATATGAACCAATGGCTGAGGGGTCACCAACTGGATCAGGCCCTCTGAGTGGGTGAGACAGTTGATTGGCCTGATCTGTTTGGGAGGCATCCACGCAGTGGCACTGGGTCCTGTGCTCATTGCATGAGTCGGCTGTTTGAAACCTGGGGCCTATGCAGGGTCGCTTGGCTCGGCCTGGGAGGAGGGGACTGGACCTACCTGGACTGAGTCCACCAGGTTGATCTCAGTCTGTGGGGAAGGCTTTGCCCTGGAGGAGATTGGAATGGGGGGTGGGTTGGGGGGAAGGTGAGGGGGGCGGGAGGGGGGAGAACAAGGGAATCTGTGCCTGTATGTAGAACTTAATTGTATTGCAAAATAAAAATTAAAAAAAAGAAATTTATCTAATTTTTTTATTTTATAAAATATTGAGAAATATTAAAATCACTTATTGATAATGACTTTACAAAATCAGATGATTGACCTGGGTTTGTTGAATGTGTATAGTTTACTGACCCCTAATGGCATAAAAAAGTGTTTTATTGGTATTTATCACAGACAATAATTAAAGAGGAGGAAGAAACCCTACTGTTTGCCAAAAGCTGATGTATCACACAACATTTGAGTTCTTCGTGTGAGTCCCACTCTGTGTCAATAGCCCTACCTACAACTGAGTACTCTGCAGGTTGGGGAGAACAGTGGCCCCAGACTCTAACATGGAAGAATATGATACTGGACACTGTTCCATTTAATAAAAGCAATCCACTAAAAAATAATGTTTTGAAATCAACTGAGTTAAGCTTAGACTCTGCTAAGTGTGGTGGTGTATGCCTGTAACTTCATTACTATGGAGGCAGGGGGATGCCACAATTTGGAGAACAGCCTAGTGTATTTAGTGAGTTCCAGATCAGCCAGGGATACACAGCAAGACTGTCTTCCAAATGAAAATCCAATTCTGTCATTAAATTAAGAAATGTTCCAGGCTTGTTCTTGAAAAAAATCAAAGTTATGTTTTTGTCAATTTTGAACAAGATATTTTTATATTCCACCCTTATCTTTAGTCATCCCCTTATTGCTTGAAAATTTTTGAGTTTTGGCTTTTTTGCAAAGTTAACACAGTGTTGATCTGAAGGTATTCCAAGAAAATAAGGTGTCCACCATACCTGCATATACTCAGAAAGACTCTCTTGTCTGTCTGGACTCTCTCTCTCTCATGAGACAGAGGTAAAACAGCTGGCAGTAGATTGTGGATGCCAGTGACATTTGGTATAAGTGTCAGTGCTGGCTTGAGAATTCTATCCTTTTTGGTTTAGAAGAATATGGATAACTTAACTATACTACAGCTATCCAAGGAATTCTGTATGACTTAAAAGGCTCTAGAGTTCTCTACATTGGCCTATAAATGCCTTAACTGAACAATTGTCTGTCAGATTATTTCTGCTTAATTAGTTATTCAAAATAATCTCATAATTAAAAACATGAGATAAATTACACGATCAAATTATTTAATTGAGTCCTTTGTTTGCAGTTACTATGCCTGGATTGCAGGGAATATAGAGTTGAACACAAACCCTACATTTATGTACCTTAAGTAGAAGAGAGTAAATGCTAATGATTGTAACTCAAAGTGAAGTGCTAATTAGCAGGAAATGTTTGGTTTTCTATTTAAATTTGCAATATTATGCCATTCGGTAAAGTCTTGTTTTAAGATTTGAAAATTCTTAAAGTCTAAATGACCTCTTTCTTTCAAAAGAATAAATACGTATATGAAAATGGTTTTTAGGAATTTTCATTCATTTTAATAATGTATTGATTCAAAAAAGTAGAATAGTACCCAAGTGACAAAAGGTGAGAAATATTGATGGTATGAATGACAGGTGATATGTCTCTATCACTCACTGTTTAAAGGTGTGATTTTTGAGGCAGACAATGTGAAGAAATTAGGAGCAAGGGTAAAGACACCTAAGGATCAATTTACATGAGGATAATTTCATTATAAAAAAAATGGAGGGGTGGAAGCAGTGGGTGTTTCCAGCACAGCACTCTTACAAGGAGCAGGTCTCACCCCTGCAGGGAGGGGCAGGATAATCCCTGGCTATCTTGTACACTAGAGAACTAAGTCTCCCCAGCTTGAAAATAAGTTTGTTTCATTTCGAATATGTATGTGGTGTGTGTGTGTGTGTGTGTGTGTGTGTGTGTGTGTGTGTGTGTGCATGTGTGTGTATGCACATGCAGCAGTGAATATGAATAGGTATGTGTTCCTGTGAAGCCCAGATGTTGGCTCTTGGTGTCTTTCTTGACCCCTCTCTACTGTATTTACTGAGACAGGGTCTCTTGCTGAACCTGGAATTTGCCCACATTCATCTAGTCTAGTTAGACAGACAGCCTGGGGACCACTGGCTCTGCCTCCTAAGTCCTGGGACTAAGCCTTTGTGGCTTTTCTTTGGGATCTGGGCATCCAAACTCTGGTCCTCACTCTTGTGTGGGAAATGTTCTCTACTTAGCCAGCCACCATGTCTCTGACACGATGCTTGAAGTCATGACTAAATCACTTAGTACTCTCGATAGAAACTTGCAATCTGCAGGTGACTAGAAGTCATTGGAGTTTTGTGACTAATTTATAAATTTCTTCTCATCACAGATGAGAAATTTTTCTATAAACATAAGAAGTTTGTTTCTTCTCAGTGCCTATTATTTGTAGTAAGTCAAGTACTTTCTGTTTTAGTCTTATAAGTACTCACTCCTTAAGACCCATTAAATTATAACTTATGAGATTTTTGTTATCTCATAAAATATAAATTATTCATGTTTTATTTATTACCTACTGCAATTACATAATATTACCTGTTAAAGTATCTATAGCCAAATCTAAGTCCTTTGAAAACTCCTTGTAACACTGTAAATTTTAGTACTTGGCATTGCAACTGAAGACATCGTATTAAACACTTAACTTCAAAAGTATTTTTTAAATATCTTTCCAGAAATTTACAAAGTGATCACTAGCTCAGAGGCCAGGGGAATTAAGAGCAAAGTTTATGCCTCCCGTTGCCAGCTTACTTGCTTAAAGCAAATGTCAGAGGTATCACGTGAGGGAACTGGCAATGCTTTAATTTACATGTATGGAGTCAGCACAAAATTAATAGCAGTCTGTCACCAAGGATTGCTAAGTAATTGCTGGGTTTTGATGTTGAGCAAATGAGTGTGGATTTTAACAATACTATTTAGGGACCCCTTTGGGAACCTGCTCTCTTCTTTCCTTTGGGCATGTCGTTTTGTGAACACATTTTCTAGTTCTTTAACCACCAACGTGGTGGTTGCTGTTGTCTTTGGCAATTACTGCCCATCCTAGAAAAATCAAGTAGGTGCTTTCACAGAAAAACAAGCCAAAGCAAACGCTCCATAGACTGTTGTTGATGTTTGTTTCTTCAAACACTTTCCCCTGTTCAGGACAAATGGTTCACCATGCTCTCTTGGTTGATAGAGAAATGCAATGACTTTGTGTTTTGTAAAATTTTGTAACACACAAAATTCATTAGAATTCATTACACAAACCGTCTGCAGCCTATAAAGCAAAACATGTCTTATAGTGTGAACAACAGACTTTTCCTCTCTTTGCCCTTCACATTTGTGTCAGAGGACATGATTTATACTCATTCCTGTGTGCCCTCAGTGTGTCCATATCTGCACACACACACACACACACACACACACACACACACACACACACACACACGGAGATGGAGTTATTTCGGTAACTGCATTTGAGTCTGGGGTATTAACGTAACTAGATGTTAAATTTAACAGTAATTAAATCAGCCCCCACCAAAAAAATCACATCCATATGCACATGATGCTTTAAATCAGAGTGGAAGCCTGCAGCTGAGATGTAAACACAAAACTGGATTGTCTTACTTGGAGGGTTTTACTTTAACAGGAGCCTTGCATCTGTAATTTGAGGGCAAGAGAATTGCCATGTGTTTGAGGCTAGTAAGGGATAGAGAGGGAGTCCAGGCCAATCTATGCTGCAGATTGCAAGCTTGACTCAATAAAGAAACAACAAGAGGGAAAAATAGATCATCTTACTTTGTCACTTACTGTTAAGTTCTGTGTTAACCTCACCACAAGTAAGCTGAGAGAACAAAAGAGTTGTCAGATTAGTAAAATCATGTTCATCTGGGTAGACTAATGAACTCTGGGCCTTGGCTTTGAAACCGAACTATTCTCCTTGCTTGAGGGTTTCCATGGGAAACTTAAAGATTTCTTGTTAAATTCTCTCACGTCCAGTGCTTAACTGTAGTTTCTACTGCAGGATGATCCCTTGTAGCTCTCCTGTAGCCCCTGAGTAGTCTGTGGTGTGTGCCCGACTGCCTGTGATGAGGCCTCTGTACCCCTACACTCAGGCTTAGCCTTCTCATGAGCACACCCAGCTTCCTGAGTCCTTTGGATCTGCATCTTGCCAGAGGTACCTATGCCCATCCCCGGCTCTGTCAACTCTGGGGTTTGCGCTATGGTAAAAAGTTACACCCTCTCATCTTATGGCCTTTCCCCACTTGCTATTACTTCTTCAGAAGCTGGATCCTAATAAAATTCATTAGGTTTGTCAGAACCCAGTCCTCTGTTTCGCAGAGAGAACACATCAGAAACCTTCCCGCATCACTGGGAAACGGTCAGCTTTATCTGCCGAAGATCAATGGTTCCCAACCTTTGGGTCGCAACCCCCTTGGGAGTCGCATATCAGATATCCTGCCTATCACATATTAATATGACGATTCATAACTGTAGCAAAATTACAGTTAAGAAGCAGCAACAAAGTAATGTTATGTTTGGGCCTGGGGGGATCGCCATAACAGGAGGAGCTGTAGTAAAGCATTGCAGCATTAGGAAGGTTGAGAACCACTGCTGTAAATGACCCTGGAATATGTTACAACCCATGTAGTAAACTCAGGCTGAATCTCTGTTTTCCTAAGCAAGAGAGCATTAACAATGAAGACATTTAGGTATCAGGGACACACATGAGAAGAACATAAAATCTCTTTTCCAAGGTAAGTCCAGAACACTGAATGTTAGCAACAGGCCTGAAATCTTAGGTTTCCATGAGGTCATCGGTCTTACATCTTGAACTGTTTTTTATTTGCGTCTTCATTTATATATTTTTGCTGTGTCTGATGCAAACATTTTAAATATGACTTAAGCCATTTCCACAATTTTGTGGAAAAGGTTCATATTGCATCTTATGTGACAATGAGTGCTTTATTGCTTATCCGTGGAGTAAATATATTAAAACTACCTTCAAGCTACAGATTTCCTTGAAAAGATAAAGTATAAAGCATGCCTTCTTTTACACATTTAAACATTTCCTTTTTTTTCTTTCTGATGAAAAACAAGTGTTTCTGTGCATATTTGTACATATCATGTCAGGAGTTTATTGAATTTTTCCCCCATACATTCAGAATATCCTTGTTTTAGCAGTAGTAACAACACAATTGTGTTCAGCTTATTCATTTTTTTAATTTTATGGAAATAATTGTTGCCTGCATTTCGTGTGCTAAAAACTTGCATTATAACCATGCAACTATACCTCAGCATCTACTTTATGTTTCTTATTCATCACCCTAAGTGATAAAAATACAATGTACCTATTAGCTTATTATGCAATATTTACATTGCAAAAATTTTCCTATTCAGTTTTCTAGCAAAGCCTTCTTCGATATGAGACTGATATTTTCTGAGTCTGATTCTGTTTTGCAGCCACATTAATCAAGCTCTGTTCCATGTTCCATGACCTTGAAAAAGGAACTAAATAGAGGAGTCGCCCTTGAGCTTGTAGTGAATTGACACAAGGAAAGCTGTTCTGGTTGAATCTTAAATGTATCCAAGTAATTTCTTTAGATTCTCAAGAGAATTATTTTTTTTAATCCCCTGTTAGTATATATTCAGCTGAATAACTTCCAATTATATAAGAAATATTGATAGACAGATGGTGGGGGTAAATGTACAAACACACATATTCAACATATGTGTTAGAAATTTGGCTCATCGAGGGCACTTGCTTCCTAGAATTGTTATGTGTCAATTACAACATGGAATACTTAAAGAGTTTTAAGAAAATGGGCATTTTTCTTAAGGTTTTCTTCTGCTGTGGCAACAGCAGTTGTTTGCTCTGGGCATGAGAACATGTCCAAAGGAAACTGTTAGCAAGGTAGAATTTTCTCCCCTATGAGCAAACCACCCAATAACCAGAACGTTTGATTTCCCCAACCAATCAGCAGAACCAGCACTAAAACATGATTCAGATGAACTGCACTTAAACATCATTGTACTAATAGTGGAATCAAGATGGCTTTGATGCCAAATGTATGAAGAAAGCTGTTCTGTTATGTAGATGGATATTTCCTGTCCTGACTGCCCAGTCCCAAATAAACACACAGAGGTTTATATGAGTTGTAAATGCTCAGCTAATAGCTCAGGCTTATTACTAACTAGCTTTTACACTTAAATTAACCCATAATTCTTATCTAAGTTTAGCTGTGTGGCTTGGTACCTGTTCTCAGTATGGCATTCTCATCTTGCTTCTCTGGGTTTGCTAGAGACTCTCCGACTCTCCACTTCAGCTTCCCAAAATCCTCCTAGTCTGGCTCCCATGCTCAATCTCTTCCTACCCAGCTATCAGTCAATCAGCTTTTTATTAGCAAGTAAGAGTAATACACATTCATAGTGTAGAAAAGGATTGTTCTACAGCACTATTAATACAAATGTTAAAAGCTGAAGTCTCCAGATGAAGTTCGAGATTTAAAAGAAATTGTTTAAAGACTTGGGGATGTACATGACAACAAGAAATATGTGTACAGCTGACACAGGGGTCGGAGCACCAGCTGTTTCTTTGTTATTTGGGGAGAGGACATTTAGATCCTGGGCAGGTTCTATTTTGGTTGCTGTTAAATAGGAAGCTAAATAACACTCTTACAATATTGGGATGTGCATTTAAAATCTTAGCTCTGTTGTCAAATGCTAATGCTAAAATTGTGGCAGGGATTTAACACCAATGAAAGTGCCCCAAAACAATATGAGTTAGTCCTTATAGAATTCAGTAAACTCCAGAAAAATAGAAAAGACATTCTACAATAACAGTACAGACAAGGTTTTTGAGGATGATATATACTTTCACATAGGGCCAGATAGCTTAGCAAGCACCAAGTACCTGGAGCTGCCACCCTTTGTTCTATCAGAACATAATTACACTTTATAAGCTTATAGAAAATAGCTATTGACCCATGAGGTTTTTCTGAGAGTCATAATGCTGGGAATCCAAACTTCAAAATAGAAATGTTAAAGACAGAAATTAACTTCCAACTGAGCTCTAAACATATCCAAGCTCACCAAATGAAAATACCAAAGCTTGAAGTAACACTATACAATTTGTCTTGGTTCAAGAATTTTCATGGTTATTATTTAAATTTTTTTATTTTATTATTTTAGGCACATAAATGCTTGCCTTCATGTATGTTTGTGCATCACGCACATGCCTGGTGTCCATGGATGCCAGAAGAGGGTGTTACTTCTCCTGCGACTGGATTTACAGCAGTTGTGAGCTGCCATGTGGGTGCTGGAAATTGAACCTAGGTTCTCTGGAAGAGAAATCAGTGCTTTTAACCTATGAGCCTTCTCCGTCACTCAATTTTCACTATTCATGTACTGTGCCATTTATCTGTGTATCTATCCATAAATAAGTACATTGATTAATTTAAATAAAACTATTCTGCAGCAAGCTTTTTATAACCTACTTTATTATTTATATACTGTTACCCGAGAAGTATATTTTCCTTTAATTATTTTAATTAAATTGGTTCAGATATAAAACATTTTTAAGGGAACAAAAATAAGTAGTTAAGCATACTTTGACACAAAATATATTGGATGTAGCTATATACTACACCAAATGGCATGCAAATTATCATGTATCATTTTTATAACTCAAAAAAGGGCATTGATGACTTACTTATCTGCCTTACTTAAAGAATATTTAAATGTTTAAAACAAATATAATCAGAGGTTGGGAAGATGGCTTAGTTGACAAAGAAAGCTCCTCCCTTCAAGGAAGGAGAACCTGAGCTTCCTGGATCCCACATGGAGAGGTCAGGCACAGTGAGATGGCATCTACAGTCTCCACACCGAAGGGAAGGACAGGAGGATCCTTGGGGTTTACTGGTCAGCCAGTTTAACAAAATTGTGGAGCTGCAGGTACCATGAGATATCTCATTGAAATGATGTCTACTTTGGCCTGAATATGTGTGTGTGTGTGTGTGTGTGTGTGTGTGTGTGTGCTAACACACACCAATCACACACATTAACAATTGCATAAATAAATATAAAATGTTTAAGTAACTATAAAATGCTAAAATATTTATATATTAATAAATCCATTAGGTTTTGTGTGTGTAAATTAGCTGTATGCATTTAATTCAGCAACAGGTAATTTTAACAGAGATTTTTGTCATATAATTCTTCCCGGGGAGACGTAAAGAAATATCTGTTCACCTCAAAGAGGCATCAACAAGCTAATGAAAGAATTCTACTTTGATACACCACTGAGTTAATTCAGGCTATTTACGGGGACATGGGTGATTCAAAGGCAGCTGCTTTGCCAAAAAATAAATAAATAAAGTCCCACACAATCATGGAAAGAATGTCAACCTATAGCTAATCTTGTACTTCCAATACACTCTGGCACTTCTCAATGTCATGTGCTGCTCTAGGAGAGTGTGGTCTGGCATCTGATGTGAGGTTCTCTTGGCCCTTCCAACTTCCTAGGCAGGAATGTTCACAGTCTCATTTCTATAACGATGGGTCTACTTACCCCATGCCGTTCAGCTCGTTTCCACTCCTGGCTTGCAGACAAGGTCTTTGTTGACCATCATGGCAACTTGCTTCACCATGGCCAATGGTCGTGTCATGCCTCGAGGAAATAGCTTTTCTAGCAGAAAATATAAAGCAAAAAAGTATAAATTACTGTAAAAATGTCCTAAGGTGTTTTTCCCCTTTTTATATATATATACTCTTCATTTCAAAGAGGAAAAGGTAGACTAGCTTAGAATATTGCAAATTTTCTTTTACTAAGCTGTTATATACTTTGTCAGTTTTATAAATCCACAGCTGAAAATCCAACGCAAATGACCCAGTCATATAGGAAGTGTGCTCCCTTGCAGCCAGTTGAAGATTATGGTGAAGGAAAGTGGACAGGACAAAAGCCAAGTAGCCATGGCCCCTCTTCTCCGCCCTGAACCTGAATATTTATGACTATAAATTCGTCATCTGAAGTAGCACAACAATATCAGTCATAACAGGAGTGACTTGCAGTTTCCCTCCACACCACAAACGGTGCCACAAAGCTCTCTACAAATCTCGCTGAATGGGCTATTTTACCTCATTTTTGTGAAATGCCAAGCAGAGTTCTGTCAGGCTGGCACTCATTAGATGCTGCATTACCTCGAGAAGGCCATTAATGGCCACTGGAGGTGTTCCACCGACTTAATGATGCCCATACCTCTTGGAAAATGTATGTGCATAGCTGTCTACGGCCCAGGTAACATTTCTCTCTTCCACAATGAGGAAGCTGTCAGACATGAGGACCACATAAACTTAATTCTAGGCGAATAAAATTTTCCGAGGCTGCTTTTAAACAATAATAGCATATTTGCCTTTATGACTCATCAGAGGTTGTAAGTGGAAAAGTGGAAATAATAACAGAGAATCAAGTTGTGTTTATATTTGATATGTAAAACAGGATATGACTTCCATACAATTTTTATCACACTATGAATTGCAATTCATTATTGGAATTTATGCTGTTATGTACATCAGCATGATTCCCATAGTGCATTGAAAATTCAAACTTGTGTAAGCACCATGGCACTCTTCCCTCTGTAAATCAACTTAGCTATGCCTAATGCACTGGGCTGAGACATTTTCCCTCTCCAGAACAAACTGCATTTTAATGTGCAAACCTGACTCCTAGACCTAGTCATTGGCCTTTTCTGGATGCAAATGGAAAATTCACACCCTCCCTAATAAAGTTATTAATAACTAATACCATTTATAAATATTAATATTATTAATACTAGCATTAGCAATGTTTGTATAATTAATGTTGTCATCATTAATGTCTCTAGGATACACATTCTTAGTATTAATGTTTAACTCTATGGTTAATTTAACAACTACTCTTACTCGGTGTTTAATAATGAAGTGCTCAGTTTGAGATATTTCTGTTTGTTCTTTACCATAGCCTTTCCTGAGAGGAAGGCTCTTTACTCTTTTTTTCTTTTCCTTTTTTCTTTCTTTCTTTTTTTTTTTTATAGAAAACAAACTGAAGGTGTCAACAGATAGGGAATTTTGTCTGAGGTCTCACATTTTGTAAACTATGGGATTGCCATTTATATCTTAATCATTTTGCCTCCGGAGCTAAGCCCTGCTTACTGCTTCCCTCCATGCCCTCTCATCCATCTCAAGGGTGATGTGCATTCAACAAAATGGATACTTTGCATCTTAGCAAAAATGCTGTTCAGTGATACCTAATGTTTTCAATGGTTTGGAGAAGTTTGTAAGTGTTCACACTGAGCCAATTCATCATAAGAAAGTATTTTCTTATCCTGTAAACACACTTAACTTTTTGCAGTTTCTTCTGATTGAATTGTTAAGCTGTGAACTGTAAGCTAAGTCTAGACTACTTTTCACATAAGCAATATCTTTTCATTTCATGTTTCTGTTCGCTTTGGGGAACAACTGAGGATTGAACCCATGATGACACACATGCTATGTAAGCATTAAATGACTGAACTGTATTTCCAGTTCATTCTCAACTTTTGTTTGTTTATTCATTTAATTTATTTTAAATGTTTTTATTAGTTCTTTGAAATTTTCATACAATGTGTTTGGATAATAGTCAGGCCAACACTTCCCATAGCTGCCACACTTCCCTACCTACTCAATTTTGTGTTCTGTATGTGTTTCTACATCTGTCAAGTCCAATTTGTGGTGTGTGTACATAGTCTGGATTTGGAGCCTTCCCCTGGAGTATGGTAGACTTGCCCAAAGCTATATGCTTAAAGAAACATGACTTTTCTTCTCCCAAAAGCTAATGATTGTCAATGGCTCCTTGGCTATGGGTGGAATTTCTTCCCAACTACCCTCTTTATGTTGAAGTTTGGTCTGTCTTAGGCTTGCATGGGTCTTGTGCATGCCATAACAGCTAATAGTTCATATGTGCAGTTAGCCTGTTGGGTTTGGAAGACTGTTTCCCTGTAGTTATCTACTGCCTCTGGCTCTGATATTCTTTCCACTACCTCATTCACAAGGATCCCTGAGCCTTGATGAGGGGACATGTGATGTAGATGTCCCAATTAGGGCTTTGAATTCCACAATGTTTCATTCACTGTACCATGGACTAGTGGTCTCTTTGTTAATCACCATCTACTTCAAAATGCTTTTCTTGTGAGGTCTGAGAGATGCATTAATCTGTGAGTATAAAGATCACCCATTAGCAGTTGGTTTAATACTATGCCCATTTAGCAGAGTAATAATAGTACGTTCTCGCTAAGGTCTATGACCCATCTGTCTATAGTGCACTGGCCCAAATAATGATGCCAGGTGTGCGTCTCATTTTGTAGAGTGGACCTTAAGTCCAATCAAATAATAGTTTGGTTACTCCTATAATGTTTGTGCTGCTATTGCACCAGCAGGCATGTCTTACCAGGCCAGTCATTATTGCAGCTCACAGGATCCATAGCTGATTAACACTGATGATTACTTTTCTCCTCTGGTAGGGTACATAGCATCTTCAAGTAAAAAAGCAAAACAACAAACAAACAAAAACCCTATAGGCACAAAGCTTCCAGATCAGCATTAGCTTGATATCTTCTTGTTCTGTGACTCAATTATGTGATATCATCAGTGGTAGGGTTTTACTGTAAAGTTCTGGACAGCAATCAATATTATCAGCAGTAGCTTGTAATATTTGGGGCCTATGGGACCTCACTGGCCAACAAGGTCAACCCAAAAGTAACCCTTTCTTCACACTGAACTTTTTATTGGCGATGCTGTGGTACCTCATGGGAGCATTGTGGCCTTGTTACAAGATTTTAACTTGTGTGTGTGTGTGTGTGTGTGTGTGTGTGTGTGTGTGTGTGTGTTTGAGAGAGGGAGGGAGAGAGAGAGAGAGAGAGAGAGAGAGAGAGAGAGAGAGAGAGAGCAGCAGAGAGAACTTTCACAGTGGTGGGTGGTCTTTGAAAACCTTCTGAAAAGGTTTACAGCATTTGTCTTTGAAGCAGAGTCTTGCTAAGTATCCCATGCTAGCCTTAAGCTCATTTCATGGCCCAGGCTGATAGCTAGGCTTATAAGCCTGCACAACCCAGCTCATCTCCAATTTTACATTTTAATGCTTACATATCTGGACTTTCACGTATTTGATAATCAGGTATTTCAAGGCAAAGTTAGATTATAGAATGATATGGTCCAGTATCACAACCAGTGTAATTGTCCTTTGTTCATGATTCTGAAATAGCGTTTGTGTTCATCTTTAGGTATTAATTGTCAAATATCCTGTATGTACTACTATGCTGAAGATAGCTATGACATGCTTTTGAAATTGCATGCATAGTATTTATAAAAACGTTTCATTATATTAAGGCAGCTATTGATATGTGAATAGATAATATAAGTGTAGTATATGTCCAATTAAATATTTTCCTGTCTTTTAAGATAAGTAAATTCTGTATTTTATAGACAACATACATTAGCCTGGAAGATACTATGTTAAGTGAAATAAGCCACACAGATAACTATTGCATGATCTCACTTATGTACAAGATTTCAAACTTAACGTTAAATCACAATAATGTTTACCAGGGGTTGGGAGAGGAATGATGGGAAAAGATGAGGAAATATTTGTCAAAGGTTACACATTTGTGATAGACAAGAAAGAAATATTTAAGTGATCATTTGCATAGTGTGGTGGCCACAGGAATTGTCCCTTTGAAAATCCCTAAGAGTACAACTTACCATAAAAAGTCACAATCTGGTGATGTAACATATATGTTAACTAGTTCCATTTGGACATTTATTTCAAAACATCACATTATACATGATGAATAAATATAATTTTATTTTATTAAATTAAATAGTTCACCAAAAAGAATAAGGTAGTATTTCAGATATCTACTTTTAGATAGACATGTCATTAATTACCAATGTACTGTTAACAATAATACATGATTCATTCCCTTTATAAAGCAAATATGTTTCATAAATTAAGTTAACTTTTGGAAAAAAGTTAATTGTTTTTATGCTTATAGTGTCAGGGATTTGGTCAGCTTTCTTGCAATACCATGAGAAGCATGATGTGAGGCATATATATACACACATATATATATATATATATATATATACACACACACACATATATATATATATATATATATATATATATATATATATATATATATATATATATTATGTGTAGCCCTGGATGTCCTGGAACTCACTCTGTAGACCAGGCTGGTCTTGAACTCACAAATATCCACCTGCCTCTGCCTCCAGAGTGCTGGGATTAAAGGCATATGCCACCATTTCCTGAATCAAGGCATAATTACAATAATAGTGTCTCCTCTCTCAAACTATAGGCTTAAGCCACATCCTACCTTTTGTATTCAATCCTTTTAAATAATTTCAATATTGAGTTAATTTATAATTTTGGCATATTTTATAGAAAAACCACACGGACACAATGGTTTCCTCAGGCTCTTGGTTACTTAAGTTTACTAAAGCTAGTTTTCCTAATTCTTTTCCTCCTTCCAGATTTTTGGATCTCCCTTTTGCTCCACACCGTCTCTTCTCCCCCCTGCACATTGTTGGGTATTTCTGTAATACGTGAGGGCCCTGCCAAGACTCATGTGTTCTCAGGATGTTCTTGCTACCTCCTTCCCTGTCCCTCGTTTTTAATTAAACTATTTCTATGTCTAGAGGAAAAGTCCAAAATCAGTAAAGTGACCTTGCTGTTCTCAGAAATACAGTCCTCTGATTGCTGAAGGAAGTAATGCAATAACCTGTAAAAACATTGAGGTGAGGAGGGCTTCAGATACCAAGTGTCAGAGATCACAGGCTCCTGCTGCTCACTGAATGTCGGGGGACATTTCTCCTTCAGTGAAAAAACAGAGATAACACGATTTCTTTCCTGTTATCTCTTCCTTCCCTTCCTTACTTCCCTACTTACCTTTTTTTCTTCCCTCCTTCCTTCCTTCCTTATTTCCTGCCTCCCTCCTTCCCTTCCTTCCTTCTTTCTTTCTTTCCTTCCTTCCTTTCTTTCCTTCTTTCTTTCTTTGTTTTTGTATGTGCAGGTATGTGTGGGTGTATGTGTGTAGGCATATGTGTGCACTGAGGCCACAGGTTAACACTAGTGTCCTCTTCTGTTGCTATCCACCTTATTTTTTGAGAGTTGGTCTCTTACTAAACCCGAAGCTAGGAGATTCAGCCAGATTAATGACCAACATGCTCCAGGGATCTTCTGTTTCTGCCTCCCCAGCACTGGGAGTACAGACTTACACTGCCATACCTTTTCATGTGGGTGCTGGACATTGGCTCAAGTTCTCGTGCTTACATGGCAAGCATTTTGCCATCTCAATTTGTCAATATATTTTATATTCCATTGGTAGGAAATGATCTGTGAGCCCATGAATCAGTCAATCAATATAGTCAAAGAATAGTATTTCAGACCTTTAAATAGCCAAGCTGTCTGTAGGATTGACTTTCTTTTCCTAGTTTTCTTTGGCAGTAAGACAAAAATCATTTCCTCGAGGATATAATGAGAGTAAGGCTGAAATGCAGCAAAGCGAAAAATCACATTTTATACAGTGCTTCTTATTAACATTAATCTTTCTTGAGGCTCTTTTTGTTTTACATTTCACAGAAGTAGGTGTCTCATGAATTAGGTAATACGTTAACAAATATTTTTCATGACTATCCCATCACAGTTTGTACATAGCTTTCATTGCTCAAATGAAGATGATCATTGTATTATTTGAACACTGTGGTTATTTTTGAAATACTTGGCAGTAGGGAACACCTGCCAGAGCCATTAATTCTAGTTAGAGACAAACAACTGGGAACACACATTTCATTTCCTCTGTCAATTAGGGGTGTTGAGTATCATTTTTTTCTGAAGCCTGAATGTTTCATTGTCCTGCAATGAAAACTGCTTTCCTTGGATTGAGTTAAAACACCTCTGGTTTACTTATTTTGGGACATGTGTAATATCCCCTCAGAATTCTTATTATGAAATATCTTCTTGATTTGAGGATGGACTTGTCTTCTTCCTAAAGGATTCTTCTGTAGCTTCAACTCTGTAGAGCATTGCATTACTGTTCAAAGGGCCAGTAAGATGTGGTTACAAGGGAATACAGCTCAGTGGTAGAGTGCTTGCCCAGCATGCTCGAGACCTTAGGTTCAACCCCCAGTACTCCAAAACAAAGGACAGAGTAAACTTGCTATTTATGGTAAGGATCAAAACCAGATGATTGTGTATAGTACAGTCTATCAAGTAGAGTTAGTCTAAACCTTGCTTATTGGATATAACAGTAACTCTTTGTAGTCTTTCAAGTCATAAGAGCATTAATACAAAGTTTAATGGTTATCTAATTCCTGCCTGTTATTGTGCTAGATGTAGAGAATACACATATGAGTCGGGCCGATCTTAATGACACAAAATTCTCAAAATGTGCATTGAAAGACTCCACCCCATCTGTCTGACTCTCTCTCTCTCTCTCTCTCTCTCTCTCTCTCTCTCTCTCTCTCTCTCTCTCTCTCTCTCTCATACTAGCATGCAGTTACTGTTATCATATTTGTGACTATATGTCCAATCATTATAGGAATACTTAGCACAGACTGAGTCATAAGCGATTAAATCTTCTGTAGATAATGCTTAGAAGAAAGTCAGGGAGGAAAAGAGGAGAGGAAGTGAAGTGTCTTCCCTGGCAGAATGAGGGTGACTTTTCATCAACAATGCTAACACAGAATATATGCTGATTTCAGAGGGAGAGCTGAGTAGGGTTTTATTTTTTTTTTAGGAGAATTTTGTGCTGTGTTACAGGAGCCATAAATAACTGTCATATTAGATCAACAACAAAAAGTAAATTCTGTGGTATGGCAGTATGTGCCTTTAGTCCCAGAACAGGGGAGTGATAAAAGATTTCCTAGGAGGATGGAAAAACATGCAAATTTGTGCCTCAGTAGCTTTCCACTATGGACCCATAATCAGTTTAGCATTTGAATTAACTTGTGTCCTTCCTTGGTAGTCCATATAAATTAAAAGCTTATGAATGTACTTAGTTGTTCCATATTTCATTGAATTCTTCCTGGCATCAAAAGCTTCCATTTCATGTTGTGCTCGGACTTTACTAAAATGAAGGCTGTATATATTGCTCCCTACTTTTCTCAGTTGACAAAATATTTGAAAAGCAATGTTCTTAGCGTTCTATATTTATCATCGAGTTATTGCTACCATGAAACAAACACTATTCTCCTTAACGAGGTATATATGTTACGAACAGAATTTTAATATTGAAATACAATTTAATTTTGTAAAAATTTAATATTGTTTAGCAAATTCACGTGTACTAATAATGGTAGAATAGTTTTCTATTGAAGCTTGGAAGGTATGGAGATCAGTATCGCACAATGTGTAGAAGTTTTTATAGTGTGCAAGAATGATCAAGGAACCCTGGGTTTCTATCCTGGATTGAGTTTATATCAAACTCATCATCATGAATGGCAGTGTATACCCAAATCAAAACCTGTTTCTGTGGATGACTCTTTGGCAAAGAATGGCATTCCTAGGGCCAAATGTCACATTTAACAGATTACCAGAATAAACAGAAATAAGGAGGCAAATTTCTCTATTATGTGAGCTGAACGTTCAATCCTGGAAGACTCAAACTCTGTGCTGAGAACAGGAGCTCCTCTCTGCTTTAGGTCCCACAGTGCTAAAGACAGTGAGCAGTACCCTCCCTCCCCCTGTTCATGATGTGGTAAAGAAGCCCTTTTAATGCATTATCGTACTTTAAGTATTCAGGGACAACAAAGTCTGCAATTGTATCACAAATTTGACTAAAGCCTGACTGTTCTACCCTGAGAGCTTTGTTGACTCTCTGATGCAAGTATTGTTGTGAATAATGGTGGGCAGGCTTTTAAAACAATGCACTGAATCACATCTTAGTTCTCTGTAATAGTATTTTATTAGCCAAGTGCTCATGTAAAAAAGCATCTGCTTTGTGAAAGACATTTGTCATGGGAGTTATATTGAATTGTTTTCCCTCAACGAGCTTATGCTTCTTCTTATTAAAATCTCACGGTGCATTGAGTTCATATGAACTTGATAATAAAAAGCGCTGTTATAGTCATTATCTAATTTTTGCAACTATTCAATTTTAGCTGTGGTTGATGGAGCTTTTTCATAACCACATCCTAGAGTTCAAAAAGAGTTGATAAAACTAACGTATTTACTGTGGTGTGCATGAACAATGTCCCCTGTTGGTCCATGTATTTGTATAGTTGGGCCTTACTTGGTGTTGCTGCCTGGGGAAGCAACAGAACCTGTTGGAAGTTTGGCAAGGGGAGGCTTTGCTGGAGGAAGTCTGTCACTGAGGGATTTACAGTCCTGTCCTCCTTCTTGCTCACTTTCTGCTTCTTGCCTGTGGATGGAAATGTGATTAGTCAGCTTGCTGCTGCTGCTTGCTGCCCTGCCCTTAAAGACTCTTGTTCTGGAACAGTGAGAAAAATAAACTCTGTCTTCTGTAAGGTGCCTTTGGTCATGGTTTTTCATCACAGCAACAGAAAAGTTAAAAATACAGTATTCGAAACTCTTGGCTAAGCAATGGATATTAGTTATATGTTGGTGACTAAATGTAGTAAAAGTTTAGAAGGATGGAGTGCAGGTAATAAGCATAGGAGTCATGAGAGAGAATATAAAGAGAATTGTTTTTCTGGTTTTGACTCTGTGCTGGAGTTTTCATTTTGTGTGTGTCTTGGTGGATAAGCGCATGTATTTGACTATGAAAGTGTAACATCCTGTGAAAAGCTCTACAGCTTCATAATGCCTGTTCTGACTACACTGAAGTGAACTTAGATGTATAAGCTTTGGATCTGGCTCATCTCATTGCTCGATGTTTTTTATTTTATTTGTAAGTTACTTGCAATAAGATTTTAATAAAAATATTTTGCAAATTTAAAAATTAAGTAACAATAAATGTACTGAGCATGTTATATTTATATATTTAGGCATGTGTGTGTATATATGTGTAGCAATATCAACTGAAAAAAAATAGAGGCCTGAATTTTGAGAGAGAGTGGTGGGAAGTGTTTGGGATAGGCTAGAGAGGAAAGAGTGGGAGAAATATAATGTAATCATATTTTAATTAAGAATTTTAAATTAAAAAATAAAATAGAATTCTGAAGGGAATATTTCTAAGCAAAGCAAAATAGTCATGACTGAAAATAGTAAATCCAGTCAAATTTTGTTGATCTTTTTCAATAAAATATTTGCTTCAATGCAAAAAAAAAATTTAAGTATAATAATATTATGGCTTATCAAGCAGCTAGAATTTAGTAGAAAAAGTCAATAGTGTCAATAATTCTTAAGGTTTCATATTTTTTAGTTCAGAAGTCTAAAAATTAAGTTATTTTGGAATGCATATGAAAGCCTTTATATGTAAAACACAGAGTGACAGAAGGCACATCTGGAGGATGTGGTAAGTTATTCAATGTGACTTACTCAGTGTGGAAGAGTGAGACTTCCTGTGTTCAGACAACATAAATATGTTAAAACAGGTCAAAGCAACTGCACAGAGGGCCGGGGGAAGTTCCATTCTGGGCCAAATCTATGGATGGGGAAACAGTTCCAGAGACTATCAGGACTGTCATTCTTGGAAAACTTTCAGGGGTAGTGTGGACTTCAAACACATCTAATTCATGACCATTACACTAATTTTCCGCTTGTGGCTTTTGTTTTCAAGCCCCTTTGAACCTGTGTATCATGTCTAATGGATAGATGAAATCTGTCCTAGAAAAAACAAATGCCGTCAGTTGGCACTACTGTTACTAGACAGTAATGTGCGACAGAAGAGATCACATTTATGAATCATTCTTCCTCTTTACAATCCTCACAATCCATCACAGACTATTACAGAAACTCAAACGATCAACTAGCTCAGTTTATAAAGTTTAGTGTTTGGATTCCAATAAAATTTGAGTTCACCATTTTATTTAAGTTCATGTCCTGAGCTCTGCTATAAGGAATGAGGGGTGTGTGTGTGTGTGTGTGTGTGTGTATGTGTGTGTGTGTGTGTGTGTGTTGTTTTGGTCTGTATTTTAAAAAATTTCAGAAGTAGGTTCTTATTCAGAATCACATTTCCCTCAAGTTTTCCATTATTTGTGCCTTAAGCATGCACATGTTTAAAATTCTTTCCAGATTTAAGATCTTCAGGGTTTTTTTCTATATTCCTCATTAACTATGGGAGAATCATTAACTATATAAAAAGACAATTAAATTCTTAACCTTGAGCTGTCAAGCTCTGCCAGTAATCTCTAGGTGATGGTTTTGGAAAATGGTCAACTCAGTATATGATATTATCATGATCATATCACTGAAATCCTTTTCTTGGACTGTTCAGATAGAGTGAAATTTAGCTGGACTTTAAATTATATTGAAGAGATACATGTGAAGTGAGTGGGGTCCTTTGAGCCATATCTAATTGCACGCATAGACAACTGCAAAATAAAATGACCTTTAAGAATAGACTCCAAACAAGTGCTTCTGTCTCCTGATAGAAAAACAAACAAACAAACAAACAAAATGTATTCAATAATGCAAAGTTGAGAGTCAACTGCTCCTTGCTGAGGTCATTTCTGGATCCTGAGTCTTTTTCTCTCTCTGGGATGAGGCTGGAAAGAGTAGCAGGTTTGGATTAGCATAAGGGATGCACTAATCCTCTCTCAGCAACTTCTCATGTCACCAGTCTCCCATTCTCAACATGCTTGTGTTCTTAGGGGCTGCTGTAGCTTTTCAAATTGCTTTGAAATTTGTATCAGCCAATCAATGGAGCCACTCGCTAAGTAGAATGGTCAATGCAGCAGGTAAAGTAAGTCCTTAAAGCTTGAGTCAAAGGAAAGATGTCTCCATCTAGAAACGTTAAATGTTTCAAAACTCAGAATTCAGCACAATTTGTATTTACGATGATTTTGTTCAACTGTAGGATCTATGGTGCAAAGTGATTTGTTTCATTTATATGTTTATGTCCTTTAGAATTATATTGTACTTTGTGTTGTTAATCTTTCCCCTCTTTCCATTTTAAGTGATCATCTATGTCACCAGAAGAGGTCAAGCAATTATTTTACTGTCTTCTGAATATTTTTATTAATTCATAATACTAAATATTTTAATCATTATCCTGACAATATAAAGTTTGGAATTCATATTTTTTAATTTATGAACAGTTTGCATTTGATTGGAGAGTTTTTTTTCTTTTCGGGAGCTATTTAAAGACAAGAGCTACCATTTCCATGTCTGCATTGAAAGTGTATCTATGTTTAAAGTTTTAACTTACATGAAATTTCATAATGGGATACATCAACTAGCAATCCCCCTCAGATGTGGATTTTCTCCCAGGACCTACTAGTTTGGCTTCTGTAGATACCAACACAATCATAACGCTTTCATAAGCAAACTTATTGGAAATCAATGAGCCAGGTGGATATGAAAGGGACATCTCCAACTGAGGAGTCAAACGTTAATTAGCCCACTAATCACAGCTTTCAAACTATTTTGGTATACAATACCATGAAGCAAGAACTCTGTGCCATCTTACCTCCATGAAGCCCCATGTGTGCAGCCTCTGGTTTGTGAGGATCTCTAACTCTCTAGGTTTGTTGCTGCTTCGGCCTTCAGGTTTCTCACTGTTGCTTCCTGCCACCGGGCTGAACAGAATGACTCACATCAAATTCCACTAAATCCTCATCTTCCTGTGTGAGGCTGGTGTGAGCTCTTGAGAGCAGAGCCACAATATTGCAGCTCTCCCTGCTCTTTACATGCCATCTGGCATGGGATTGATTCCCAGTAAACATTTGATAAGTAGAGAGTAGTGCATAGTTATTGCTGGCTTAAAATATTTCTGAGTCTCTCCAAGGCGGTTTTCTGCTTTTGTGGTTAAATGCCTGAAATATCAACTTATAAAGAGGAAAAGTTTAGAGTCAGAGTTTTGTGGGTTTGAACCCATGGTCCCTTGGCCCCTTTGTTTCGAGGCCTGTGATGGAGCAGAGTGGGGAAGTATGGTGTGAGCACATGGGAGAACAAAAAGCCACTTACCTTGTGGCCAACAACATGTGAAATCAGAGAAGGGAGGTGTTGAGGGTCTCAAACCCCAGTAACAGAGGCTTTCCACTAGATCTCACACCTTTTTCATAAAATATGGTTTTACTTTTAATTATGTGAGTACGTGTGGGGTTTGTAATGTGAGCACAGTGCCTGTGAAAGTTAGAAGGTGTTAAATCCCCTGCAGCTGGAGTCATGGGTAGTTATGAGCTACCTGAAGTGGGTTCTGGAATCTGTACTGTGTCCTTCTCCAAGAGCAGTGCATGGTCTTCACTGCAGAGCCATCTCTCTAATTCTCAGACCTCACCTCCTAAATGCTCTCCCACCTGGTAACAGCACACAGTGGAAGATAAGCTTTCACTATCAGAGCCTTTGCACATCATTCCAAATCTAAATCATGGCATCCACAATGAGGAGAGAGGAGTGCCACGGTCACAGCCAGGACCTAGGAAGTGAAGCCTTCTAAAGGGGAAGTGATGATCAGCTGGACTAGGACTTCACTCTGTGTGATGAAGGGAACTGTTTGGTCCAGAGAGAACCCAGACTTGGAGTGCTCTGAATGTTAAAGTTCTCCAGATAGCTTTATCTGTGTAGTTTAGATTTCCACATGCAGAATCGGGGGGTGAGGGCTGGGATGTGCATGCAGGTGTCTTCAGAGGCTGGACGAAGGTGTCAGATCCTCAGGAGCTGGAGTTACGAGCAGTTGTGAGCCACCTGACACGAGTGTTACCACAAACGTTAATCCTCAGAAAGAGGAGGAAGGGAAGCGCTCTTGACCACTGAGCCATCTCGCCAGCCCTTCCACTCACTCTGTGTCAGCTGCTTCAGTGATTCTCAACTGGGGCAATTTCGATTCCCCAAGAAGAAAAACGATAAAGGCCATAGTATTGTTACAACTAGTCAGGCGAGAATACTGGCATCTCATAAGGAGAGAGGCAGGCATGATGCTCAATTCAGTGGAGAGAGGTACTCACAACAAACAGCTGCCCATCTAGGGTGCTGCAGGCATCCAGGAGACTGAAGGCTGACTCCTCTTATTTTATCTTTCCAACATCCTGTTTTTATATTTACTTGCTAATCCTACAGTATTTTTTTTTATGATTCAGTAATTTGTTTTAATTCCACTATTCTTCCTTCAACTTTTCTAAAATTTGTTAATCCTTTAATTCCCAAAGATGCATGCTTATCGTGCCTATTCATTTTCTTAGTCTCTATGAATATATAATGCGATGATTCCTCTGAGCATAGTTCAGCTATGTTCCCTAGGTTCTGATACCATGTATTTTTGTTTCTAACATCTAGATTTCTTAAAATTTGATACTGGGGCTTTGTGCAATACAATATGAAAGTCTGAGGGGGGTCTTGTTCTTTTTAAAATACATGTGTACAGTACCTATGTATTTAATTTCTCAAAGATGATTTTTGATGTTAGTCACAAGTCAGGCATGGCTAAGGCGACAATGACACAGTAGTAATAAAGACACAGATGAAAGGGTAGATATACTTAACTTCATTCCTGGCATGCTATTTCCTGACAGGCTCTTTTGTCTTTGAAACCTGTGTACATTTTTTTTGTCTTACTCGTTGTGTGCATATTTGTGTGTTGCTTTTAATAACTGAGAAGTTTTTTCATTGCCTTCAGAATTGAAATTTACTGTACAGATACCTAAGGAAGCTCTTATTTTCTCCTTGAAATTGATTTCCTGAAAGCCAAAAGCGTTCCTTTCTTTATCTTGGAGAAAAGCATATCCTAAAAAGTAAGAGTTATGTATTGGTGGAAGTATTAAGGCAACTCCACATAGTTAAAAGGGAGGTTTATTTTGTGGGGTAACTTACAAGTGAAGGGATAGGTTACAGGGTCCAGGAAGGGTGTAATGCAGTCCAGTGGTGTTCTCTGGAGAACTCTGCTTGGTCTACCTCCAGGGCCCAGGATCCAGGAACCAAGAGAGCTGGCATATCCGGATCTCAGGTCTTAAGGGTTTCTGTCTGGGCCCTGCCTCATAGGCTTGACAGTTACCGGAAGCCTCAATAGGGGTGATACCTCCAGGCCAAAGCTGGAACAGCTACTCACTACAGTTATGTCTTAAATAAACTATTCAATTTATTTATTTATCGTCTATATGTGTGTATGAACATGTAGGCTTGTGTGCATACCTGTCTCTGTGTGTCTGCACAGTAGGGTGGAACGCACACATGTACCATGTTTTTTGTGGAGGTTAGAGGACAATTTGCAAGAGTTGGTTTTCCCCTTCCACCAAGTGAGTACCAGAGATCACACTAAGGTCCTTAGAATTCACCTTTATCTGCTGAGCCATCTCTCTGGCCAAAAATACATCTTTTAATAATATATATAGCCAATAAAGTAACAATAATACCATAAAATGAGAAATTGTAAGCAATATAAAAAGAAGCTCTAAGGAGTTGAAGGGCAAATACATTTTCTGGCAAGATATGATGTTTTTCAAAGGACTTAAATGGAGTATTGAAAGATTAGGACACAGAAGACTGAAGGTGAACAGAATTCAGGTAAATGGAAAGAGAAATTGCATAATATAATCATTGTGCTCTGTCAGCTAATTTACTAGAGTTTGAAAAGATTCAAGTCAGTATTTCTGTGTCGCTTACAACTCAGAGCTTAATCATTTGCATATAATAACAGCTAAAATAAAATTCTTCGATGTACATTGCCATCCTTATTTGCAACCGATCCATAAATCTAAATTGGTTTCCAGATTATGAATGGTTTTCAAGTGGGATACCATTTTAAATTCACTGAAAAGGTAGTATTTCCCAGAGGATATGAAGTAGTAAGGGAAACCAGATGAGCCATAGTAGCCTTGTTCTAAAGTTGATTGCTCTTTTTTTTTTTTTTGGGTGTGTGTGTGTGTGTGTGTGTGTGTGTGTGTGTGTGTATGTGTGAAAATATTTGAGATATGTGTATCTGTGCATGCAGGGAGGCAACACATTAATATTGAGTGTCTTCTTTTCTGGAACATGGCCTCTCACAAAATATAGAAATTGGCTAGAATGACTTACCAGTAAATTCTAGAGTCCAACCTATATTCTTCCACATACCCTCTGTACTGGCAATACAGACCCACCACCACACCTGTTTATGTGGATGTTGAGGATCCAATTTCCAGTCCTCATGCTTGTGTGGCAAGCACTTAAAAAGCTGAGCTATTTCGCTAATACCTGTCTTATCATCTTTTTAAAAATGATTATTATTTTCAGTGCTGGGAAGAAAAAAATCTAAGAAGTTTTTCAGTTGCTTAATACTGATTTTGAACTTGATTTAGAATCACCTATGAGAAAAATGTCTGGTCATGTCTGTGACGGAGATTCTAGACTAGGTTGACTGAGGTGGGAAGCTGTGCTCTGACAGTGGTTGGTACCATTCTGTGGGCAAAAGAATGACTGAGTAAAATGGGGAAAGCAAGCTGAACAAGCATTTACAATTCTCTGTGTATTAGTTACTTTTCTGTGGCTGTGATAAAAACGCCATGACCAGAAGCAACTTATAGAAGGAAGAGTTTATCTGGGCTTACGGTTTCAGAGAGATAAGAGTCCAACACAGCACAACAGTAAGCAGCAAGTATGGCATGGCAGCAGGAAAAGAAAGCTAGAGCTCACATCCTCAACTTGAAGCAGCTAGAGCAAACTGGGAGTGGTAGAAGACTTCAAACTCTCCAAGCCCACCTTCAATAATGTATATTTTCCAGTGGCATCTTTTAATCCTCCACAAAAAGCACCACCAACCTGAAAACAAGTCTTCAGATATCTGGCCCTAGGGGATGTGGGTGATATATTGTGTACCCTAATAAATTTATCTGGAGATCAGAGGACAGAGCCAGCCACTAGATTAGACATAGAAGCCAGACAGTGGCCTTAATCCTATCACTTGGGAGGCAGAGATCCATCTAGATCTCTGTGAATTCAAGGTCACACTGGGAACAGAGTCTGGCAGTGGTGGCACACGCCTTTGACTCCAGCACTTGAGATCTCATGCCTTTGCTTGGAAAGCACACACACCTTTAATCCCAGGAAGTGACATGGCTGGGTGGAGAATGGTATATAAGGCCTGAGGAGACAGGAACTGAGCAGCATTTCAACTGAGACCCTCAAGGGTGAAGACTCAGAGGCTTTCAGTCTGAGGATTCGTGGAAACAGCAGCAGACCCACCAGGAAGAATGGAGCTTACAACTACTGGCCTCCATCCTCTCTTTTCCTTTTCTTCCATTTACTATTCTGACCTGTTGACTGGTGCTATCCATGTTCAGGACAGGTCTTTCCCCTTCAGTTGAGTTCTGCATGCTAAGTATCTCTGGATACACCTTCAGTGAAATAGCCAGGAGTACGCCTTAATAATCTCTTAGGTGTCTCTCAGTCCAATCAAGTTGATGATCAAGATTCATCATCACAAAGCCTATTTCTGGGACCTACGTGTCCATGCTTAACATGTATACTTAACACTTTTCATTCTCCCCACTTCTACTAAACCCTCAGGTATTTACTTGGGCTTTCTATCTTCAATTTGTGGCTGCAGTTAAACCCTTAGAATTAACCAACTAGCACACAATTAATTATTTTCTTCCATGTTGCCATTAAAAAAGCAGGATGAGTTAAAATGAATTTCCCATGGTCATTTTCTTCCACAAAATTCAGTGGAGGAGAACAGGAGTTTGTTCCTACTTCCTTGGTAGTGCCATCCTACTGATAATGCTTTTTCAAAGGGCCTGATGAGGAATGATCAAAGTCATTCAGCTTTCCTGAGTTAGAGTTAGAGGATTTGTAGGAAGCCTCTGAAGAAGAATGAGAAGAGAGGACTGTGCAACATATTTATAACACAGAGACTTGGGATCTGCCTGAGGCTGGTTCCCTCCTACACCTACCATAGCCTCAGTGCCTCATTTACAGTTCTCTGCTATGCATGTCAACTGTGATCACTGAAGCCTTCCTGCTGAATTAAAATTATTTTTCTGTTTAAGCCATTTTATTCTATATTTAATATTGAGATTGAAAATAAGATCATGACTCACTACAGGTGACAGATGATTAGGTGGAGAAAATGAGACAAAATCTTAATAGATGTAGCCAGTCCTTATCCATTCATCTTCTATTGTTGCAAGAAAGATGAACAATGATGAATCTTATGGATATCAAGCATGCCAATGGGTGATGAATAACTCTCTCTGTTTGTCCCTTTCTGTCTTTTTTCTACTCTCTCTGTCTCTGTCTCTGTCTTGATCTCCCTCACTATGGAGAAATTATAGAAAGTTTGCCAGATCTAATTCAAATAATCTAATGAGAAATAATTATCTAGGTATCAAGCCATGGAACAAGTGTATTAAATCTGTGTATCAAATTCGGTATTTGTTTGCTGCTAGTCAACAATTCCTGCTGTATGGTTAGTTCTTTTCTACTTTCACAACAACCTCCTCTCGTTTTAATAGCTCTAATTTAAAATATATGAAAAAAACAAATTTAAAGCATTTCTTTGAAATTGTCTAAAACACCTAGTAACCTCTAATCCTACTTTGTTATTCAAGTTCTCTGGCTCCTAACTTTTAAATCTTCATTTAATGAGAAAGAAGTTGACCACCTGTTTAAATATCCATTTCCAGATTTTTCCTGTGTTCTAAGGTTTGTCCAGTGTTATTGAAAGCTACACCAATAATGTATCAACGATATGTACAGAATTCAAATTTCTGTCATAGATAAAAGGCCAGAGAGAATAGCAAAGATTCCCATCTTTTTTTTTTTTTTTGGTTTTTCGAGACAGGGTTTCTCTGTGTAGCTTTGTGCCTTTCCTGGGACTCACTTGGTAGCCCAGGCTGGCCTCGAACTCACAGAGATCCGCCTGGCTCTGCCTCCCGAGTGCTGGGATTAAAGGCGTGTGCCACCACCGCCCGGCTAAGATTCCCATCTTACAGACAAAATTAATCTAGGTTATTATCCAGATGAACTTTCAGCATTTCATATTCAATTAAATTTAGCAATGTCTAGAGGATGTACATCTAAACTACTTTATTGAGGTACTTAAAGATGAGAAAGGTAAATGATTTTCTTAAGTAGGTCATTCTCAGCTTACAGTGTTTAGCTCTATTCAAGGGTGAGTCCTGTTTAGAAAGCTCTGAGACCATGTCTGCTATCTATATTTTCAACTTCATTTCATAGCACAAGGGGTTATCTGACATGATAAACTGAATTAATTTCGGTTGTCATTACTTGTATTCCAAGCCCTCTTACTGTCCTATTAAATTTCATATAGAGAGGCCTTTACCTTTAGGACAATAAAAAACTGCAGGATAAAATAGAATGTTATTTTTTCTGTGTGAGATTCCAGGTCAGTCTCAAATGAATTCTCATCCAAATCAGTCACAGTTACTCAATAAAAACATTTTTTTTCTATTCTGAGAGGCTTTATTTTCAGATGATTTGGATGTGAGTGTCTTCTTTCCTAAATCATCTCAGATTAAAGTGTTACACCATTTCTCAAAGTCAGCTTCATGCATTTGCTTCTCGGACCTACAGCAAACGAAGTATGTGAAAGTAATTACTCTCTCCAGAAAGACTTAGTGTGAAAGACAAAGCCATCAAACACAAATGGAGGGCATGTGTGCGCTGAAAAAGTCTTAGCGAGTTCCTATAACTATGTATCCACTGAAATTTCTCAGCATACAACATATTAATCTACATTTTCCAAACATTAGTGATATTTACTTCTGTTTGCTCCTTTTCATCTTCTGTGTGCATATCCTTCGTAGCAGTGTGGTTGGAATGTGTTTCTCTGTCAAATTACAGGACAAGTTGGGCTACAGTGTGAATCTCTGAAAAAGGTTTCTCACAGAATGTAGTATCTAATTTCTGTAAGTATTTAAGGCTCTGAATGGAAGACTTTATCATTTTACTGACAAGAAAACTGAATTGAATGCAATTTTCCCTAGCTTTTTCAACTTAAGATTTTGTAATTATTAAATAGAGTACAAGAACTTTGTTCTTTAGACTTTTTGAATAGATCTCTCTCTATATATAATATTCTGCAGCTGTACATACTTTGACTACATTATGTTCATTTATAATATATATATATATATGTATAACATATATAACATATATTTATAATATATATTAACATAGGAATTCACATTTAGTTGATTTTATGTTCTTTAAAACTGACCTTTGTACTCTCTAGAACCTGTAATTTATTTTCAAAATGTAACATTGTGTTATGTAGTATAAAGTGATGTTTGATCTCTTACATATTAACCTATTAGAGTATAATTAATTTTTCTTTCCTTTTTTTAACCAACATTTATATTATACCATCATGTAAATAATCACTCTGCCAATATTACTTGCTAAGTGGTAAGTATTTTATGGCCTAAATTTCAAGTAGTCATTTATTAATTCTCTGGGCTTGCCCCTTTAAGGGCTCAATTTTTATATAATTTTTATCCATTTGATACATAAAATTTATTGTGCATCAGTCACATATCAGTTCCTAGAATACAGATGATTGGTTTGGGATGTCCCAGTGCACAAGTAGCTGAGAGGTGTAAGGATGGTCTCATTCCCACAGTATAACACACTCTATAGTATCGGCTTTGGGATGGAGCTTCCAATCCATGTAACTCATAGAGTTATTGAGATGATGGAACAGGTTAATCCAAAGCTCAGATCACCTGGATCTCCTCTTGTCTATTTTCCATCCTTTTTTTTTTTTCTGACAGGCACAGAATTTTATAGCTGTACAAAATAATTACTGAAACCTTGCAAGCAAGGCTAGAAGGAAATTAGTGAAGCGGTGTTGTTCTTCTATCTCTGTCTTGCTGGTTACAGTGCCCCAGGCACACATGGAGTGTGGATTCCATTGTAATATGGCATGCACTTCTCACTACAGTTTCTTTCCTGAAACAGTGATGGTGATTCTGCTTTATCTTTAGTACAACAAGCTTGTGTCATTTTTTACTCTGGGGGGAAAAATCCCTGAAGGCAGGGTGACTGTGATTAAGTTCCCAACGTTTTTAGTGTCTTGTCAGAGAACACTGTGTAGAGGTGATGAGCCTTGACAGGTTGGTCTTGAGACCTTGCTGCACAGACAGATGCAGCTGTGATGGGAACGGCATTGGTTATGCTAGGGCCATTTCAGTTTCTATGTATTCTCAGTGCCTGCAGCGCAGTTGGCGTGACTAGGTGTCATGTGCTTAGCAGAAGAAGATGTGGAGCCCCAGAAACAGGGACTGCTTCTTCCACAGTAGAGCTTCTCTTTAGTCATTTATCTTAGTTTTATTCTTCATTGACAGATAGTGAGGGCATATATTTATGGGTACAATGTGATGTTTTGATATATGTATGCATCGTGCAGTGATTAAATTAAACTTATTAACATAGCTGTTACCTAACTGAGCTGTCATTTTTTTTTTGCAAAGATAACATTTAAAATCTTTCAGTAATTTTGAAATGATCACGATCAACCTCCACCCCGTACTATAGAGTAGATCACCAAAGCATTTATCTAACTGGGGCTCTGTGGCTTCCTGCCAACACCTGTTCTTCCCCGCCATCACTTTTATTTCTTATAAACAAATACACACAGTTTTAAGGAATAGGCACTTGTAGAGAGTACAGAAAGCGAAAAGAGGACATTGAATGTTCCACAACTTCCTGGAGCTTTTGTTGTTTACAATTTTCTTTCCTGAAAATTGTTCTCTTCTAATTGTTCTGAAGTTGCTCCATTTCCAGCACAGGTTGAAAGTAACAGCTGTATGTCTTGGGCTTCAGCAAGCAGTAATTGACCTGCATTTGTCAATGAGGATTACTTAGGACTGCCCTTTGGCTTACAATCAATTCTTCCTCAGTTTCCTACAATTATTGCTCACCTCCTCTGCCCTTTTATGCACAGAAATAAAGTGGGATTTTAGCATTTCCTCAAAGCAGGAGATCTTTTCCCGTCGTTAAACATATTCTGATGAACAAATGGAGGGAAACACCAGGAAACAATCGATATGTACGCCACTGCCTGCTTAATAGTCTAGTTGTGGAGAAGGGAGGTTTAACAGGCCTTGTCACAGACAGGGGAAAGAACACATTGCCAGCTCAGACAGAGGATTGGAATATCTGTGAAGGTGCGAGAGTTATGCTCTGCTGGGTGTTACATCTTTTTCCAAAATTGTGTCTAAAATAGATATAATAGACCAGGCATGAGGAGAGTGTATAAAGCTGCTCATCATTTATTTATCATAAGTGGGGTGTGTGTGAGCGTGTGTGTGTGTGTGTGTGTGTGTGTGTGTGTGTGTGTGAGATCATATGGGAGAGAGAGAGAGAGAAAGGAAAAGAGAGAGACCCATTTGAGCTCGGCTCTATAACAATTTATCATAAAGCAATGGCTTCTATTTCCAAGGCTGGAAGCTAAAGCAGCTACATTCTTACTGTCTGGACCCTCCTGTAGTTCATGGTCAGCTGTATTGACAGAAGAGAAAGAGTTACATTTTTCTCTTGATTTTCTTATCTTTTAATTGGCAGATAAAACTATTGTGTACAGCATATTTTGAAGTTAATTAACATTAAGAACATATTTTCTGTCATACTCTATTTTATTTATTCTTTTGCAATTTCACACTTTTTTGTTTGTTTGGGGTTTTTTTTTGCTTTTTTTTTTTTTCAAGACAGTTCTCTGTGTAGCTTTGGTGCCTGTCCTGGATCTCACTCTGTAGACCAGGCTGATCTCGAACTCACAGAGATCTGCCTGGCTCTGCCTCCCAAGTGCTGGGATTAAAAGCGTGTGCCACCACCAGCCGGGACAATTTCACACTTATATACAATGTATCTTGATCATATTCAAAGCCTCTTCCTCCTCCAACTTCTCCCAAACTCTTCTCTTAAATCCTCGCTTCATATCCACTTCCTTTCTGAGACCAATTGGTGCCGCCTCGTGTGCATGTCCGTGCATTTGTGTGAGGAGCTTACAAAAGGCCACCCTCTGAAGAAAACTGACTCCATTCTCCAGCAGCCATCGATTGCTACTAGCTCTCAGCTAAAGGTAGGGCCTCCTAAAGCCCTGCCCGTCCGTTCTGGAATGTTGATTGTCTTTACCTTGTGAAGGTCTTGTGGTGACAGCTGTAGCTGCTGTACCTTTATGAGTGCCATGATCCTGTCGTATCCAGAAGACACTCCTTATCGGGGGTACTCCCTAACCTTTGGTCCTTATCATCTTCCTGCCCCTCTTCCACAGTGTTGCCTGAGCCTTGGGAAAATGGTAGTGTTACAGATGTCGAATGGTTGCTAAGCATCAGGAAGTCGCTTATTCCCTGCACTTGACTAGGTGTAAGCTCTGAGTTAATCACCAGCTACCACAAGGAGAAGCTTCTCTGATGAGAGGTGAGAGCAGTGTTTACTTATGGGGATAGGTATTAGAGTTTGAGGGTAATTTGATGCCATGTCTACTTTTCAAAACAACAAGAGTCATTTCCCTGCTTAGATATATGAACTCCCCAGATAAATGATTTTGCCCAGATTTACAGTACCAGATATGAAATCCTTCCTATGGATTGGGCTTAAATCTCATCAGAAAGCTGTTGGTTACCTCCACTGTACCCACTGACAGTAAAAAAGGCAAAATACCAGGACTGCTGCTGAGCATATTTGAAATCAGAGTTCAGAGTGGAGAAACCAAATCCGTATTTTACCAAATATTCCTGCTGATTTATTTACCTGCCAGGGTACATACACCGCAGAAGAAAGCGTCACTGCAAGGGCCTCACTAAGGATGCTAGCCTAGACCACCCTTAGCATTGTCTGCAGCTCAAAACTCACCTTCGTATCCAAGCCTGATTGACATTAAGTAAGACGTTTCACACTTTCCCTTTCCTTTCAATCAAACAAATTGTTGACATAGGATTATAACTTTAATTAATCACTATAAAAGGAGACCATCAAGAGTTAGACATTTAGGACATAAAACTGAAATATGGCAGCCTTGAGATTTAATCTTCAAAAAGTTTTCTTTACTTACTATACCATATTTACATAATTTCTATTTACTGTATAACAAGAAGTGTTGGTGAGAAAGAAGGAAAGAAAAATCTCTCCCTCCCGAGGAATGTTTTGCATTTGCCTTTAACTGAGTACACTAGAAAAGCGGGTTTTAGAGAGATGGAATTTTTCATCCTTGGCATCATCTCCAACATCTCTGTCCATCATCAGCACACCATTCAGAAACGCTTCTCTGGCCTCTTTGTATGAAACTATGGGTGTACAACACCTTCAAATACAGAAAAGCTCCACGATCTGCTTGTAGTAATAAAGGACTTGGTAATTGGATTTCAGAAAACATTGCAACAGCTCTCAGGTTATCAGACCAAGTTCCAGCCCCAGGCATTTTCTCAGTGGTGCTTATAGGACTAGGCTGCAGCCAAGGTGACCTTGACTCAGAGCCAATAAGGTGCTTTCAGAAATACATCTCACTCTGTATGGACTTTATCTCTTCATTTTATGAACCATGAGGATGCACATTTTTGGTATAATTTATTACATTACGACAAGGATTTGAAGGGAAAATTTTTGTCATTTTTGTGATAGTGAATGATAGAAGGGGACCATATTATTTGAGTAGTAAATATTGTAAAGTATTAAAATTGCACACTGCAATTGGTATTTGTCAGTTCAGCTGTACATTTTCAGCTCTCCGTGGTAGCATTATCCTAATTTGATTTTATTCTCTAGTAGTGTTTGTATAGAGTGGAATTAACTAAGACAAATGTCCATGCCTAGAAAAATTTAAGGTAAAATAGTGAACCATTAATAATTTTCCATTACCATCAACTACGATTAGATTAGACAAGCAGGACAGATGGTTAGCATGAAGGTTTATATTGACTCAAAATTGACTGTCAAAGTTAGAGAGATGGTTCAATGGTTAAGAAAACTTACTGCTATTTGGAGAACCTGAGTTCTGTTCCCATCATCCACATGGGGCAGTTCCTAGCTGCCTGTAACTCCAGTTCCAAGAGATCTGATGCCCGCTTCATGCCTCCTTGGGTACCTGGATGCATGTAGTCTGCATAAACTCATGCATGTACATGCAACTTTTTTTTAAAAAGTCAATTACAAATCATTGTCACATTGATCGGATTGGAAAGCACCTAGGAGACTGATATAGCACATCTCAGTTTGTAGTTGAGGGTGCTTCAGAATGGGTGGAGCCAGCCAGTAGGCCTGGGGCCTAGATAGAATAAATGAGAAAAAAACCACTTAACAGAAGCTTGATCCCTGGATGCCCTGGTATGAGCTGTTCCACCACACTATCCCACCATTATGCACTAAAAACCATGAACCACAATAAAAACTCACTACCCTGTATGTGCAGATAAGTATTTGTTATAATCACACAATCTACTAACACAGTCTTCTCACAATAGTGAATGCCAAAAAGATCTAAAAATTAAAAAATTATCTTTCACACCTTTGGATGGCCTAAAATGTTACATCTTGTGGACAGCGTCGAGGCTAACATAGAGCACTGTTCTTACTCTATGTTAGGGTTTAATTCTTTTAACAGCTACTCTAGCAGGCATAGAAGTACAGAATAATGTAGAAAGGGGAAACCTAAATAAAGCAGTAGCTGTGTACTGGTCTCCACTTGTTAACTATTTCTTTTACCATCCTCAAAATAGAGGCTTTAAAAATGGCACTGAGTCTCAGTTAGAGAGCTTTGTGTTGTTTTTAAGTGTAGTTGCTGTGAGTTTCCTAGGTAACCTGTAATAGTCAGTGTTCAGGCGCGCCTTTGATAAGAATCTGTCGAAGGTATATAGCTAAAAGGAGCTAGTCTTGTCTTAGAAAATTCCAAGATTTCTTTTAACGTTATTATTTAATCTGAACATATTGATAATAAAACATACATTCTATGGGTCTATGATAAAGGCTAGACAGTGGTAGAATGGAAAAGAGGCAAAAAGCAGTGAGGATAGCTATCCAGCCAAACTGGAGGGCCATGAAATGTGGAGACATTTCCATCTGCATCAAAACGGAGAGATTGCATTTTAAGTTATCTTCCATTTGTCTGAATCCAGAAATCTGGCTTGTTCTTAAGGTAGAAAAGATAGTTAAAATATGTTCCACAAAAGGAGCCAGACTGAGAAGTCAGTCTGCCATAAATAGCAATTAATCTGGTAGATGGCATAGATTTCTGCTTTCTAATGTGTTGTACTGGGATAACTTAATAGGTATCAGCCAACTATTCGTAAGGATATGTTGGGATTTCCTCTTGTTTCATATGCAATAAGTGTATCATGAATTAGCGTGGCATCTTTCCAAGATGGTATTATTTTCTTTGAGTCTCTAAGAAGGATATATTTTCACAACTCAGCTGGCCTCTGCCAATTCCACCTCCCAAGGAACCCTATGCAAGGTGAAACCTGATGGCAAGAATATATGTTAGTAATGATTTACTCCTCTGGGTCTCTGGATGCTGACACTTTTCAATGAAAAACATCTGAAATCCAATCATTGTATCTAAGGAGTCTAGCAAATCCTTCTAATTAAATGCAAAGGTGTCTGAGGTGGGAACCAAATTTCTTGTGGATGTGTGGTGAAATGATCTCAGCAAGGGACCCTGTCCAGTTCCCTGCAATGTAGATGAGTGAAATACAGAGCTAATCTTGAGTACTAAAGAATAGGAAATATGGACTCCATGAGATTTTCTTCACTGATCTGATAGAACCAAGATCTATGTCCTACATTCCCATCATAGTCTCTCTCTTTGCTCCTTTAAGTTCCTCTTCTCCCCAAATCCTTCTATGACCAATAATGAATTTAGAGGCCGGGCATGGTTATACTAGTCATAACCTCAGCACTCTGGAAACTGAAGCAAGATGATGAAGTGTTTGAGAACAGCTTCGACTACATACCAAAACTCTCTCTCAAAATTGAGTTGGAATTAGAGGGCAAGTGTATTAGTTGTTAATATCTCTCTTTCACTAAAAGAGGCCTTCATTTTTGTCGTGTGTCTTTAAGTCCACATACCATTAAATCTTCATGATATTAAATTACAAGTGTTTTTTTTTTTTCTATAAAGTGTGCCTTCCCTTGCACCAGTGGTCTGGAAGATCCTTAGCATATGTTTTTAATTTACTGTATTTTATGTATCAACAAATGTTTGACCATCTTATGCTCAGAGTTCCAAGATTTGTACTATATTTGTATTAGCATTGTGCGTCGTTCCCCAATCTATGTGTTCTGTTTTTGAAGTGTTTCATCTTAAGCCCTTTTTAAGTCTGTGGTTTTATTCAAGCTCCTCAAATACACAATCAATTTTGTAAATAAATAAATAAATAATGAATCTCCCTTTTTTTCTTCCCACAGTCTACTCTTTAAAATTGGGTGTTATTTTGGCAGGGGATTATAATACAATTACATAATTTCTACCTTCAGGCTCCTCCCTCCTAACTCTCATACACACCTCATTGGTTTCTTTCAAATTAATGGCCTCTTTTTTTCATTAATTGTCCTGAACCACATTATCCAAAATTCAGTTGTGAATATTAATATTTAAAGGACTCTGTGGTAATATAAAAGACAAAGTCATTTCTTCCTGTGCTGTTGTTATCAGTCCCGTTTTTGAAAACCATTAATGTTTAAAAGACGCTTTACTATGAATTTGAAAAAGAGCAAGGATGGGGATATGGGAGGGTTTGGAGGCAGGAAAGAAAAGGGAGAAATGATAGATATACTTATATATTGCAACCTCAAAATTAAACGAGGAGAGAAACAAAGGGAATTGTTTTCTAATGTAGAGAATCAGGTATCTCTATGAGATAGGGAAGTTGTACCCCATTTCATGAGTTTCCAGAGGGAAAGTCTTTCCCAGTTTAACCTAGCTCGTGCTGAAAAGTATTTGTTTTTACAAAAGAAAATGCCTTCATATGAAGCTACCAAACCCATCCTGCCCCCACTGTTGTATACACAGACCCAGTAGTAGGTCTCATTTGAATAAGACCAGTGTCTCAGAAAACAAGCCATGATAAGCTCTGGTCAGAACCACAGAGGCATAGTTTCAGCCTTCCTGTCATCTTCCCATTGCTTGACCCCTCTGAAGAACGACTACTCGCTCCTATAAAGGCACTAAGGCATCAGGAATGGAAGCTCACACCCGAGTCCCAACACTTGAGAAGTGGAAGCAGTCAGAACAGGAGTTCAGCATCATCTTCAGCTACATAATGATTTCAGGTTCAACCTGGGCTAAGCATTCATCTCATGAAAACAAAAATAGATCTATAAATAAAATGACTCTAGGCAAATGTGAGGAACTTGTGGAAATACGTTTAGGAGGCCCTAGCACACAGAGACTATTTAGAGGAAAAGGAAATGTTGATCATGCATGAGTGCGAAATAGAATTGGAAGGCTTTATCAAAGGAGAGAGAGCTCTGCTCAATGAGGGCAATGGAGTGTTTCAAGCTTGAGATAAAACTTCTAGCCGTGGTTAAACTGCTGTCTGTCTGCCACCCAGTCTTATCCCTTAAGCTGACTTCTTATGGAATCACACAAATATATTAACTTGCTTCTTTGTCTTCTGCACGATTTTAAGCAATGTCTTCCTTGATACTAGTGGTTGGCCCATGTTCAGAGGACTACTATGTCTCATTTCACCAGAAAAACTGAGTGATAATAAAGGGAGCTAATGAAGATGTAAAGGAGAAGATTCCCACAGAATTCTCCACGGTAAACCACAGTAATATAGCCACATCTCATAAACCCAGTCATAGCTCCTGTTGTTTTGAAGGCTTTAAATTAGCTTTTGGAAATTGTGTTCTTATCCATAAATTTTTGCTTTATTTTTTTTCTATTTGTTCATTTTGAGATAAAGTATCTGGTAATCCAGGCTGGCCTCTAACTTGGTATAGGATGAAATACTATGTTGAGCTCTGTGTATCACATGCTTGGATTAGCCATGTGACATAGTGCATCTGTTAAGGTGGTAAGACTCATACTTCAATGAGTCAATACTCATGAGTGATCTGGAGTTTAGCATAGCACTTTGATCACAGAAGGCAATTGTTTTTATTCATTGACTCATAATATTTCTTAATGACCGTGAGTATATTGTGTGTGTGTGTGTGTGTGTGTGTGTGTGTGTGTGTGTGTGTAGACTAAATAACACACTCGAGATGTAATAAAAAGAAAAACAGATACTATGAGTAAAATTACATTAGATTTGATGGCTTAGAGAAGGCTTCAGGAAGAAATAGTGCTTGAGACAAGCATAACATGAGAAGAATAGTAGATTATAGAACATCAAAAACCAAACTTCAGTCAATCCAAATGGAATGAAAACAAACTAAAGCAGAAAATTTAATATATATAAAGATCAGGTGATATACATACAGCTCAGTGGTAGAGTGTTTGCATAGCATGCTTAAGGCACTCACTAGGGTCAGTCCTCAGTAAAACACACACACACACACACACACACACACAGAGAGAGAGAGAGAGAGAGAGAGAGAGAGAGAGAGAGAGAGAGAGAGAGAGAGAGAGAGAGAGAGAGAGAGAGAGAGGCAGCTTGGCTGATAACCTCTTGTTATAAGAAACAGGAAATTCAGGAAAAGGATTGGCTTTGGAAGAATATAAAGGATCTCAGTTAGGGTCTACAAATGTACACTAAGGTAGTTACTTAATTGATTGGAAGCAAATTGCAATGCCTGATTGAGGTCTCAAGTACTATGCAAGGTGAGGTCGCTCTCAACCTTGATTGTGAATCAGAATAACTTGAACTGACTGGTGACACATTGATTCCTTAAAATTTGTTCCTCTCATCCATATGTAACTTCGTACCCTTTGACCAGCAACTTCTGTGTGCCCCCACTCCTCATCTTCAGCCCAAGCCTATCTTCCTACTCTCTACTTCTGTGAAGTTAACTTTACAGAGAGTTCATGTATAAAATGGGCAGTTTTGTCCTTTTGTGCCTGGATTGTTCCTTTTCACATAATAGCCTTCAGGTGGACTATAGTCAGCAATAATGCAGTATACACTTGGACCCTTAAGACGGTAATTTTAAATGCTTCACTACAAAAATGATAGGAAAATTAAGTGGCTGATTTTACTGTGCTGTTTTGTATGTGTGTATCAAAGCATCATGCTCTACCTGAAGAAAGCTGTGTTGCACACCCGAAATTATAGCCATGGTGAGACAGGCAGGTTAATCTCGAGTTAGAGGCCAGTCTAGTCTTCAGAGTTAGAACCTGTCTCCAAAAATATATGTAACCATATTTTTTTAAAAAGTCAGTTCCCTGAATCCCTTTCTTAGATTTCCTGAAAAATTCTGTTTATTTTGGGGTCCCCATCATAGTTCATGTTTTCTAGTACCTGACCAAGAGACATGGATGGTTTTGGTTGCCTTCTTTAAAAAAAAACCCTATTCTAAATTCAAGTAATTCTTGAATTTAAAATAAGGACAGTAACAGCAGCAATGCTTATGAGCTCAGGCAGGCTTTGCAGGATTACATATTTATTGATCCCTATTACTCTACCCCAGCAAAATGTCCCATGAGGCCTGAGGAGCCTTACAGGCATAATACCCAAGCTAAAGCCATATATACTAGAATAATCTTGAGGGTGCTTTTTATTTTTTTTTAAACTTCTTTATGTTATCTCCCGGGAAGCCAGTCAGAAAACCACTTCTCAGAGATTCTAGTGGTTAGGTTACAAATATAGATGTTTATGCAATTTTTATAACATTGCACTGTCCATATAAACCACTTCCAAGGCAAAATCTAACTTAGGTGAACAGCAGACAACTGAAAAGTCCAGGACCAGGAAGTGAGGACTGCGTTGTGGCCATAGATCAAGGTGTGCATTCTGTAAATACTCAGCAAGTCAAGCAACAAGAGACAACTGGAATTTGATATTGCCCAAATAGAATGACCACCTGAACAGCTCTTTCTCTTTTTCTACCTGTCCCCAGATTTAATCGAAGTACCTACCCTGTTGTACACACCCATAAATTATATCCTCAAGACTAACTGGCCTCAAAAAAGGCACACAGGGTGGCACAAAATGCATTCAAATCTGGTGTATTCCGTTTATCTATATAAAGTCACCCTTTTAAAGGTTAATTAATACAATTTTATTTCTTGACTTAACAGTAACTCTTGACTATAAATTAGAGATTACTAGTGGGAACAATGAGAGGTTTTTTGTTTGTTGTTTGTTTTGTTTTTCTATCAAAGATGGCTAGCCTGGCAGGGGCCAGTATTCTATAAACCTTCCTGATCTTGGCAATTTTCTGTCTGTTTATCTAAAATCTGGATGCCAGACCCCTGAGATTAGGCTCTCTATCATACCCTCTCCTTTCATGAATTAACAAATCACATCGGATTGTGAGGCCTAGCTCCCACCAATGGGGTGAGATACTGCCACTACCCCGTGATCAGATAAAAACCAAGTGACCATCCTACCCCAGTGTGTTTGCTAGCCCAGTGTGAGTCTTTGCACACTGTTGTGCAAAAGTAAATTGCCTGACTAAATTACTTTCAGTTAGTGTGTCTCTTTGTACACCCAGGATGGGAGGATGGGGGAGGGATGAAAAGGGCCACTTGAAGATTTTAAAAGAATTAGATATATTATATAATTTTAAATCTATTTGAAGGAAATCATTGTTAAAGCCTTTAAATTTGATTTCCCATTGTCTGAATATAATACTAAGCATTTTAAGCTGTCCAGAATCTATTTTAAAATGGCCATAAAGAAATTTGTAGTAATTCAGACAAGTCTACAGACACTGTATAGATCAGAATGCTTTGTGTGATTTCCATATGTATGTCTTTTCAGTAAGATAGAACATTTGTCCACAGTAATGGAGTCAGCTCCACCCACCTATATCTTCCCCTGGTTGGGATTTTCTCACCTTAGCTTGATGTTAGTGAAAAGGTTGATAATTAAAAATAAACATGGAAAGAGTAGGGGAAAAGTAATTCTTGAATTTAGAAGTAAGGACAGCCACAGCAGCAATGCATATGCACTCCAGCAGGTTTTACAGGATTACACACGTACTAACTCATCTTATCCTCAAAGCAAGTCTATGAGGCTGGCACTTCCATCATCTTTTTTAGGAAAACTAAGGGCAACAGAACTTAACGCCTGGCCCAGTGGCAGGAGGCCAGTAGAATGGGAAGGTGGCACAGTATGCATCCGAAGCTGTGTTTCTCTGATGCAGAACACGTTTTTGATCATCATGTTGTCTACTTAAGGTGTGGCAAATGCCACCCAGTAAGCTGTTTCCCTCGCTGTCCCTTCTAGCATATCTCCAGGGGCAGATCTGACTAGGGCCAATGAGGGAATGAAGAAAAGACAAAAACACACAGAGAGAAATAACTAGGGTCAACTTGGCTGGGCATTCTGATGGAGAAACCATAGCACCCAGGATGTTCAGCATGTTTATTATATACAATTCAACTGGGAGGCAGGGTTATTGCATACAGATAAAGAAGGAGGTGGAGTTTATAACATATAGCTGGATTAAGGAGACAGCCTTAGCTAATCTCTGTTAAGGGAGCAGTCGTCAGGCCACAAATATCCTAGCAGAGAAAGCTGACAGACACTTTATGCGTACCCTGCTAACATTCACACTAGGACCAGAAGCAAAGGCTTTGCCATTTTCCCATGGGTCTGAAGCTTTGGTGGCCTTGACCAGGCTGTCTACGCATACATTCACATAAAACTCATTCACTCAGGGCTTCCTCCACACCCTACAGCCTACCATACAGATAATCAAGTAAAGCAAACACAATGGAAAGATCAAATTATCTGCTTCAGTGAATTCATCTTCTCACTCCCTTTATATTCAATTATTGAAACATTTATCACCCAGTGCAATAAAAAAGTTACTGTACAATGAAGTGATAGGACTGGAAACCAGAGTGTAAGTTCGGTCTGCTCTGCATTTCCCTGGGCTCCAATCGCCTTACTTCCAGATGATGGTTTTGAAGGTTTTTTTTTTTTTTTAAACTCAACAGCCTTAAGAATTAAATTTGATTTCTAAGATAAAAATGACAAAGGGACAAGATAATTGTCTAGAGATTGTTTTCCACCCTGACTGCCTTGGAAAAGTTGATTACTTCTTTTGTGTGAAATTGTTCACAGAAGGTTCTGATTGTCTGGCATTTTTAAAGGTATTGTATATTGTAGGATACGGAGATTTTTTTTTTTATTTAAAGGGAAAGCAAGGATTTTAATATATGAAAACTATGAGATACAAATTACAATCTACAGAACAATGTGCAATTTCATTTACTTTCCAGGCAAAAGAGTTCTTGTTTTACATTTGAGGCTAAAAACCTGGGAAACAATTTCTGTCTTATTGTTCCAGACAATGGGTGTAAACCAGGGAGGACTGTGAGGTTGGCAAGGGATGACCTCCATTACCAGTGTGAGTGACTACTTAACATCGTAATGTGACACTCTCCCATCTACAACAGACTCAGATTATGAGTGATTCGAGAACAATTCTTTATACCTAGAAGGAAAAGGAAGGGTAACTTGGAGACCCGTAAATGGAAAAGAATTACAGATTTTGTGTAGAAACAACATTGGGGTTGTTGGTCAGAGAATGTAACAATACACTGCACTGTTTTCATAACAAATGTCTGGAAATGAGTCACAGGGAAAAAAAAGTAAATGGTTCCCCAAATTATTGTGGAACATGAGATTTCTATGGACTCCATTGCTAGGGACATAGGTGGTGCCTTGCATATAGTAGAAACTCAGATATTTATACAATGGATTAATCATCACCATGATCACCACCTTAACTCCAACAAGGAAGCAGAAGCAAACAGGGAAGGCAGCAACATTTTCAAGAAGTCTAAAGATTGCATTTTGTGATGCAATAGCTTAAAAAAAATCAAGGCAGTCCCCATGAGGCCTTTGGGGAAACTAGAGAGGTTTTGTGTAGCCAAATAATTAAAACACATCAAAGAAATGGACTTGTTTTATGTGACTGCTCCAAAGAGCACCTGGCACAATCTCTAACAGTTGAGCATTCAGGTGGTGCTGAGACCTTCGAGGATGATGGGAAATTCATGCCTGGAGATCTGCTAGGAGAGAAGAGATGGAGAGTCTGCTAGGCTGTTGAGGAGGCAATCAGAATGCAAGAATCTTATATCCACTGTTTGTAATGCCCATTTTACTCTAATGCAGTTGCACTCTCGGTAATCAGAAATGAGAAAAATATTAATAGAAGAAGCATGCTTATTCTAACTGACAGTTGCCATGGAGATCCATCAACAATTCTGTGGAGGGTTGGGGTCTTATAGCTTGCAGTAGTGGGGTGAGGATGGGAAGTGCTTCTTTTAAGTTGATGTATGAGTTTTAGGTATTTGTTTTTCATAACCTTGGCTCAGCAAAAGAGACTTCGAGGTGGAGATAAGTGGGGTAGTGTGTGATTAGAGAATGGAACTGTATTACCCACACGTTTGTAGAAAGCCATGCAATGAGGGCCAAGCAGGGAGAGCTGATGGTTTAGGATGAGGTTTGATGGAAAAGGCCCCACAGGGAGCTCTAAAGGACAAATGAGAACTAGAACCAGTTCTTCTGTGTTGTGGTGATCAGGATGAGCCACCGGACATCCAGAGGAGTTGGACATGGGTACTAAAGAGCTGCTGACCTTGTAGAAGGCAGCTGCCTTATGTAGACCTATGAAGAGCTGAGAACTTGAAGACTTTCTGCCAGCCTTGCTTGCAATACCTTAGGAATGAGTTCTCCACTCCTCGGGAGGGGTCTGCATTATACATGATGGTGCCCAGAAGGAATGTTGTCATTGTGTCTGTGTGTGTGTGGCACAAATTCATCAAAAATCTTCTTCATAAAATGAAAAGTCCTAAAATTATTTCTTTCCAGCCATTCATCTGTGATCACAGCTGTTCACACTAATCAATTTTGTCCTAATGTTGATATCTAACACAGCCTTTAGCCTTTGGCCTAGCCACCAGATGGATAACTTCAGCACATTTATGATTGGCACCTTAAATAGGTTTTAACAACCTAATTGCCAAATCCCCTTCATTCTGTTGGTTTTCACTCTTATATAAGTTGCTCAATCACAGCAACCAGAACTGTTTAGAAACAGGGAAATACAGATGGTCTATTAGACAGTCTGTAGTCAGAGATCCTTTCCATCTGACAGTACAGCCACATGCAAAGTGTCTGCTGATACTGACCCAGACTGTTACTTCCCATTGTTCCAAATGTTCCTTTGACAAAAATATATAACATCCCTATTACTCGATCTTTCCTTCCATATCCCCAAATGAGCATTTTCAAATAAAAGAAGCAAAACACAAGATTTACAAGAGAAATTTTAATTGCTTACTTAAAATCCCACTGTCATTTTGCTGTTCTAGCTTCAGTTCTGGGTTCTCTCACTTATTAAAAAAATGAAAGGTTAGGAAATGCCTTGCCATCTCTGACATCTTAATTTCCTTAACTGTAAGGTATCCCATTTATCTCAAGGGTTGTTTGGAGGAATAAATGGGTGTAGAATAGTATGCACTTGTTGTATGATGCACAGTTGGATTTTAAGTAAGCAATTAAAATGGCTACCATTTCCACAGTGATTCCACAAAGTGAGAGACCCTGAAGGCTGAGAAGCTGTTCCGTCATGTTAAATCAGTGACAAGCTGCATCTCTCATGGTCTGTAGGGGGTTTTCTGAGAGTTTGACTGTCTATGTATAGGCCACAATGAGACACAGTCATTACAATTCTGTTCATATTTGCTAAGTCAATTCTTTGGAAAATAAATTCCAGTATCAATGTACATAGCAGTTTCATTAGATAAGACAGTGAATTATGGCATGAGAGAAAAGGAAGTCATCAAGTAGCCTGGTCACTTGGTGATCTGGGGTAAGTACTTCGTTTTCTTGAAAAGTGTCTCCTGGCTGCATGGCGGTGGCACACGCTTTTAATCCCAGCACTTGGGAGGCAGAGCCAGGTGGAGCTCTGTGAGTTCGAGGCCAGCCTGGTCTACAGAGCGAGATCCAGGACAGGCTCCAAAACTACACAGAGAAACCCTGTCTTGAAAAACCAAAAAAGAAAAGAAAAAGAAAAAAAGAAAATTGTCTCCTGGATGGATTACTAGAGCAAAATGCTGATATTAACTTGCAAATGAAATTTGATTAATGAAAAATAAGTGAGGGTGCAAAATGGGATGCGCTTTGTAAAATGTGAGCTTAATTTATGTTGGTGGATGTTATTATTAGAGATAAAGTTGTGAGCCTATATAAAGTGAGTATCCTCTTTAGAGGGAAGTTCCTATGCCAGTTTATCCAGTAGTCCCCACTGATTGACCGCAAATACAGTTTCCACAAAAAAATAAAAATAAATACATAAGAGGCCCACTCACAGTAACTGGGACCTAAAAATAGGCAGCCATTGCCATCACTCACCTTCAGGGTCTGGTTGTGGCTCACCGGAGAGAGAGTGACACTATGCAACCTTTCCTTGCCTGGAAGGATGACAGCATTCTGTGTGAACCCCTCTGTGCAAAACTTTTGACGTTGATTAAAGATGGGCACATCATATTCTGACAGGCTCTCCTGGAGGCAGAGCCTAGCTGCAGACCTATGGTGGTTTACAGTTCTGGAGTGGGAAGATAGCTCTGACAAGCATAGTTATCCATGAGACAGGACACTTGTTTGTAAATTTACGTCTCTTTGTGTGACGTGACATTGTTGCTAGCGGTGTACCCCAGCAAAGCTGGGGGTGGGGGTAACTGAAATCATTAACAGGGGCGACCACCTTGCCTGCATGTTCCTTTTTACTTTCCCATGCCTTTGTGTTTTGACGTTGGAGAGAAAATATGAGTGGTGAGATTACCATACAAAGAGAAAGCACATTATTTATGACTTTTATGTGATGAATCCTAAAACTGCTTTGAGTCTGGGCTGGCTAAAAAGGTTGGTATTAAATATGACCTTTGCGCTTAACAGTCTTGGGAAGAAATCTTCATTTTGGCGGTGAGACCTGTTCTGTAAATTATTGGCCTGGTTTACTGTGATTTCAAACAGTTTGGGTGGAGGGGCCAGGGAGACAGCAGCAGACAGCAACTTCGTGTCACCTACTGTCTTCAGCATAACAAGTTGCTTGAACTTAACCGTTCTCCCCATGTGTTTTCTTCAGGATGGCTTTTCATACAGTTTTCCCCCAAGACTAACTGGTTGGCTTGTGCCAGTCCTTGATCATTCATGATCCGTCCTGTGGTCCTCAGTTTTCACATCTGTAAAATGACACCCACAGTCGGTGAGATCCAAATCTTGGCTACGTAACCCTTCTGTTTTTATTGCCTATGAAAGAATAACTGTGAATCATGACAACCATACGGTGCCTCGGAGCCAAATACACAATATGAAGAACATCCACTTCTGGTAATCTCAGTGTTTAAAGGTGGGTCCTGCTGTGCGGGACTATAAGAATGATGGCATCACAACACAGAGGAAATGCATTTACAAAATAAGTTGAGCAAAAACAGAAGTTAAATTGCAAATACATGCTGCTCAAGTTGCACAGTGGGCTATTTGGGGAAGCACTGTGGGCTGTTTAGTGTTCCTGTGTTTAATGTGGGAGAGGCTCCACTTGGTAGCAAGACCTGAACTTCTGTGTTTTCTTACTTCCTCTGAAATACACAACCGTGTAGAGTTTATTATGTTCTTTGGAAGGAAAATACATTTTAAAAATTATTTCAAAATTTCCTGGCTATAGATTTCATACATTATTTTGATTTTTTTCTCACAGAAACTTGAGTGTTATTAGCATAGCTGTCAGCGAGTTTATATGTCCAATAATATGGAAAACGGTACCTTTTCTTTTTTCAGTTAATAGTAAGTCTACCCTTCCAGCTCCACCTCACACACAAAAAAAGAATAAACCACATGAAAAACATTTGAATCATTCTATACTCCTCTGTTCTTTCATACCCTAATATAATCTGTTATGAAATTCTTATAGTTCCGTTTTTTTCATATGTATGCTTAATCTTACCATTTCTCACGTGTCCATAGTTTTACTCCTAGACAAATGCACCTTTCTGAAGTATTAGAATAGCCTGCTGTCTGTCATTTCGGTTTTTCCCAGTGTCCTTTGGAACATAATCTACACAGCAGCCAGGGTGCCCTATCAGAATGTGTGTGACCCCATGTTAGACCCATGATTTTCCTCTGATCTCCACTAAAGAACAAAGACTTCTCATTGGCCTTGCAGGATCCAATCCATGGGGACATTTCTACTCTTATCTCTTTCTTGTTCTAATCTTTGCTTACTTTTCTCTCAGATGCCTGGCCCCTACTGCTCTTTGGCTTCCTCTGTCTTGGGGAATGTATGAACCTATTAAGTTTGTTTCATCACCCCACTCATGTGTACCAGTACTTTACTCCCATTTATATTTTAAGCAGCACTTATCACTCTTAATATAGTACTTATTACATTATTATGGCCCCCTCTGCTAGAGTATACTCTCCAAGGCAATAGAGTCTCTCTCTATACTGCCATACTTCATACATAGAAAGTCAAGAGGTAATGACCAATAATGACTTGTTAGTTCTCAATCACAATCCTACAATTATTATTTGTTTGTCTTTTAAAAACCCAGGTGCCCACTCTTTTGTCTGCTGACTCTGATGTTTGCTTTGCCAGATCTGATTAGTATGAGATTATAGATGAAATTCCCTTCTCTGAACACTGTCCAAATCCTCATAAATGATCAGCTTCATCTACTCTTATGGGCATATTACCTACTCCCAGCTTCCTATAAACTCTAAGATTCAGCTCTTTCCGTTTTCTAGTCCTTTCCTAGGCCTCATACCTAAAGCCTTGGGTAGTCAGTCTCCTTCCGCGGTTCATCCAGATACTTGTGGGGCTATGTAGTAATTTAAAGTCACACTTCTGCTACTTCAGACTTTGCCATGCAGATTCTAGCCACTTTGAATCCCTAAACTGCAATTTCTGTTCTCTTGAATCAGTGAGTCTAATGCTGTTTCCTGGATATTGCCTCCTAGGGCAAGCATGCCTGTTTGTTTTCCTTCTTTTAACTGTCAGTTGCTTACTGCCATTTGCCAATGTCTGAAAGCCGCTGGGCTCTATTTATATATATAGAAGATGATTCTGGGTTATTTAAGGTGAGGAGGTAAAGCAAATCACTTACTTCAATACTGCTAGGGAAAAAAATTCAGTGGAAGTCTACTGCAGCCAAATTTAAGCTGGCCTACCTGACAGGTTGCCTGTCTGCCTGTGCCTCCCTCCCTCCCTCCCTCCCTCCCTCCCTCCCTCCCTTCCTCCCTCCCTCCCTCCCTCCCTCTTTCTCTCCCTCTCTTCCTTCCTTTTTTCTTTCCTTCCTCCTGTCTGCTTTCTTTCCTGCCTGTCTGTTTCCTTCATAACAGTAGCAAATAAATGAATCAAGTTACACATAGAATGTGACAACATGACTAATTTTCACCTATAGAGACTTCAGATTCTCAGTAGATTTAAGGAAAAGGATTTGATTTTTGCCTCTCCCAGTGGGAATCGGCTGACCTTGAACAGGTCCCTCTGAGCTTTAATTTCATCATCTGTTTCCATGGGAACTGGAAGTCCTGCTGCTTATCACAGAATTACATCAAGGATTAAATGTGGTCATGGATATAAATTTCTGCTTCTAAAATCCAACACGCCAGTGAGAGGATATTTTTATTTACATCATGGTTATCTGTCAAAGTAGGGCATTCAGAATGATCATGACTTCCCCTTAATCTGTCTTGTGTGTTTATCTTCATGACTTCTGCAGACACAGACAATTTTTCTTTTGATATAAATGGTGCCCATTTAGATTAATTTTTCATTTTAATAACTAAAAATATAAAATACAAGTGTTAACAGATGTATTTTTCTTACACAAAGAGGTTTAGAGGTCCAAACCTAGCATGCTAGCATATGGTTTACAGAAGATATCAGTCACCCAGAGTATATCTTCACTCATTCATTCATTCATCCATTCATTCGTTCACTCACTCATACCTCTGGGTTCAAGGTAGCTAGCTGCTTGTCATTCAGTGATGATGACCACAGAAGCTGGGAGAAACAGGAACGAACAAAGTACTTCATTCTTCAATCCAGATATGCTTATTTTAATCAGGTTTTGTGAAAACTATAATACTTATTTTTTTATATTGTGTTGATCTTAGTTCAATGAGATGATTACATATACCCATAAGGAAATGAAAATTACTTCTGGTTTTTAAAGTAACTTATTATAAAAATATGTTTTATTATCGGACATCTACAAAATTAAGACTGAGTGCTGAAATGCAGCTTCTAATTGCTGGCACACACCTTTTCTTTTTCGATAAGAAATTCTTTGCCCTCATGGAATGTAAGGATTTTATGAAGCCTGTACATATTAATTCTTAGCAATGAGACATTCATTGTCTGTAGGTGAGATGTCTGCCACATGGAAACCTATAATCGTCAGATTCTAACTGAAACTTGCTCACCCTTCAAAAGTCACCATATAGGATTTGCTTCCAGGAAAGATATCTCAAAAATACTTTGAAGGCAGTCCTCAAAAGAGGTTCCCAAAAGTGTTGTTTGGTTTGCTTGATTTTAGCAATGAATTTCTTCAACATTTATATGCATCTTAAAATTACTCAGTTGAGATAAAAATTAATCTATTCATAATAAAATTCCTATTGGCTAATCATGTCAGAATGCTTCATGTGCACATGTTCACACACGCACACACATACACACACACACACACACACACACACACACACACTCCAAATTCAAGTACGTGCTTTACTAATTCATGTAGCAATGAACAGCATTTGTCTGATGATCAATGAGAAATGCCTGATGGCAAAGAGAAGCAATTAACATAAGCCTGTGTGTGTCAGACTTAGAGATAGCTAATTCCGTGTTCAGAAACTTAGCCTCTGTGTTTCTGTCTCTATCAGATTGACTATACATATTGTCATATAAGTTCTTAGAGTTTTGCAGTTAAAATTTGGGGAACCACTTTGTAGCGTAGGACAAGTTCTCTTTCTCATTTCTGTAAGTCATATATCAAAGATTTTATAAATCTAATTCCTGTTCTCATTGATAAATGGTAAATTCAAAAATGTTTTATTTTCTTCCCATGAATATTCTCAATTTAAAAAAAAAGCCTAAAGGTGCATCTTCAAGGTTTTCTCACCTCTCCCCTCCTCTACCAAGTGGCTAATGCCTGCAAGATGCCCAAATGCACTGAGAAATGAGCTATCTAAGGGAACCCTGGAATCCTCAAATGAATCCTCTTACAAAGCAAAGAATGTTTTGCTGTGGAAGGAATCACTCTGTAATTTAACAAGCATTAAGTGGGATTTTCCTTTGGTCAGCTTTACGAACTGGTTTGTTCTGCACATCCTGCAGTCACCCTGGTTTTAGTGTGTCTAAAATGGTGGCAGGGAGCCCAGCCAGGAGGCTGTTGCTGCACCTAAACCCTTTTCTCTGGACTCGAATGCATCAGCCACTCTGATGCCAAAATACTATTTCCTGAAAAACAATTCCACTCATTTCCCTGGCCGCTTAAAACCACTTCTGGATTCCTGTCTGCATTTCACATCCCTTGTGGGACTGAAGCCAAGCCCCATAGCCGAGTGTTGATGGTCCTTCATGTTTTGACCCTGTCTGCTGTGATAGCAGCATTTCCTGATCCCCGTTCCCTTACATGCCATATGTTCCAGCAACACTTCACTTCTCCTCACTCTCCAAATATAGCAAACACTTCTCTGCATTTGCCTTTAGCTATGCCTGGATTGGTCTGTGCCCACACCTTTTGTACCTGCTGCAAGCTTTCACTCAGACAGCACCATTCTATGTCTTTATCCCCTTAATATTCTGCTCATGTCTGAAAAAGGTCATTACATTTCAATGCACATTATCCATTGTCTTTATATATATCTGTCTTCATGAAAAGCCTTTAAGTTTAAGAACCATGACATCATAATCCTTCTTGTATTAGGAATGGGTAACATTTGGGCATGTGCTGAACCCCAGAACTACTATATACTTTACATGTTTCATTAACTCCTTTCATTAAAATTATGAAGCATTATTTCCATTTCATTGATGGATGTATGGATGCACAAAGGTGCTAAGTAAGGCCCTTAATCAAGACCAACTTATTAATAAAACAAAGTGCTCAGACTTGAACCCATTTCAGACACCAAAGCCCGGATGTTTTTCTTAGCATATCTAGTTCTTTCCTCTGAAATTGAGCTTAGGCTGTCAATAAAAATCGAAGCCACCACCCACAGGACAAGATGGTACAACTGAGGCTAATGTAAAGAAAGGTCCATAGAAAGCTTTGAAGGGTATTCTCTGTGTTGTTTAGAACTAGCTCGAAGCTTGGGACATAGATGCAGCCACTCTGTCAATAAAATATTAAACTATTCCTTTATTCCTTTATGTCATTTGAAAATATTTATTTACTGATATAGTAATTGGGCCAGAAGAACAAAGAAATATACCTCATATTCAATTGAGTAGTTTCAACCTGATTGATAGAAACAAGAGTGTACTATGTCATTGTTTGAAAAAATAAAAAATAAAAAAGTGCTTTTCACTGCTCTAACTGTCCTGTGCCAAATCCCCCATTCATGCTTCTATTTTTTTATTCTTTGAGAATATTTTTTACATTCTTTTCCACTACCCAACTCTGCCCAGATCTTCTAACCCTCCCTATCATGCAACTTCCTATTCTTTCTTTCTCTCTCTTAAAATAAAAAAGGAAAGGAGAGAAAAAAAAGCAGAATAAATAAATAAATAAAGCAAAACAAAACAAAAATATGGAGTTCTGTGCTAGCCAACTTCTCCTGAGTGTGAAGCCTATCCTGAGTGTGGCTGGTATATCCAGTGTCACTCCATTGGAAAAAAAAGTGATTTCCCTCTCACAACATTATCAATTGCAAATAGCTTCTTGGCTAGGGGTGGACTTTGGCCCACCACCTCTCCTCAATGCCTTGAGCTTGTATAAGTCTTATGAATGCTGTTAGTCTCTTTGTGAGTTTATATGTGCATCTTACTTATTGTGTTTGGAAAATGTTCTTTCCTTAAAATCATTCACCACCTGATAATGTCTCTTATAATCCTTTCACTTCCTGTTCTTCATAGATTCCTAAGCTTTGAGGGGAAAGGTGTGATAAAGACATCCTGTTCAGAGATGAGCATTCCAATGTCTCTTATTCTCTACATACTGTCCAGTTGTGGGTCTCTATGTTAATTCCCATCTACAGCAAATAAAAATAAAAGAGCTTCACTGATGAGTGTTGGTATCACACAATATCTAGTTGGAGTATTATCTTCCATATTATATAGTAACTCTACTTAAATTCATTTTATATATGTATATATTTTAGGAAATTTACATAATAACGGTTTTCAAATGCCCTTTCCCCCATTCATGTTTAGCTTGGACTATTTTTTAATTATTTATTTTTTGAGATTATAATATAATTGCACCATCCTCATCATCCCTTTCCTTTCCTGAAATCCTCCCATTATACCCTTTCTTGCTCTCTTTCAAACTCATGGCCTCTTTTTTTTTTCATTAATTTTTGTTACATACATACTTGTAGGTACATGTAAATTCCTAAGTACATAAATATTTTCTGCACAGTCTGTGTGGTTTCAGGGATGATTGTGTGATTTTTGTATACCCAATTGATATGTTCCTCCTGGGCAAGACTGTTTCTCTTGTTCTCAGCATTTCTCAGTTGACTGTAATTCTTTGTGCAGGCTTGAGACCTCATGGGCTTGCCCTGCCCATGTTAGCATGTCTTTTCAAAGGGCCGTTAGTGAGTCATCTGAACTGATTGTTCACAGTTACATTTTTGCTTCTTAAGGACATATGGGATCTGGTGTTCTCCAGTCACATGTCCACTTTAGCATAAACGCTTATCTGTTTTCAACCTCCCATTCTTTCTTTTTGGAGATTAGAACTGTGTTTTTAGCTTATACAGAGTGAATGAAAAGATTTGGTAAGGTTTTCATCCTATCTATTCATTCTGGGCCTGAAGTCTTTAGTTTCAAAGGTAGGGGAAGAATATTAACAAAGGCAGAGATTGTGTTTTATTGCCTAGAAACATGGGAGAGTTGGGGAACTGTCCATGACATAGCTCTGGGCTATCTACCATCCATCTGCTGCCTGGGCTTCAGTTGATGTATAAGTCTCTATATAAGCCACATATGTGGCTTTATTGATGAAATGTTCATCTCAGAGGAGGGAGTAAATGTGTCTCAGTTGATGCCATGAGTGGGTCACTTCACTACTGTCTCCTAGCAGAACATCCTCTTCTTTACCCACGCAGCCAGCTACCCCTTCAGTATGCAGAGTCACGAAGAAAGCAGAGGACTTTTGCTTTGTCCTTCCAAGGTCGAGGAACTAGAATGGAGAGAGCATGAGTGACTCTCCTTTGTGGACACCACCACATCACAGCCTCCGCCATGACTGATTCTAGGAGGCAATCGGATTCTAAGTCTCTGCATAAAAGATGGGCTGTATTTCCCACTTTTTCTGTGTCTCACACTTTAGCTGGCGCAGGCCGCAGTCTTACAAGAGCTCTGTGATCATCCCTACTCAAAGCACACCGCTAGAAAAGGCCTGGTGGTTTGCTCAATTCAGCAAGCATGCAGTCAAGGAAGATGTTAGTCTCTTCCTTGGCAATGACCCAAATTATATGGCCATTGCCTTGAGATCCCCCTGGTTTGGCTTCAAGCAGTTAAGTATTCTCCCTTCTCCTAATCCAGAAATCCAGAAGGGAACTTGCTAACTTTTCTGAGCAGTGTATTCATCAAAAGAGCTAGACTCAATTTACCTCTCTTATCTCTAGACCCTTTTTCAAGTTAACTTGGGAATAAGTGACATGATCGTGGTTGGTGATTCTCCCAGCTCTCAGTAAGCCCTATGAAAGGCACAAGGCTCTGATTCTAGGAAGCCCATTCGGAATGTGGAGTACTTTAATGAAGAATACTTAAATCTTGAATTTAGCTACAATTTGACCATGTACAAATCTATTTTAAAAATTCATTACACTTGGAGAATTTCTAAAGTAGATTAAATTAGTCACTTTTCTGATGATTGCCCTAATTAGATCTCCCAAAGGCTCTTATAGTTGGGTCATATGGTGTTTCTACTTCTAGATTTTGAGGAACCATTACACTGATTTCATAATGGCAGCACCAGTTTATATCCCTCCCAACTGTGAATAAGGATTCCTCTTACCCCTCATCCATGCCAGCATTTGTAATCACACAGTTTCTTTATAATGGCCATTCTGAAATGAGGGTGAGAGATAATTTCCAGTTACTCTCAGTTTGCATCTCCCTGATGACTAAGGATGCTGTACGCATTTAAAATGTTTTTAACCATAGGTATTTTGTCTTTTGAGAACTCTGTTAATTTCAGTAGCTCAGGGTTTTATTTGTTTGTTTGTTTGATTGATTGATTGGTTGGTTTTCTTGAAGCTTTGAGTTCTTTATATATACTAGATATTAATCCTCTGTTAGATGTATAGATGAGGATTTTTTTTTCCCAATTCTGTGGGATTCCTCTTCACTTGATTGGCTGTCTCTTTTGCTGTAAGAAGCGTCTTAGTTTCATGAGGTCCATGACGACTGGGAGCTGTACTTCCTAGGCAAAGGGAGTCTGAATTAGATAGTCCTAATCTGTCCTGTATGTTGCAGTCAGATCCCTCTTTTTTCTTGTAGAAATTCAAGGTTTCACATTTAATAATGAGGTCTTTGATGCATTTGAACTTGATTTCTATTGAGTGAGGCATAAGGGTCTCATTTTCTTCTCCTACATGTGGACATCCAGTTTTCTCAGCACCATGTGTTGAAGATGCCTTCTTTCCTCCAGCATTTGTTGCTGTCTTTGTTTTTGTTTCTGACGTTTTGTCCAAAATCAGGTTGCTAAAACTGTGTGGTCTTCAGTATGAGTCTTTGGACCCTAAAGAAGAATCTACCAATGATGTTTAGCCAAATTTACATGATATCAAGCTACCTTTTAATTATGTATGTTGATGCTCATGGACAAATGCTACATTCAGCCTTAATCAGAGAAGCCTCCTTTTTTCAGTGAAATGTGGTAAATACAGAAATATGACTGCTCAAGGTAGTGAGAGTGCTTTGAGGATAAATATTCAGCTATAATTGAGATATTTATATTACCCACTCTAAGGCTCTGGGAATATTGCAAAAGAAGTTGCAGGAAGAATGCAAGAGCTAGAGGATACACAGAAGAGAGGCTACTAAATGGTGTCTTCTGGGCATGATACAACCTTTTCAATCATGAACTCAATGCAGTTTCACTTGCCTATGCCAAATATGCACACTAATGGGACTGTCAATAATCAATCATGGATGGAGGTTGGGCTTAAGAGCCCCGCCCCTTCAACTGAACTGGAGAGTCACTGCCATCAGTTGTACAACCACTGGTAAGCCCTCCAGGATCCAATGGACAGTCTTAAACCTGTGGTCATAAAATGGCTCTGAGTAAGCCCATTGTGTCTCAAGACATAGAAAATGTATAAATATATCTATATGCATAGTATATATATATATATATATATATATATATATTATATTATATTATATTATATTTGCTGTCCAATGCAGCAGACTCTAGACCTACAAATGTGTAACTACTAAAATGTAATAATTTAGTTTCTAAGTCATGAGTCATGAGAACCACATTCTAGTGCTCCATAGTCATATGTGATTTGTAGCCACTGTACCAGACAGCATTGTAGGAATTTTTGCTTGCTTAGACTCATGTTACACTGTGATAAGGATGACGGGATTCTCTCCTATTTGAGGACTCTGAGCACTCCCATCTGCCTACTGTGGAGATAAGACAAGCCAGACTTATCTCAGACTAGATAGACACCTTGACTGATTTCCATGTCAGCCTTTAGGTAACCTTTGTCTGACCCATCTGATTGGAAAGTGAATATTTGTATCAATCTTAAACAATCCAATGGACAGATTTTCTTTTTTATTGTACAATAAAATAATCAGATCAGTTGAATAACATGACTAATTGTTCTTAATTACACAAAATGCTGGCCACTATTCTTTAAAAAAAATGCAATCAGTTGTATTTGAGCTGGACCCAGGGGAGCCTAGGATAGAAATTACAGTTACAAATGTATCCCATCCTTTATTAGACATGCTTAAGCTATTATGAAAACATACTTTCTTTAAAATGTAAGCATGCGGTATTTACAAAAGGCTTGGTACAGCCTTCCAAATCCCAGTTTTGTTGACACCATTCAATAAATTTGTGTGTGTATGAATGAAAATGAAGCTGTACTTCATTAGTCAATTTCACAGAATTCTAATTACTTCTAGCTTGAGAAGATCTTGTTTAGAAAGATAATTAATGTAGGTCAAGGTGAAAAACAGGTTACAGGGCAAATGTGCATAAAAGTAACAACTTATTAGGAAATAAAATGTCTAATTAGTCCTGTCAGCCATTTGGATGAAGGGAAAGAATATTTAACATGTACATGCTTGTGTGCACACACCATACACAAGCACAAAATATTTTTAAAGAATTTGGTTTCTAAAAGATCCAAACAGCTGTCTTTGACTCCCTTTTCTCCTCTGAATATGAGGGCTAATGTTTTAAAAATAACCAGATGTGTAAATTGTACTAACAAATTTATTTTTACCACCAAGCATTGTGTAGATTAGATTTTTCACTCCTAACTTTCTTTATTGATGGAGTAATAAAAATATTAAAATCAGTGATAAAAGTAATGATACCTTCTTAAGCACATTTTCAAGGTGTGTCGGCTTCACTAGGTGGTTGCTCAGCATAGTGTAGAACATTTTCACTCCTAAAACCTTGTTAGATCCATGCAACTTCTTCTTCTTCCAGCAGGTGGATATCTAGTGTCTCCAACTTCCAATAACAAGACCTTAAGAGGCAGACTGATATCTCTTCCTCCTGCTTCTTTTCTGCTATAAGACAAAATGAAATATTTCTTGATTTTTAGATTTTAATTGAAAAACAATATTGTCATTGATGAAAGTAAAACTCTTATATGTCAAGTTCTGGAGATTGCCCAGTGGTTGAAGCTCTTGGCATGCAAGTGTGAGGACCATAAGTGTAGTAGATCTCCATAAGCACATCAAAGTGGGTACAGTGGTGCACTGTAGTTCCATCATACCTACAGTCTGGAGTGAGAGTGAGGCAAGAGACTCTCTGGAAACATGCAGACCAACAAGCCTGGCACACTTAGTGGTGTAAAACAAGACCCTGTCTCAAACAAGGTATGAGCTAAGGACTAACGCCCCAGATTGTTCTGTCCTTGCCATACTCAAAATTCTACAGATGTGCCTGCACTTGCCCACATGAGGATGCATGTATATATGATGCATATGCACATGTGGGCACACACACATCATTCATACACACACATACATACATACATACATACATACATACATACATACATATACACATACATACATAAAAATCATTCACTGCCATACATCATTTACTCACACACATACACATACGTGCAGATAAAAAAGCATCTTACAAATTATCATTTTCCTCGGGGTTTATATAAAAACAAAATGCATGTTTCACTAAAGCAGTATATTTACCTGTATTAAATAGAGTGGGGTCATATTATCCAAGTCCAACCACAAATGAGACTGGATTCTCCACCAGTTACCTATGGCTTTAAGTGTTTGGAGATTTGCTTTCTTGTAGACAAAGCACAGGACCCTGCTACCCAACATGAGAACTCAAGTTTTTCTGCCTCTTGAAACATTTATGTACAGGAAGTATCACTGATGTGTTCGTTTTGTCTTCTAAGTGATATAAATGGAAAGCATTTGATGAAATGATTCTGATCCAATTAGGTAACAGGCACTGAAGAAATAGCCACATGAAAAAGTTATTTGGAAGAGGTCTTTCAAAGGGTAGGTTGTTAATAACTATCAATAAATGTGTTCTCGGCACATAAAGGAGAATACTATTCCCCAGAAGTCATCAATATGTATTCCATATCTGAAAATCAATGTGCATGAACATGAAGCTGCTATTAGCAATCATTAATTACTGCTCTGTTGTGAACGGCGTTCATTCATTTGCTTTCTCTGACTGACAGGCAGTAATGAGCTAATGAGACATCTAGTTAAATAAATATGATTTTAAGTTAATAAAAGGGTAAACATGATTTTAATGAGTTACTATGCTAATTGAATTTCAGTGCTTATGGGTCAACTATGGTGGTATGCATATCAGGATGGATATGAGATTGTCTCTCAGGCCCAACACGGCAGTTTGCTAGATGTATGGCCTAGAGGGAGTTTGTTGAGGATCAAGTCAAATGACAAATGTGGACATTTCCTTAAAATGTAATTTATTCATATGTATGAAAAATTAACCTTCAGATTAGGTCTATTCTTCAGTTCCATCCTTTCTGCATTTATCCCTGCCCTCTCTACATATCTCCATTTGAGTTGTTTTCCATTTCTTCCTATACATGCATACAGGAAATGTTTTGGTAATATACATCAATATGTGCCTTTTAGAAAGAGGGTGATAATGCAGAGTTCAACTAAAACAGCAGCAGGGAAATTTCAGGATTTTATCTCATTCCTTAGGGATCCAGTTGTAAGCTAGCTGACTTGGTAAACAGATGTCCAGCAGTGGCCTTCTTGAGTTTGACCCTTTACACCAAACAGATGGTTTGGCTGAGATCTTCTGGAACTACAGCCCTTCATGTGAAAACCTTAGACACTGTCATTTGCCTTTTCATCTGGCTGTCAAAAATAAGATGTTCTACTATTCCTTAACATACTGAAGTAGTATGCCTATTCATGTCTATCTACAGAAGAACTTGGTTCTTCTGACTTTGCAAGGAGTACATTCTTCTGATATAATATAAAAGACAGAGCCACTTGTTAACATAAAGAAACTTAAAGGGTGGAAGGCTTACAAGAGACAACCAAATTCAGAGTGAGACAGAGAGTCTAGATATGCTGTTTGCTACCCTTTCCTAGTCTCTCAATGGCTATATTAGTCAGTTTTATTGTTGCAATGATAAAAAAAAAACTGACATAAAACTTTAAGGGAAAAGTATTTCTTTTACCTTATAGTTCAGGGGTTTCAGAGGGCCCATGCTGAGACAGAATATCATAGCTGCAAGAGTATGTGGGGTAGAGTGAGATCTCTTAGAGGACCAGAATCAGGAAGTAGAGAGCGAGAGAATGTCAGTGACCAGCTTCTTCCAGCCAGGTCACACTCCCAAAAGTTTCTGAAATAATACTACCACCCAAGGAACAAACCCTTCACATATGAGTCTTTCTGAGAGCGACACCTCATATCCAAACCATAACCTTGTGTCCCTGCCCCCAAGCCATCACACCCATCTCCTAATGAAACACAAATATAATCCAAATTTAAGAATCCACCAAGTCTTCATAGTTCCAACACTGTTCAAAAGGCTAACTTTAAAGTCTTGTATGAAACTGAAATTGAACTATCACTTGTGATATATATTTGTGAAAGCTCAGAATAGGATAATAAGAATAAAATGTTTGCTCTGCCTATGCCTTCAAGTCTGCATCCAGGGCAAGCATGCTGTATGACACAAGTTCCAAGGTGAAACCCTACACCTAAGCCTTTGCTGTTTGCAGGCTGTGGTGTCTTTTTCTTGGGGTAGATCTGCCTGTTGTCTGCAACTATTCTAAGGAGATATTTCTGGCCTCTCCATCATCGTAGAGTTCCCACTGAAGCCTATGATTCACCATGACCGCTTCATTCATTGCTCACCTGGGGACCCAGTTATACATTGCTTATCCTCCGGGACCCATCTTTGGAATCTGGGCAGAAGCTGCCATGATCCCATAACTCTTTCATTTTTCCATGCCTGCAAAATGAGCATCACAAGAAGACCAAAATTTGCCACCAGTTCTACTGGTGGCCTGATCCATAGCTGCAGTGGCCCATGAGTGTCTGATGGTGGACGTGGGAAAACCCTTCTCTATTCACTTGTGTGTCCTGGAGTCCTTTATTCTAAGGAAAAACTAATTCCTGAGAGGCACACAAGGTGTCTTTCCTCCTATCCTGTTTCAAAGTGCTTGATTTTTTTTAATAATGGTAATCATTTCAACAATAATGCTCTTGTTGTCCACTCTAAATGTGTTCTTTTTTTGGTCTACCTGTACATTTTCAAATCTTTCTATTCTGCCTTTTCAACTCAGTTCTCAGTATTAACCTGGGTAAAAGCAGCCAGAAATAATGATACCACAGCTTTAAGGCTGTGCTAGTTTGAAATTCCCTTTATAAAATTAATTTAGTCTATGACTTATAAATCCAACCTGGCTGAAAATCTCAGGACAGGGATAAAATGTGGTAAAATCAAGGTTAAAAACAGGGGTCAATATCCAGTCCTTTAGAGATCCTTCAAGTCTCAAAATGACCAAACATGCCTAGAAAGCAAGTATTCAGGCAAGGGAGCATTGTCACCCAGGTGTGGAAATGGCCAGAATCATCTTCTTTGCCCGAATGTAACATGAATGGTCTCTAGTCAAATTCTCAGTAAGCTCTTCATTGCCACCTGAAATATTTGGAGCCAAGTCTTCACTCTCTGAATTTTTTTCAGTATTGTGGCCTTCTGATCTCTCACTAGAATCATCTGCTAAGCCCTGCTTGCTCCATCATAGGGCTACTGTAGCCTGCTTTTCTAAAATCGGCTGAATTCCCATCCCCTCCAGTAACAACAGTTTTGAGGTTTAGTCACAGCTGATAGATTCCTATTGAAAGACTCCACTTCCTAGCTTCCCCTGCATACTGCTGACTGTTGTTCCTGTCCATATAATGGGCTACATCCCATCTTCTTCTGTAGGCATTCTGGCCATTTCCACACCTGGGTGACAATGCTCCCTTGCCTGAATACTTGCTTTCTAGGCATGTTTGGTCATTTTGAGACTTGAAGGATCTCTAAAGGACTGGATATTGACCCCTGTTTTTACCTTGATCCTGGGCCACTCCATGGGTTCCAACTTCTCCTTCCCAAAATACACATCCTCACCCTGACTGCAGGCTAATCTAAAAAGTTCCATTTGGTAGACCTCACACAGAGTTCACTTGTTTAGCTGTCAGCCCAAATCTGGCCTCAATATACATTGCACAAATGTCCACTGATGGCCCAAGTTCTGAACTTTTGACTGTAATACCGAAATTGATTTAGATAACTTCCTGAGAGGGAATAATAGCATGATCTGAGGCCCCTCCCCCACATAACTCACAGTTCACTTTAATCCTTATCATGGCTCTGACTTCCATCCCCACCAAGAGTCAGAATGTCTGTTGTCTTTTCTCCTGGGCTTCCGAACTTGTACCTATTCCTAAGAGAGAGATTAGTGCTCTTTTGCCTTGTGTTTTTGCCTACTTGTGTCTGTTCCTCAACGAAATTGGAAAATCCTGCTTGTATCTTTAACAGCTTAAGAGATAAAAAAGCATTTCAGATAGTCTGCTTAATTTGCAGACACACAAAAATTAGTTATAGATATGTAGATCACTGGGATCAGGAGTGTAGGGATTCAGTTGTATTTTGAGTGTGGATAATATTGAAAAATTGTTCCGTGCTGTTTTACTCTATTGAAAAGGCTAGCTCTCTAGTTGAAATTCAGCCAGCCTGCTCCAGACCTGAATATGTTCATCTAAGTTTCCTCCGGAGCCCCTGTTCTGGGTCAGGCCAGCCACCTGACTCACTGACAGAAAAGGGAAGCAAAACACAACAGGCCCCGGAAAAGATACTTTGTGCTTGAGAACAATTAAGGAAAAAACTATGGCTCATAGAAGATTGCAAATGGCAAGGTGTTTAACTCTCCTTCCTTGGTTTTGTTTGCTATCTTTAAAGCTCTGTTGAAATTTTAACTTTTGTGTTTTAGGATTTCTAAATTCATTGAACGTGATATAATGGTCTATAAAATTGAAAGTTATGTACCTGATGGACTCGCCTTATAGTACCATGTGGCTTGCCATCATTCTGGCTGATGACCTAGGTTCATCTTATGGTAAATAAAAACCTTGTGGCTTGACACCATCCTGGCTGATGACCTAGTAACTATATGCTTGCAGTCATCCTGGCTGACAATCTCATCAGTATGGAAGCATGCCACGTGAATTTATGGCCGTCTTGGTTAAAGTGATTATGTGGTATATCTCTACTTACCATTGTATTCCCTTTTTTAGACTAAGTGGGCAATCTCAGGCTTCCAAGACGGTTTGTTTGAAAGTTGAATCATATAAGAAACTGGCATTTTGTGAAAGTATACTTTAAAGGGAACAGAAAATGAGGTCCCCAGTCTTTCTATAGACTTTATTTATGGTTTGAAGTTTATTTTGATACTAAAGGACCTTTAATTAAAGAATTATATATTTTTGAGTATTTATTTATTTACTTTATATCCTGACCACAGTTCAGTCCCTAAGAATTATATCTTTTAAAGCTCAAATTTAGCAGGGATAAAATTATAAAATCCTAATCCTATAAAAGAGTTACTAACTTATTATAAACTGTTAAAGATAATTAAGATTCACAAGTTACTGGTCAGTCATGCTAAGTACAGATGTAATTTATTTACAGAGATAAGCTTGGAGTGAGAGATCAATTTTTATCTCCCATCAAATAGTATTCTGCATATACTGTCAAAATTAAGCCTAAAACGAGTAGAGCAAAACAAGTTTAAAGAAAACTTAAAGTTTGTTTAGTGTAAAATAATATTCAAAACCAGGCACAGCTTAAAAATTGGCTATAAAAGATTGAATTCTTGAGTAAAATGAGTTAAGTTTACAATACACTTACATGGCAGGAAGTCCTCAGGCTCAAGTAGTTCCTTTGGATAAAGCACAAGTTCCCTCGGCTGGAGCACCATCCCAAAAGAGTACGTTGCATGCTAGCCTCATTATATGATTAGGCTGAATGGAAAATAAGGCCTTCCAGGAGTCTGCTGCTTCTGCTTGACCAGCTCTAACAATATGGCCAAACCAGAAAAAAAAGAAAAAACAACAACAAAACCCAAACCAAACCAAAACCCTCCTTAACTACAGGAAAGATAAATTTTCCCCATGTCTCACATAACGGGGCATGGACTGTCTTGTTCAGTGGAGGATCTCAGAGTCTACACATGCATCCTAAATGTCTCAGACAACAGAGAGACAAATAGCAATCACTCTGCTCCCAACATGTCATGGACTTACATATGAGGATACTGTGAACAGGGAACCTTGTACCTAAACCTATCACTGACTGGAACTGGATTTGCATGCTAATTAGATTGGTCATGTCCTTTACTCTGGCATTCAATTCTTCTTAGAAAAAGCTAACTAGGATCCATACCCCAACCACTCATGTTCCCTCATTAAAGGCAGATTCCCAGACACTCTGTCATCAAACTCACAGCATTGGAACGTTATCCAGAATAATCAAGAAGTGTCTTTGACAGTTGGTTTTATATCTGTAGAGTCAAGACATGATTCTGTTAAGTGATATCCCAATCTCTCAGGTTCTTCAGGAGGAAGAGACTTGGATGAAGGAGACTCTCTCAAACCTGGTGCTTTGAGAATGCAATCTAGTCTCTACCCAGACAGAGGACTTCAAAACCAGCACTTGTATGTAGTTTCACCTTAAACCCTACATGGAGTGCACAGGCTTCCTCAGTGATGCTTTGAATGTTTTCTAAGAAATTCCCAAAGGCAACATTTGTTAAAGCTCATCTAATTTGGTTTTACAAATTATGCCTCTAAACAACCAATCTATTTTCAAACAGAAGGACGTTAAGAAGCATACTCCCTGCTGTCAGTGTGCAGTGGCCCAGAGAGTTGTCCACTGGCAGAAGGAGTAGAGTTGGTGTCAGCCTTCTTTGTCATTCAGAGCAAGTTACATGTGAATTGTTACAGATTTGACATGACTGACTGCTTTCATCTTTCATCTGTTGGTTGAGTGCATGGAATGAAAATGTTGTAGAGAAACTTTATAAGGGTCTGTTAATAGAGTTCGTTTTAGAAAACTTTGTAAAGCACATTATTTACCCTTGACATGGCAGTCACTGACTCGGGTTGTAACTTAGGTTGTCCTAGAGCAGCGGTTCTCAACTTTCCTAATGCCACGATCCTTTAATACAGTTCCTCATGTCGTGGTGACTCCCCAGCCACAAAATTATTTTCGTTGCTACTTCATAACTGTAATTTTGCTACTGTTATGAATTATAATGTAAATATCAGATATGCAGGATATCTAATATGTGACCCCTGTTAAAGGGTCTTTAACCTCCACAATGGTCTTTAGCCACAGGTTTATAACCACTGTTCTAATGTGTTCTGAGGAAGTGCCTGTTGAGGAGAAAGCAATCACTGTTCCTGGAAGTATTTTTAAATTGGAAATTGAAAAACATTTCTTTTGGGGGAATACAACTTGAAATTAAATTGTCTCTTCACGAAACTTAAAATTTTCTATATGACCTTGAAATATAGTTATAATGATTTGATATTAACAAAAATAAGTATTAAGTCATGTTTTTAAATGCCATATATGGTCTATATTTAAGGTAATAGTTACAACTTTAAAAAAAAACTTACCTTAGCAATTTCTTTCTAACCAAAAATTGTGCTTTACTTGAGATACTCCTTTTTATTTATTAAATAATAGGTGGTATTGTTAATACTTGAAACAAAAATACAAAGTTCACCATGTGAACATATGTGAAAGGGAGGATTATCACTTAGATTCTTTCTGTTCAGATTCATTCATTAGATGCTGACTTTAACTGGATTCTTTCACAAAGCTTCCAGGTGCTTATTCCTTATATAGGGATCTGATGTAAACAAACAGCTAATAACAGCTATCCTATCCTTATACAGAACTCTGGTATGTGGTCCAGCCCATTGTACAATTGCCTTGAACCTTAAGTTAACTTTACATTTAACCTTATGCTAATCTTGATGTAAACCTTTGCCTCATGTAACTGTCTCTTAATGTTCCCCATAAAGTTCAAGTATTACCTCGTGACCTGTAGTCTCAATTTTTCCCTCGGTTAATCTTCATCATGGCGCCTGGGATGGAACCTCTTCTGAGACACTCTCACTGTTCCTCCCCTCTTCCTCCTTTCATCAGCCATAAAGCAGTTCCATAAAAGATTGCAGTCCCTGAAAGCACTTCGGGTGACCACTGAAAGGATAATGGGTAGGGTCATGGGCCATCCACCTCATCCCTCTTCTTGCCACTCCAGATGTTGTTCGTGAGATTCCGAACCTAAAACTGCTGGGCTTCTTTGCATCAGTTAACTTCCCTGTCTCAGCACGAATCAGGTTAATATCCTTCGGGGCCTCGTCAAACTCCTTGCTGCTGCAGTGCTCCACAATTAAAAAGAACTAGGTCTGATGACTGCTAAGGATGGGATTCTTGCCCTCCTCAAACAATGCTGCTTCCACACCAAGTCCTAACATGTTTTAGATGATGCCTAGAGACAAGGGCCAGACAAAAATTCAACCACAAGCCTCTTCCTATGTATGGGCCTTTGGTGCCTTCTAAATCTGGCTCATTGCCTTAATCAATCCTCCCTCCTTATTATCCTCATAATTGTGTTTTTACCCTGTCTTTTAAATGTTTTACTTGCTGAACTTCATCCTACACCCAAACAAAATGTTCCATGATAGCTCTCTCAATAGCTATCACCCTACAACAGTTCCATTTGTTCCAGATACATCTAAAAAAAAAAAAAAACCAACAGGGAGAAAAGAAGACCTCTTAGATGCTGTGGGAAAACTCTGGCTAAAAGGGAGCTTAATTTCTTTTATTCCAAGGCAGAAAATAATTCTTTATAGTAGTCCTTTATTTTCTCCTTTCCCTTCCTTGGATGTTCTGCAGCTCTTTGCTATTCTTGCTAGCTCATTTTGGTGCAGCAGTCCAGACAATGGGACCAGTCACTGTCACCCTGAATCAATGCTACGACTACTTTCCTTCAGCAACCCACTCTGTCTCTCCCACCTCCACCCCTCCCCCAACCTTCCTGGGAAATCTCTCATTTCTACTCTGTAGCCAAATCATCTGCTTCCAGCCTCCTAATCCTTATTTTCCAAGTCTCTTCAGGAGTACAGGATGGTAATTGCTTCATCCGTCACAGGCAATCAAGCTAAGACTCTCCCTATGCTATGTAACCAGAGGACCCTCTCTTCAATGGAGCCAGAACTACCTTCCCCCAACCCTTCTCAGCAGAAAATAACACACCTGCCCTGCAGTTTTTATATCTTGTCAGAGTTAAGAATGATAGTGTCCTGCTGAAAGACTACACTTCCAAGCTCGCCTTGTGGACTGAGGAAGTCATTTCTGCCCCTATAAAAGGCTGCATCCCATCTTCTTCTGTAGGCATTTTGGCATCAGCACACATGGATGATAAAATGCTCCCTTGACTCAAATAAACATGGTTCTGCCTAAGATCAGACCAAGCCTCTCTCTCTACCTCCTGTCTCCCTACAGCTGCTTTTAAATAATCTAAAAACAGCAGTGACCAAAGTTCTAAGACATCAATTTTCTGTATTAGTTACCTTTGCATCATTGTGAGCTAAATATCTATCAGAAAAACTTAAAAATGGGAAAGACTTCTGATTTCACTCTATACTGCTACACTCCCTTGATGCTTTGCCCATAATGAAGTTGAACATTTTGGTGGTAGAAGCCAGTGTAGGAGGAAGCTGTCCACCTCACAGTGGGTAATAAGCAGGGAGAAGGGATGCCTGTAATAGTGGACTTTCTTAATCCATGAAGATATCTAACATTCGGAATAGTGCCACTGACATTCAGAATGTGTCTCCCCTCTTAACTAGTTCTCTCTGGAAATGGACTCACAGATACATTCTGAGGTGAACTGGCCTAATATCACTGGTACTCCTCAATGCAATCAAGTTGACAATAAAGATTGATCCTAAGAGAAGGAGCATGTCTTTTCCAGAATCACAATGCATATTATTCCACAAAAAATGACCTTGTTAAGTCATTTTTGGGAAGCATGATAATTCCTCATAGTGAATATGCTCCCAAGAATTAGTGTATACACATAAAGGGAAATAATGCTGGAATGCATTTCTTTCATTTGTTGAAGTTTCTTTTTTTCCTGAAAAAACTTTTTCGTACAATATGTTCTGATGAATTTTCTACACCGCAACTTTTCCTAGATCTCCCTCATATCCCCATACACCCAACTCTACACCATTTCTTTTCCTTTCTCTTTAGAAAGCAGAAAAACCAGAATAAAAACAAAACAAAGACAAAACACACACACACACACACGCACACACAGAGAGAGAGAGAGAGAGAGAGAGAGAGAGAGAGAGAGAGAGAGAGAGAGAGAGAGAGAGAGAGAGGGAGAGAACAAAGAGACAGAAAGAGAAAAAAACTTAAAACATAAAAGCAGAAATCATGATATATAAGCAAAGAACTAGGAAGAAAAAATAAATGCTTAAACAAAGCAATATGAGACAAAAAGTCGACAAAAATACCACTAAGTTCATTTTGTGTTGGAACATCTACTGCTGGGCATGGGGCCCACCCTTAAGTGTGGTTTATATATGCAGTTCAACTCTATTGGCAAAAACTATTTTTTTCTTTGAAGGCAGATGTCGATTGGAAATAGCTTCTTGGTTAAGGCTGGAAGCTTTCCCACTTCCCCCTCTCAGCCCTGGGACCCCATCTGGCTTGAACCTATGCAAGCACTGTGTATGCCACCAATCCCTGTGAGTTCATATGTGCATCAGTCCCATTCTGTCTGTAAGGTACTGTTTCCTTAGAATTAACCATCCCTTATGGCTCTTACATTCTTTCCACCTTCTCTTCCCCATAGGTCTCTGAGCCTTGAGGGGAAGGGTTTGATTATTATGTTCCATTTAGGACTGAATGTTCCTAAATTTCTCACTCCCTGCATATTTTCCAGTTGTGGGTCTCTGTGTTAGTTCCCATCTACTACAAGATGAAGCTTCTCTGATGATACTGTGAAAACAATGATCTATGACAATAGCAGAATGTCTTTAGGAGTCTTTTTTTTTTCAATGTTCATTTAGCAAAATAATATTTGGATTTCCCCTAGGCTCATGACCTATCTAGTCTCAGGTTCTTGGCCAACCAGGTAGTGTCGGGCATCTGTTCCATCGTCTGGAGTGGGCCTTAAATCCAATCAGATAGTGATTGGTTACTCCTACATTTGTACCACTATTGCATTAGCATGAAATGCAGACAGTTTACTGTTGTAGATTGCAGGGCTTGTAGTTGCGTGGGTGGTTACCTTCCTCTTCTGATAGCATGCAGAGGACCATGAACACTAGTCAGGCTGAGCAAAGGCTACCACCTTGGTAGTAAAACCTAACCTTTAGTTAGGCATCAGCTCCACTTCTCCATGTTAAATGTGATCTGAAAGTATTGTCTTCAGCAACAAGTCTGTACCATCGGTTTATGGAGAGCAATTAATAGCCTTGAAAGTAGCCTGAAATATTGGGTGTTTCCATGGGTCCCTTTTGGCCAGTGATCCCCTTTGGCCAATGATTCAACTAGGTATAACCCATTCATGCACTGGAGAGTTTTACTTGGTTGCAAAAGGTCTAGTTGAGACACTGTACGCCCTGTTATTTGGCAACTCCATCTAGATTTTTAAACATATGTATATATTTTAAGAAAATTCTATAGTATTAGATTCCCATAGGTCCCCTCAAATGGCTTAGTGTCTGTTGACCCTTCCCAAATTTCCTTCTTTACCCCCTCTTCCATCCCTCTCACCATTTAATGCTTCTGTCCTGTCTTCCCAAATATTTTCATAGTTATATATTCTATTTCTCCTTCCTTGGGAGACGTTCCCCTCTCTCCTAGTCTCTTACTTATACATAACCTCCGTGGTTATAGGGATTGTAGCATTCCAATCTAATGCTTAAAAGCTAACATCCTTATACAAGAGAAAACATAAAATATTTATCTTTTTGAGTCTGAGTTACCTCATTCAGGATGATTTTTTTCTATTTCCATCCATTTACCTTCAAAATTCCTAATTTTATTTTTATCAGCTGAATAATATTCTATTACGTAAATGGATTACATTTTCATTATCTTCTCATCAATTGGTGGGTATCAAGGCTATTTCTAATTTCTGACTATTATGAACAGAGCAGTAATGAACATGGCTAAGCAAGTGTCTCTGTACTAAGATGTGGAGTCCTTCAGCTATACACCAAAGAACAGTATAGCTGTATCTTAGGTAGATCTATTCCCAGCTTTCTGAAGAATTGGCACACTGATTTCCATAGTGTAGCTTGAGTTTTCCTGCCTGGCCCACAGTCAGGGCAAATCTCTCTCACCCGCCAGTCCCACAGCTTCTCAGACCCAACCAAATAAACACAGAGGCTTATATTGGTTACAAACTGTATGGCCGTGGCAGGCTTCTTGCTAACTGTTCTTATATCTTAAATTAATCCATTTCCATTAATCTACACCTTGCCACATGGCTTGTGGCTTACCGGTACTTTACATCTTCCTTGTCCTGATGGCGGCTGGCAGTGTCTCTCTCACTCAGCCTTCCACTTCCCAGAATTCTTTTCCTTGTCCCGCCTATACTTCCTGCCTAGCCAATGGCCAATCAGTGATTTATTTACTGACCAATCAGCAACACACTTGACATACAGACCATCCCACAGCACCATAGTGGCTGTACATGTTTGCACTCTCACCACCAATGGATGAGTGTTCACCTTGCCCCAGGGACCCTTGCCTGCATAAGCTGCCATGTGTTTTATTGATGTTGGTCATTATGACTGCTATAAAATAAAATCTCAAAGTCGTCTTGATTTGCATTTCCCTGATGACTGAGGATGTTAAACATTTCTTTGTTTCTCAGCCATTTGTGTTTCATATTTTGAGAACACTCTACTTAGTTTGGTACCCCAGTTTTTGGGGGTTATTTTTTTTCTTGATGTCTAGTTTCCCAGATTTTTTATTTGTTTTTTCTTTCAGTTCTTGATATATTTTAGGTACTAACCCTCTATCAGATAGTATTTGGTAAAGACCTCTACTCATTCTTTAGCCTGCCACTTTATCTGAATGATGATGTCCTTTGCCTTACAGAAGCTTCTCAGTTTCATGAGGTTCCATTTATAATTGTTAATCTCAGTGTCCTGTTTAGAAAGTCTTTTCCTGATCAGTGAGTTCAAGGCTATCCCCCACTTTCTCTTCTATTGGCTTCAGTGATTCTAGTTTTATGTTGAGGTCTTTGATTCATTGAAGTTGAGTTTTGTCCAGGCTGATAAGTATAGCTCTATTTTGATTCTCTTACATGTAGACATCCAGTGAAGCAAAGTAATATGTCAGTATGTGTACTTTTAGTAACAATAATAACTTTAGTTCTTCTCATTTGTATCTTGCCATATTCTTCTTAAAACTGTGTGAAGGTAAGCTAGCTCAGCCTAGCACAGCTTCAGCTGACTGCTGAAAAGCACATCTGAAAATGCTTCCAGGACGAAAATCTTACATCATCTGGAGGAGTTCTGTTAATGAACTACTGCAGAGACGTGAAGACTTTCTCTAGGTAATGAGCCATATCAGTAGAAATGCCGAAGGTGGCCTGAGTGGAACCCGGGCCACCTCTTTGGCAGAGGACACTAATGTGCTACTCATGTTTGCCTCTCCACAAACATCCCCTTCACTCACCAGGTTGATGTTGATACTAGTCATTCTAAGTATGAGGAATCGGGGGAATGCCAAATCCAAAGAGCTCATGGTCTTTTTGAACTGTTACTGTATTTTCCATATCTCAGTTTTCTTTCTTTCCAATGTCCTCAGCACTTCATTAGACTAAAATGCTCATTTGTCTATAACAAATATGAGCAACATTGCTGTCCCTCCCTCCTCACTCCACTTTATGGGTAAGGCAAATGAGGTCACAAATACTGTATGAACATCTCAGCATTTACAACCTCAAAGTGCATCATCACAGACTTCAGGGCCCCATTTCCTACATGGTTTTTATTTACACTGGACTTTCATTTCAACTCAAGCTAAGGGTTAGAGAGTAAGAACTAAGTAAGTAAAATGATGAAAAATATTCCGTCAGTTTAAAAGTTGCTCCAAAATAAAAGTAAAGTAGTCTTTGCTAAAATCAATAAGTCATCAGTGGTCCCTGCTGGCCACAGGTGGGACGCCAATGTCATCCTAGCTCTGGTTCTAAGCTAGATGGGTCACAAAATGTCGGGTAGTTGTGATTCTGTCCACTTAGCTATAAAGGACATGAGATCAGAGTCAATCATCAGTATTCCTTAAACATCAACCCTTGTACAGATGCTGATCTGAAATAGATATCCTGTAAATCCTTGCCATAGAGATTAAATAACCAAAATTCATATGGGAGAAGAAGAAGAAGAGGAAATGAAGTTGTGTAGCAGATGTGAAGAAGGTCTGAGAAGAACTGGAAGGAAGGGGAGAGGTGTAAATATGATCTAAACACATGTATACATGCATGAAATTACCAAAGAATAAATTAAAAAAAATTAACGTTTGTTGTACTGTGTAGATTTTAATTTCTTTTTGGTGAGAATTCTGTAAAACACATACCATATACAAATTGTCAGGCTCTTATAAAATGGTATGCTTTGATATTTTATATTATTGCTTAATGTAAAATAATAGAGACTCTGAAGCATCAAGCTTAGCATTGATTTTTAAACAATTAATTAGGATACTTGTAGGAAAAATGTAGCTTTCAGGAGAAAGACACACAAAAGGGCACATGAATAGAATATACATGAGTAGAAAGAGAAAAGTTCCAGCAGCATCTAGCACTTTATTTTTAGAATGCTACATATTTAAATGTATGAAAATCAACACATGTGGAAATTTCCTGACAGGTAGAGCTGTGAAGAAAAAAAAGTCATGGAGAGTAATACACATGCATCTCTCTGTGTTTCCAGTGTCAGCTTCAGTCTTTACCTAGCTTTAATTGTGTACGTGGAGGAAAGAGTATCCCTAGGTTTCACTGTTCTCAGCCAGCACAATTCACAGCTTTAGGCATGTATCGTCCCCATAAGAACACAGTGGACTTGAGGCCAGTGTACTAAAAAAGCTTTGCAGTTTTGAAGTGAAAGTTGGAATATTTGGCAGATCACTCCATCTTCTTCTTGCTTTGGTTTGTTTATTGAGCTAGAATCTTGCTGCAGTTGATCTCATGGCCATCCAGCTGCTAGTGCCAGGATTATGGGCATTTGCCACCATGCTCAACTTAAATCTGCTTCGTCCCCCGACCCCCTCCACCCCCTGCCACCTCTTTATTTCTTGAGACAGGGTCTCACTATATGTCCTGTGTTGTTGTTTGTTTTTGCTCTTTTGGGGGGCCTGCCATCCAGCTCCCAAATAAATCACACACAGAGGCTTATTCTTAATTATAAATGCCCAGCCTTAGTTTGGCTTGTTTCTAGCCACCTTTTCTTAAATTTAAATGATCCCATCTACCTTTTGCCTGCTGGGCTTTTTCCTTTACTTACTTCTATATATTTTACTTTCACTCTTACTCTGTGGCTGGCTGGGTGGCTGGGTGGCTGGCCCCTAGCATCCTTCTCTCCTTGTTCTCTTGCTCTTTATTCTTTTCCTTCCATATTTCTTCTTCTATTTATCCTCTGCCTGCCAGTCCTGCTTATCCTTTCTCCTGCCTTGCTATTGGCCATTCGTCTCTTTATTAGACCATCAGATGTTTTAGACAGGTACAGTAACACAGCTTCAGAGAGTTAAACACATGCAACATAAAAGAATGTAACACATCTTTGCATTATTAAACAAATGTTCCACAGCACAAACAAGTGTAACGCATCTTAAAATAATATTCTACAACAGTCTTGATTAGCACAGAACTTGACACGTAGTCATTGAACTCAGAGATGTCAGTCTGCCTTTGCCTCCCAGTCGCTGGTTTCAAAGGTATCTGGCACCACACTCAGCTAGTCAGCTTCTTAAAGAAGGAGGAAGCTACACATTTCTAAAGAGTGTGACTACCTTTAAAATCTTCCACATTTATTTTTGACAGTTATGTCAGAGACACAAATAGAGCAGTTTGTGAGTTAGAAGGATAGAGATTTCTGGAAGATGCTGCCTTTCTTTTTTCTAAATCCTGCCCACACCGACTAGCCTAGTGTGTACCATTCAGTAAAAAGAAAACCAGGGAAAGTCTGATGCCATTTACTCGCAGATAAATTCAGGCTTGAAAGGCCACGGCAAAGGCAATTTTTCATGCCAGCCTAGTTATCCTCCAGCAAGTCACACTGGTGTACATATACAAACAGTTTTGGAGATAAACATTCTAAAGGCGAGGGCAGGAGGCCTTTCTGGTATTTATGTGTGTTTCAACATGGATTGAGAACTTATCCCAGAATAAGTAGAGTCATGATTGTGACTTAATTCTGTTGACATGGAATTCAACTTTGGGTTTAAGGTATATTATTGACCTGTTATCCAGGTCTAAACAAGAAATCTTATCTTCAGGAGAAGGAGTCCAGGAAAAAAAATAGATGAAATAAAGCTGGGACTGATAATAAGGGAAACTGCCATGGGGATCTACTTTAATGGAAAAAGACACAAGAATGGCCATGGAATTGTGGGTCCTTCATCACCCATAGAAGGAGACAGACTCCTGTCCTGATTATTTCTGTGACGTGCTTTGATGGCTGGGCAGTAATGGTGGCAGTGTCTACCCCAAGCATAAGTCTTAAAGTTGTTCTCTTCTTGGCTCAGCTAGATTGCATCTCACATCACATTAATTTCTCAGATTTGTGTTCTAAAGAGGATGGTGCCAATCCAGAGCATGTATGGTGCAGGGCCAGCAAGATTATGAAGTGAGTCATGACATATCATGGGAAATGGTCAAAGTTGCTAGACATTTAAAAATACATATGAAACTTTTGATAGCCTCTGTGGTTCCCAAACACTTCATGGAAACCCAGGTCACCAAGGCAAAATCTCAGTGATTCTCGATTCTGGGTCAAACCTCGTCCTGTTTTCAAAACTCTTCAATTCCAATCTCAAAGTCTAGTATGACTCTCTTCAGCATGGATACTGAAAGTATTCTTAGGGTCACCATTTGATGATAGCTAGATTGTTAATTTATCCAAATTGAAATGGAAAAATGTATGATATAAAGTGCTTCATACACAAAGTGTCACATGCCTGGATGTTCTATCCCACATTGTGAAACACTACGTATCTTCTGGTGACATGTGAGTCAAAGTCACTGTGGCTCTCCAGAAGTGATTGTTGAACTTCACCACAATCCAACTGTATATATTTAAAGCTGCTTTGTCTCATATTGAACATAAACTTCAATGGAATGTTTTCCCCACCCAGGGCACGTTTCTATGTAAAATCAAAGATTGTGCACTTTGTGTTTTTTAAAAAAAATACTGCCATTCTATGATCCTAAGATATAAATAAATAATTGTAAATGAGAAGATGGGAGAATCCTTTATTAATTATAATAAAACATCTAGTGAGTTCTTTCTTATTGAATACCCTTTTAAAATACAAATTTATTACTTTTATAGTAGAACAGGACTGTGTATGGGTATGTAAGAGATAATGAAAGGGAGGAAAAGAAATTTTGCCTTCTTACTGATAAGCCTAATCAATAGTTTAGTTGTTTTATTTTTGATCAGCTCATAAAACGGTCATTAAATCACCAGTCATTTGTAGACACTGTTCTTCACTAAGAGAAAATTTAGAGACCTAGGCTTCCAGTTCTAATCCCTCTTTTGTAAATGGAGTTGTGTAACAAATACGACTTCATGTTTTTTATCAGAAGTTTTCATAAAGTTTATCAGAGCAGCTGATCATGATGCATACACAGATGCTGAACTGATGATACCCAGCACTGCCCGTGCACAAAAGGAGCACAAATAAGATGATAACAAGAAGAAACGGTTTAATTGTCTAATATTCTGGGAAGTCCTTCACCATATTTGTAGATTTCTCTGTCTCCTTTTCTTTATTCCTCAATGGTTGTTTTTGCAAAATACCTTAGAATAACAGAAAACCTAAGAGGAAGATAGAGAGTTTCCAAATATTCCTTGCTCAGACATGTGGGCAACCATTTCCGTTATCAAGGTCCCAGCGAAGAGTGGCGTATTTGTCAGAGCTGATGACCCTGCATTGTTTCATTATCACTTTAGCTCACAGTTGACTATAGAGTTTGCTTTTGCTGTTGTACATTCTTCAGATTTGGATAAATGTATGATGTCCTTCATCCATCACTGTAGACTCACTCCTGGTATTTACATTGCCCTAAAATATCCTGTTCTTCCACGTAGGTGACTCTCAATAATCTCACAATTGTCTTCATGGTTTTCTGAAGCTACTTATAAAAATATTTCTGCATATTATGTCAAAGTAGCTCCTGATACTAAAAATACTGATGGAAAAGATATTTTCTTGGGGGGGAAATACTGGGTATCATTATAGTAGCCCTGTGTAACTATACAGTATCTGTTGTTGCTTTTCTCAATTTATTCTTACAATAGCCTAAAAAAGATGGACAAAGATAATGGATGTTCTTTGGAAGAGGTCATTTTGCTACTGGAATTTGGGGGATCAGAGCTTGTGTCCTGGCAACCCAAAAAGCTTGGCTTACCCACCCATCCTTAATATGCCAATAAAAGTGGAAAAAAGTATTGGTGAAACAGAGAAAGGAAACTTACTTAATGTGATCACATTGGAAAGAATATCAGAGTCCAAGGACACTAAGCCTCTGGTCTTTGGGGTGTGGCCATGAAACTTAAGTTTAAACAGAGTGCAAGAGGTTGTCAAACCTTAGCAGTCCTGGTCAAGTCCTGGCCCATCATCACTGTGGCCCATTTCTGCTGCCATCTCTAACAAATTGTCTGAGCTATATGAAATTTCTTCCTGAGAGACAAGCTCCCCCAGGATCCAACCTTTTTCTCCCACAGCAGGAGGTTCTTGAGGAAATTCCAGTCTTTTGAATGTATTGGCTCAGAGCTAAATGAGAGACACAGTGACCTCTTTAGAATCCTCATTCCTGCAGGGATGCTGCAATCATTTTCTGGTAACATGTAATATGAAAACTGGAGGGAGGGATCCTTGAGGAGAAGGTTTAATTGGGAATGAGCAAGCAGGTTGGGGGAGGTGAGTCTTCAGGGGCAGAGTTTGCCAAAACTAACTGTGTATGAAAAGGCCCTATGGCACCTACTATTTTTCAAATTAATTTTAAAAATAATTTTAAAAGCATATATGAAGAGAGGTGCCCTGTATAGGTAGATAACACAGCTCTCAGACACCACTGGTTATTAAAGAAGCATCTCAGGGCTGTATGTGGGTCCATGTGGCCCCAGGGGCTACCAGAACTGTACAAGTTGTTATCATTGTTCTTGGTTGGCCATCAGAACTAGATGATAAGATCTTGTTGCTGAAAGAAAACAGCCATTTGTTGTAGGATACAGTGCAGACAAACTGGAATTGTGCTAGAAGCCTTCTGCTTGCTGGCTAGTTCCTGCACTACTATGCAGGCTGCTAGAGAAAGAAAGCCATGGGTGGTTTTACCCAGCGATGAGGTCTACAAGCTGCCATACCCACCTGCTTGCTGGGTGTACGCACTGGTCCAGTAGTGACATGACTGTCATTGGAGTAACCAACTGCTTTCGGGTTGAATATTGGGACTGCAACACAGGACTAAATTTCAACCAATTAATCATTTTTTCCTTTGAAATAATTATTGACAGAAATTCTTATAGCATAAAACATTATTCCAGATTTACCTTGTAAAAGATGTGTCAGTTTGCTTGTTATTGAAATACATCTTATTCATGTGACAACTATAGAGTTTTGACCATCGTATTTGATTCTGGAGAAGTATATGGATAACAATGGCAAGCCTAGACAACGTAAATTCAAAATGATCTAAATTCTTCCTCTTTCTCAAGACTTCTTTTTAAAAATCTCTTTCCTTATTCTCACTGACTATGTGTGCCTCCTGGGCTTCCATGACTCTTCCTTCTGGTTTTTATCCCCATTTTGCTTTGACCTTCCATGTTTTAGGCTTCTGTAACTCCTTCTTTTCCTACCTTTCAAATACAAAAAGCTTTATCAAGTCCTGTTTGGTGTTGTCACAAACTACAACAGCCTAAGTTATGTATACAACAGAAATTTATTTGTTGATCACCTTGGAGCTCCTTGAAGTTCAAGATCCCTGTGGCTGCAGGACCAGCTTCCTCTGTAGCCTTTCCCCTTCATTTTCTGGTGGCCATCCTCTTGCTGCTCCTTCCCTGAATCTCTCAGGGCATATGTGTACACTTGTCTCTGTGAATGTTCAAATTTCCTCTTTTTAAAAACGTACCGGTCAGAGGAATTTAACATCCACCCTAACGGCCTCATGTTAGTGTGCGCATGTGCGAGTGCTTCTTTAAATGCCCTATTTCAAAACACAGTCACATTCTGAGGTACTGGGGTTCAGCGTCAATATAGGATTTTTTAATGCCATGCATAATTCTGTCCATAATAGAGGGCAGAGGAGGAAACAGGTGCCAACGTTACACTTTCAATATAATTATGAGCTAAGTAAATGAACCTGATGGCTGAGTGATTATCGTTCGGACACTACTGGTTCTTCTGTAATTTTGGAGTAGAAAAGTATGGTTGTGTCACAGAAGAGAAGGTCAGTTCCTATAGAGATGATGGAATTTGTGTTTTCTTGCTTCTTGGAATTCCTCTAAGCATGGAAGGGAGGCAGAAGAGCAAACAGGGAAAGCAAAGAGACTCTGGAAGTCCTCCTGGACAGTTTCAACAAGGCACAAGAGGTCAGGAGAGCTGTCAGCTGGGGTGAAAGTGCTTATGTAGTCTCATCGACATTAATGCATCAGAGCCCTGGGTGAGCTTCTAACCAGAGCTGGAACATGCAAGGACTGAGGCGAGGGGACAGTCAGAGGCCTTCAGCTAATTCCTAGGTAGGAAGAATGAGGATCTAACATTGCCTGAACTTCAGACTTTTTATGAGAACTGAGAAATCAGGCTTCTATGTGAAATCTTATGAACTTGAAAATACTGCTAGGATTAAATCAAACACTCATGGGTTATATCTGGGTGGTTTCCAATTGTTCTTTCCAAAGCACATTGCAACACATGGCCTCATTTATCTTCTAACAAAAATTTTAAATGAGTGTGATGATTGAACTGTTGATGTGGTAAAACGGTGGTACATAGAAATCAGGAAGCATGCTGGCTTTTACCCAACTAACAAATGGCGCAGGCAGACATAAAACCCAGTGTTTTAAATCAAAGCCCTAGGTTTTCTTTTGCTTCGTTCTACCCCTCAGAAAATGTATTTTAATCCAGGTATCGTGTGCCATACAATTACTTCTGAACGCTTACTCTGGGAGCTTAGATCTTAGTTGCCCATTGCAGTTTTTTAAAGAAAAATGAAAAGAAAGAGAAAGGAAAATCATGGACCCATAACTGCCTTTGGTGAGATCTACTGAAGGCCCATTGGAACCAAGTCACCACTTCCCCACCTAGTGGCAGCACTATGGAATTGGAGGTTAAGTACATTCTCAGGAAAACACTTAAAATTGAGAAGAAAACATGTGCATAATTTCAGTCTTAATGCCATAGTAACCTTTGGGAAGGTCAGAATAATGCTCTCCTAAATGACTAGGTAATGTGGAGTATACAACACGAAAGATCTACACCTAGAATTTCTGTCTCTGAAGTCAAGCCCCCTCATTAGTGACTTAAATTCTAGATTTCATTCATAGGCTATCATGATTATTAAGTTATAACATCATATACTTATTACTGGACAATAAAGCAATTTGTCAGACGGTTGAATAAATTCATCTTTCACCCTCCTTGGAAAACCTCATCCTGTCAGCTTCACAGGGATGACTCCACGGTTGGAATTGGAAAGGAATGTCTTCTCTCTCTCTCTCTCTCTCTCTCTCTCTCTCTCTCTCTCTCTCTCTCTCTCTCTCACACACACACACACACACACACACACACACACACTCACACTTGTCATCTAATTCTCTTCTCTTAGTTCATGGCAATACTACCTTTGAATTTGCTTCGTTTGGGCTGTTTTGTTATGTAGTACAGGCTAGCTTCAAACTCGTGATCTTCTGGCTCCAATACCCACCTTCTGCTGCTCTTCAGTTGCCAGAAATCAACCCTGGGTGACTTACAGCTGCTGATAAAAAGTGACCAATCCTCTTTCCATCCCATTTCCTCCTTTCTTTTCCTATCTTCCTCCCTCCTTTTCTTTGCTTTCACTAGCTCTCTACTAAAGCTTAAACATCCTTCAAGGGTCAGCTACACCTTCCTCCTTTCATGAAGGAAGCTTACAATCTCATGCTTCATAATGCCAGCTGTTTTACTCCATGAGACACTTCGGTTTATGTCGTCCAAAAAAGCCATCAGAACATGGATATATTATTAAACTATGTTAGAACATGATCAGATTATTAAATGTTAACTGAAATATTACATCTATTATATGATTATGCCAGTAACTACCCTGGAACTAAATACAATGTATACTACTTTGTAAACCTCACAGTAACCTTTCCTCTTCCTATCTGACCTGTCTGTAGCCATTTTACATATACAATATATGTAAAATATTGTATATATTGACTACAAGGAAACATAGACTACAGGCAGATACATTGCTTATGGTCTGATCAATTTATAAGAAATCAACAGATATACTAAATAGATTTTTACCTTTGCTCCAACACCACTGATTACATGTGTCAGAAACTTGTGGAGTCTAACATAATATCTTCTTCCCATATTGTTCTGTTCTCCCACACAGTAATTTTAAAAACAGCTTTTCAAAAGCTGAGTGCTGGAAATTTGCATGCTGATTCTATTAGAGAAAATGGTCGGACTCTGTTCATCCTGAGTACAAGCTAAATTGGTGAGACGCTGTGACACATTGCCACTTGGCTTCTCATTAGAACACTCAGCCGAAGTTGACTTTGATGGTGGGATCTTTCCATTTTACAAAACGATGGTGTCTGGTTTAGGAAAAAAACAAACAAACAAACAAACAAACAAAAACAACAACAACAACAAAAAACCTCTCCACTTTCTTTCATCATTATCTCTATTAAGCCAAACATACACAAAGGAGAAAGGAAATTTAAAATGTCAAACTGAAAACTATCTGTAATTAAACACATCGGCACATTTCAGGAGCAGCCTGAAAGGGCAAAGGTCAACTGCTTATCAAAGATTGAGAGCCAAACTTTGGAACTGAAGTTGGAGACAAGTAAACAATGTAAGCTTAGCAGAAGACGTGGTCCATATTAACAATGCTTGTCAAATGTATTTCAAACCACCAACCTAATGTTTCATTATATTTTTGTATAGAGCAAAAAAAAAAATAGCACAGGAAATGAAACAGAATTGTTCCTCTCTCCTATAAAGTAATGTTCCACAGAAAGAAAAATAGAACTGATACCATTTTAAAATTTTGTTTTGTTTTTCTAAATTAAAATCCAATTGCATTACTTCCCCCTTTCCTTCCCTCCCTTCATTCCCTCCCATGTCCTCTTCCTTCAACTCCTCCCAATCCCCCTCACTACCTCTTAAATCAATGGCTTCTTTATTATTATTATTATTATTACTAATACATATGTATGCATAAATATATAAGTAAAACTTGCTCAGTCTATTTTCATTGCTATGTACATATGATTTCAAGACTAACCACTTTGTATTGGATAAGCCAGTTTGGTGGCCCATCTCTGGGAGAGACTAATTCTCCCTCTCTCAAGACTTGAAACCATAGACAGGCTTACTCAGAATGGGGAACTGATAGTTTTTACACTTGTTAATCTAAAGCGGAATTAGCTTATTCATTTATTTCCCCAAAATGACTGTCTCAGAGTGAATTTATTTAAAGAACTAAGTTGCTATTCCTGATACCAGTCTGCTGGATATGTGCCAGACATCTGTGTGACTAAGTCATGTACATACACTTCACTATCTATCAAATGACATTTCATGTCAGATTTTATGTAGAGTGGTAGGCATACGGAGACATTTCAGTGTACAAAATGGTGTATTTTAGTGTTGAATGATTCCTTTTCAGGTCTCTATGTTCATACCTGAAGCATCAGTAGTCTCCTCACATTCTCTAAGGCCAAGGGCATCAGTTACATGCTGTGATTAATATACATTAATATCTGTTTGTAAAGTTAAAATATATTTATATCAGTATGTAATTGGTTCTCAATTCAAGAGAGAAATAATCTTTTATAAGGCTCCTGACATGAAGTCATTATCTTTTGTAAGCCAACACAGAAAAAAATACCAATTCAAACATGTAATTTTTCTGGGGTGCTATGGACTTGAAGAGAACGGATGTTTTTGTTTATATTTAAATGTTTTTCTTTTTTTTAAGTAAAGTTAATACATTCTCAAACAATAAGCTGTTACTTTTTAGATGTTGCAATGTTTATTCATTGATGGCTAGATATAACTTTTAAAGTTCAATTAAAAATACTTCAAGAATGAAAATGCAAATAGTTGGGCTAAATTTTGAATTTTGTTGCTTAGTTCCAGAAGTTGTCCAATGGAAGCTTAGCTATCGATACTCTCTGTATTGGGCTTGGTGACCTGTTACCTGAGCCACATTGTCAAATTACCCTGGACATTTGGCACAGTCAGAGCTTATCCACCCCTCACAGCCATGCCGGAGCTGCTGTAGCCGGATACTGTGTTTTGAAACCAAGGTTCTGGTTTCGAACAAGTTGTGCTTAGTGAGGTCCTCACTGTAAAAACATGTGAAGCATTAAGGGGTTGTTATAATCAGAAAGACACAAATAGAGTTCTGTGATGGAGCCCAAAGATGGAAGGATGGTCTTCAAGGTCCAGGATACTGTGCGGGGAGTTGAATAAGAAGGAGGTCTGGGGAAACAGGTGAAACTGACATACAGACAGAGCTGAGAGGACACACTCCACATGAAAGCCCACCTGCAGCAACAGCATATGAAATACAAATATGCAAATTATAACCAAATTACCATGGGGTAAAAGGCGAAAGACCAATGCACATACTAGCTGTTTAGCAGTAGTCTTAGGATAAAGAAAGAGGACATAGATAATCATACAGGTCTGAATCATTATTTGCATGAATCTGTAGGCACACTTTGTGTTAATGGGAAGAGAGAGAAACATGCACGTTCGGAGGAATGTGACATTGGTCCACCATTTTTAACAGCGTCTAAGATGATGCTCCAAGGAAGAGACTTGTCAACCGCTGGTTTTCTAGAGAAAATTACACTGTAGGAATGGTGAGAGGATGGCTTCGTCACTGAAGTGCCTGTCATACAACCATGGGGACCCGAGTTTGGGCTTCCCAGAACCCACATAAAGTGCTGGGCATACCTGCATCTACCTGTAATCTTAGCACTAGGGAAGCAGAGGCAGAGAAAACCCCGAAGCTCACCTACCAGCTAACCTTGCCAAATCTGTCATCTCCAAGTTTGATGAGAGATCTTGTCTCAAAAAATAGGTTGGGAGTAGTAGAGGGCTTCACCAAGATCAATGTCTGACCTCCACATGTATACACACACACACACACACACACACGCACACGCACACGCACACGCACACGCACACGCACACACTGGGGAGGGAGTCACATGAGGACAAATGAATGTGCATTTATTAGACTCTTAGGTCACAGTGTGATAGTGGTTGAGCTTGCCCTTACCTTTTATTCAGGTTTCTCTCTGTTCAGAAATGCCGATTTTACTTTGGAAATGATTTTTTTTATCCATTAACCATCCCTAGTAAGATCATCCATCAAACCTGTTCTATCTTTACCTAATTTACATAAAATGATCACCCCTTGTCACATTTTTGTGTCCTCATACTTCATGTAAGTTTGGTTTACCGAACCATACGAGGAAAATTTTGCTACCTACGATAAGAGCGGCCTGAGACAAAGTGCTCACTGTTGCAGTTAATCAAAGGAACAACTATTACATGAATTGAAGTTCACTGGTCAAGAACATCTAATTAATTGGAAATATAATTGTAAGTTGAAGCCATTGCTAATCTGTGCAAGAGCAAAACTCAACCAAAGCACCAGAATGGCATGCTGGGGGCGCATCTCTGGACTGGACACTGGGCTCTGACCCCAACTCTTCAATTAGCCAACCCTGTGGCCCTGATTGGGTCATTTCTTCCCCTCTGCCCGGCCTTGCTTTCCTCAACTCTAAAATTCTCAGGTCTAAATTTTAAAAAGCCTTTTGCTCATTATAAGGACAGACAGATCTAAGAACTTCCTTTGTGTTCAGCATCTTTTATGAAATCAAACAAATATGTTTGCAATCTCTTTGTCTTTACGAAAGCATGTCAAAAATCACAAGAGAGTGAAATGCTACTCCATAGCCCAGGAGGACTTCAGAGGAAAGCACAAAGTGAGCTGGGCTCCTTTCTCCCAATTCCTTTTTGGAGGTAAATGTGTTTACTTTGAATTTCTGTGCAGAGGACTCATCATCACAGCAAGATGTGTCACAGGAGACTTTTTTTTTTTTTTACCTTTTTAAACAGAGCTCTAGCTTTGCAGTGCCATCAGAACTGTTTGTCTAGCAGATTCTGTTCAGGCTATTGACGTGGAAGTGGTTGATGTGACAGCACATGCAGGCTTGAGTTTGCCAGCTCAGAGCAGGTCTGTAAGGTGTAGGTGAACAGCACTCTTAGAGTAGAACGGCAGGTCAACATCTGTTCCCAGGATTCCTTTGCTTTGCTGCTTTTTAAAAATATAATCTTACTTTCCCCCAAATGCCTAAACAAACAAGCAAACAGGATCTGTGGTGTCTGTTGTACATGATAGCAACATTCTAGACATTCTCCATCTCAGGTGCTCTGTGCCATGTTCCCCTGGCCTTCATCTTCCCAGCAGCAGCCATGTCCTGAATTCCTCCATCACTACAGTCACTCACCTGGAGTTGCAAACACTTTCTGGGACACTGTATTTAAACCTAAAGAGTGAGCATGCCAAGTTCTGGAGCGGTATCCCTTCAATGACAGGACACACTTGTGGTGGTTTGAATAACATGACCCCATATTCTCAGGCATCTGACTAATTATTCCCCAGTTGGTGACACGGTTTGGGTATGGCTCCTAGCGGAAGTAAGGATGTCACTGGGGGCAGGCTTTGTGGTTGGAGAAGTGAGCTCTCAGATGTTTCTTCCCCTTGCTTGGTGCTACAATTCTTCCTCATGGTAATGGACTCTGTCTTGTTCTATTTCTAGGGTTTTTCTATTGCTGTGAAAAGACACCATGACCATGGCAACTACTGTAGGGGAAATATTTAATTGCGGTGGCTTGCTTACAGTTCCAGATGTTCAGTTTATTCTCATCATGGGGGGAGCATGGTGGCATGCAGGCAGACATGGTGTTTCAAGAATAGCTAGAGTCCTACATCTTGCAGGCAACAGGAAGTCAACTGAGACAGTGGATGGTATCCTGAAAGGAAACCTCAAAGCCTGCTCCCTTAGTGACACACTTCCTCCATACCCACTCCAACAGAGCCACACTTCCTAATAGTGCCACTCCCTTTGAGAATATGGGGGCCAATTATATTCAAACTATCACATTCCACTTCCTAGCCCCCATAAGCTTGTAGCAATATCATAATGCAAAATGTGTTTAGTCTAACTTCAGAAGTCCTCATAGTCTATCAAAGTCTAAAGGATGTTTTAAAGTCCAAAGTTCAAAGTCTGTTCTGAGATTCCTGCAATCTTTTCACTGTAATCACCTGTAAAAAATCAAAATAAAAAAGCAGATCATATACTTCCAACATATAATGTTATTACATTATACATTACCATTCCAAAATGCAGGGAAGGGAGCATAACAAGGAAATACTGAACCAACACAAGACCCCAAACCAACTGGGCAAACTCTAAACTCTGCATTTCCATGTCTGTCAAAACACTCCAGATCACCAACTCTATTGAGCTTTGTTGAATGCAACACACTTCTTTCTCTTGGTCTGGTTCCACTCCCTGTTAGCAGCTCTGCTTGGCAGACTCTTACTGCTCTGAACTGTAAGTCCAAAATAAACCCTCCCTTCTATAAGTTGCCTTGGTCATTATGTTTTATTATAGAAATAGAAAAGTAACTAATAGAGTAGTTATATGTCATACCTCTGGTGACACATTGCCTCAAATACAAATACTTTTACTCAGTTACCACAGGTGAAATGTCATTGTATTTCAGAAATCCAAGATTTGAAATAAACTTAGATATTCTTGGAAGGGGATCTTGGAGTCCACTGAAAACTAAGGGCAAATCAAATCATGGAATGTCTACTGAATGAAATCATCAAAATTCAAACAAGAGAATATGTTATTCAGGGTTCTCTAGAGTCACAGAACTTACAGAATGAATCTTCTCTATTTATATATAAAGGGAATTTATTGAAATGACTTACAGGCTGCAGTCCAATTAGTCCAACAATTGCTAGCTGGAATGGAGAGTTCAAGAATCTAGTAGTTGCTCAGTCTCACGAGGTTGAGTGTCTCAGCTGGTCTTCCGTAGATGCTGAAATCTCAAAGAAGTAGGCTCCATTGGATATTCTATCAAGGTGAGTGCACTATGACAAAGAAGGACAAATCTTTCCTTCTTCTACTTTCCTTATATAGGCTTCCAGCAAAAGGTGTGGCCCAGATTAAAGGTGTGTCTTCTCAACTCAAGATCCAGATCACAGGGGCACCCTCCACTTCTGGACTATAGTTCATTCCAGATATAGTCAAGTTGACAACCAGCAATAGCCATCACAAGGAGTGTTTTGTTTTAAATATATATTCCTTCTACTAAAGTCTAAATTTCTCTGATAAAAGATTTATTCTTATTCTCCCTCAATTTAGCTAGCTTATTTTGTGGCACTCACTTAATGAAATATCCACTGATCTTTTAACATTTTTTTTTTAATTTTGGTCTTTTAGGGGTTGTTTTGTTTTTACTTTTATGCAGTCTTGCCATGTAGCTCAGGGTAGCCTGCTACCCAGCTTGGCCTTGATCTCTTAGCAATCCTCCTCCTCCTCCTTCAGCTTGATGAGTGCAGGAATTGTACAATAATTTTTCACAAAACAGTTTCATTTCTGTATATGGAGTCAGGTAATCATTTGGAAAACTCTTAGAGTCTCTAAGATTCTGTTGGGAAGTTGGGGAAGTAAATTTTCACCTCAGCATCCATGTCTTAGGTCTTAGTAAATGCACTCCATCATGGGAGTCTGGAGGATATATATGGCGGGAGCATTAATGGTATCTGGCTCCTGATTTTCCTCATTAATTAGCTATTTGAATTAGCTATACACACAATTATATAATACATACATATTCACAAAAACTTCTGTTTCTTTTAGCTCTTCTCTAGCCATATAAATCCCTTCTCATGAGGCAAGCATTATCTGTGGGCATCCTTCAGTAGATTATTTTTCAAAGAACAATACTAGCAAATACTAATTTGGGTTTATATATTTAACAAAAATGCCCAAATATATTTTATACTGTGTATGTATTTAATACAAATGGTTGTATATCCAAGTGCATGCATATTTACAGAAAGTTTTTTTTTAATTTTGTGGAGATATTTTTATTTTGTGTCTTGGAGGTCTTTCAAGAATAGTGTGGAATGAACAGCTCTAGTCACATCGAGAACTGTATAGTATCCTATGTGGAAAAACACTGATATTACCCAATCACTGTCACTTTGAAAAACATATAAATTGTTTTCAGTAGTTAGACATTTCCAACACCTTTGCTATGAATATAAAATCTTCAGCATACTCTATTTTGCACATATGTTTCCATATCTGCACTTTAAAAGTGGGTCAAAGGATACATTGTAATGTGAGAATTTAATTCCTGTTTATTCCCAGCATCCCTTTAGCTACATGCAAATATTTTGTTGTTCTGTCTTTGCCCAATCTCCATTATAGATATACATTGCCTCTAAACCACTTGTAGAAACAATTTTGATAACAGTGAAATGTAAGATGATACATCCTCTCACCCTCTGGGCTCCTTTCCCTTCCCATATTCACCTCTCATTCTTAGAGGATGCTTGCTGGAGGCTAATAAAGTGTCCTTAGGATATGACTTTTCAGTAGAAGGTGGTGAAAAGCTGACAATGGCATTCTCTGTGCACTCTGCAGACAGATGGCCACATTGAACCCTGTATAAGGTAGTCTTGGTCAACCCTTCACACTTTAAGGCATGTACAGAACAGTGTTTAGATTCCCCAAGTAAATTAGTCTGCTGCTCATGTTGGCCCCATTCTCATCTGTGGCATTAGCTAGCACCTAAAGCTTGTAATGAGGGGTAAAGAGTGTAAAATATCAGGTGGAATAGGCTTGACGCACTTGCCTTCTCTTGTATAATGGTGGCAGCCTTACCGTGGAGGTGACGTTTAGCTCTGACTTATAGATGTTGAAACTGAGTTTCAGAGAAGTCAGGAAATGGGATCAAGGTACAACAGTGGAAATTTAAACATGCATGTCTAACTGCCTCCAAAGTTACAGTTCCAGTGCCCCTGGTAGCATTATTTCATGTGCTGTGCATTTACTTTACTGTCTCACTAGACACTGCAAAGAACAAGTTAACAAGGAATCTTGATTTTTAAAGAAATCCACTCTCAGTAATTTTCCAGTAAAAAAAAAGACTAAAAAATGTATAGACAATGGTTCCCATATTTGTATTTATTTTTTAAGTTATAACATTGAACTTGTAGTCAAAGCTACCAAGGGAGGAGGGTTACTTCTCATTTGAAGTAATGTAATATAGCATTTTCTTTGCCTTTTGTCAAATGGGAAACAATAATTTTCTCAGTTGATTTAACATCATTATATTGGATAACACGTTAACATAGCAACTGCTAACACACTAAGACTTTCTAGTCCTGTCGATCAAAAGGCAGTTGGCAAAGTGAATAGACCACAGAGTTTACAGCCAGATATCCAAAGGGCTCTGTGGAAGGAATCTGCTCTGGAGTCATTAGATACAAACCAAGTTTATGAGGATTACCACTAATTGTGTTTTCTTTCTTTCTTATACATGTTTCAGTAACAGTACTACATAGCAAACAGCTGAGATGATTTCATTTGATAAAAGTGTTCTAAGAATTTGAGGCCAGGCACAGTGGTATGTGGTTCTGATTCCATCTTCTTTGCAGGCTCAGCTAGGAGTATCACTTGAGACTGAGAGGTGGAGACCAGCCTGAGCCGTGGGTTAAAAAAAGTTATGTGGGAGATTTTCACGGGAAAAGTAAAGGAGAAAAATAAAAACTAAAGGAGCCTTTGAAAGAAAGTGATTTTTAAATATCATAAAATTATCATAACTGCTCAAATAATCACACAGCTTATTTTCTCTGGTTAAATTTTTCCTCATGATATTTTAATAATATACTAACATTTCTTGAAAGGTTAGAACTACTTTAGAAATGATATTTTATAGAAATTGTTCACATTCAAGAAATTACTTTTGGTGTGAATAGTAAGCCCATGAGAGGTGAAGACACAAGATATACTTGTGATTGATTAATTTTGACAGTTACATTTTACATTGAGGGAGATGAACACCCAGGAAGACAAATGACCTCACTGTGAACACAATGTAGAAATGCATAGCTGAGTGAGTCAGGTCCCAGGATGTCTTTTCACCAGATTCATCCTTTTGGACTAAATAGTTTTTATTTCCAGACTTATTGAGAATCCAGGGGATACAACAATCAAAATGCCCCCTTCATAAGGCTTTAAACGGTCCATATTTTTCAATGACCTTGGGCAATGTTATGAAAAATGAAATATCAAGATAAAGGTTAGAAAGTGGTTTGAGAAGATGCTTCTGTACTCTTCCTGAGGTGGTGACATGGTAGCAAGGAAGGTCTCTCTGAGGTAGTAACTAGGATGCATAAGAAGTGAAGAGGATGTCAGGAACAAGGGGAAAGTGATGAGCTACTTGTGTTTGAGCAACAGTAAGGAGAACAGAGGCCAGAGGGCAAGGATTGTGCATTCACTGACTTCATATTCATCTCATGATCATACCAGCTAAAAAAGAGGAAGGAAGGAATGTGCAGAATAGTGCCATCTTACCATGTTAACTACACAGGGCTATGCAAATCACAGATTCTTACCTGAACTCAAAAGTATACATGTTATAGTTAAAACCAGAGGAAACAGAAGAGGTTGTAATGAGAATGGGCTGTGGTTTCCTGATAGAGAACCTGTCTAGTATATACTTAGTTTCCATACCTACCACTGCAAAAAGATTTGGCTTTAACTAAAAACCAAATTAATTCACTTTCAATACTTTTAATGCATTTTCACAGAATAATAAAATACAAAAACATTTTAAATTATCATACTATTTGGTGAAAGGGAAACAATTCCAAATAATTCCATGGTTTTGTAGGTATCAAAAGATAGGTGTTACATAATTTGATTTTTGTGACTTCTGTGTCTGTAGAAATCTTATCTTCTGTTTATGTTGGTGACATTTGGGGTTTGGGGAGGCTAACTGATCTGCCAAAGGTCAGAAGGAAAATTATCAGTAGACAATACACCAGAAATTTAGGAGTCCAAATGATTTTTCATCAAATTGTTTACTATTTATTTCTCAAGTATTTTGGAAGAGTCTCTTTTTATATTTTATTCATTTTATGTATTGATATCACTATTACAAGAAATTGTAAACTGACACTTTTAACTTATGAACTTTGTGCTCTTTATTAGTAAACTGATGTTTTTCTGTTGGCTTAGCAGCTGCCCATGAATCTACTAATATTTTAACGATTGTCTGCTGCCCCACAGTCCCACAGTCATCTCCTCACTGGCCACTCAAGCCATGGTCTGGCTGGAGCTTCTGGTCTGGGGACAGCGATATATAAATTTAAATTAAGTCTTGCTCTATTTATCAATAAAACTCAGGAATCAAAAGCTGAGCTGACAAACCAGCTCAGAGAGGTTGAGTAGCAACTAGCAGACCTTGCTTTTTGGCCAGAGATACCACAAGAGACGTGTCTTTTCCCTTGTCCCCGAACCAAAAGGAAGCACAACCTCTAGTCCCTACCCTTTCCTTCCTATACATCGTCTCTATCCAAATTCCTGGCTTCTCTAGGGCTAATTTTGTTCAGCTAGTTGGTTCCGTCTCCTGATTCAAGACAAACTTTGCTGTCAGTCTGAAGTCTCACAGTGCAATCAAAACATCCCACACCAGAAAATAAAACATTTAAAGTGAATAAAACATGGTGGCTGAGAAGAGAAAATGGTAAGTATAGTGGGAAAGCTGGAGACAATGGAAAATATGAATGTTATATGGCTTTCAAGTGTTAGATTTTCATCTTGAATCAAATGTACCTATAGCTCTGCTTTTTACTGACATTAAAATGGTATACATAATCTGTTAGTTAAAAGGAAAATCTTCATTTTAAAAGGAGATTTTAGGAAATAATATTTATATCTTACTTAATTTCATAACATTTTAATATGAAAATTGTTTTATTCATTTATAGATAAGAAAAAAATCTAAGTCAAAATTAAATATTGTGTTTAAGATATCACAATCAACTCTGTTCCATCAGTCACTTTTATATTGTTGTATATTTTCATTACTGTTTCCCTGATGTGTAACTCTTATTATTTATTTCAACAAGAATAAAATGACTGTCAAATGTGCTGAGATTTGTAAAATGTGTCAAGGAAGAGTGTTCCATGAACTGAAGTGCGATGGGTCTATGGGGGGAGGACAAACCATGATGACACAGACAACACACTAAATACTACAAAAAATATATATACATTCTTTGAGAAACTAGGCAGGCAGTGGTGGTGCATGCCTTTAATCCCAGCACTTGGGAGGCAGAGCTAGGTTGAGCTCTGTGAGTTCGAGGCCAGCCTGGTGTACAGAGAGAGTTCCAGGACAGGCACCAAAGCTACACAGAGAAACCTTGTCTCAAAAAACCAAAAAAAAAAAAAAAAAAAAAACCTTTGAGAAACTGAAGGAGGGAAAGCTCAACATCACCTAATGTTACTATGAATAACATCTTTCATGGGTCTATAGCATAGAGAGATCAAGAGAATTTCATCATTATCATGGGAAGTGCAGTGTGGTCAGGAACTGGCATTTAATGAGAACTGTGTCAGTATAGTCAACTATGAAAAAAAAAGATAGAGCAGTTTTTCCATATGTTCATTGGACTCTCTGAATTTCCACCTCCTTATTCTTCATGATATTCCAATCTTCCAAGAAACTACGTTTAAATGAAACTAGTAACTGTCTGTACTGCCAAAAGTAAAGCCTGGCCAAGAATGAAATAGTTGTCAACTACAGACTAGGAAGGCAGAGACCATGTAGATCAGAAAGCTAAATGGATAAAAAGGAGTCAGGAGTAAATCTGACATGAAAGGGCATCCAAGTACAGCATACACTTTGAAGATGTGAATCTGGAATTCTACAGGGTCAGACTGGAACCAGATGGGATGGGAAGATCTTGAGAGGGATACTGGGGTGAGCTTCATGGATTTGGGGGATGATTTGGCATTCATTCATCATCTGGATTGAGCTGGGTGGATGTTCTGAACTTTTGAAAACAAGGCTAGGCTCGAGAAATGTTCAGAAGGTGAGAAGGAGCTTGTCACAGGCTTCTAAGGCTGTGCAACCAAAGCACAGCAAACTCTGATAAATATTTTTTTCTGAACACTATCAATCTATTCATACTCTACTGAAGTAATTCATATTCTAATGAATGAATAATTGTTAAATTACTGATTGGCTTGTATCAAAAGCATTGCCCTCTTCTACATACATGATGCGCTGGTGGGGAGATTCTGCTTCATCAAAACATGTTTCTATAAACTTCACTGTAATTTCTATATTAAGCTAAGAGCTCAGGATCACAGACATTAGGAAAATTCAGAAGTTGCAATGTGAATTTTCAAGAGGGAAAATTCTTCCTCATTATACTGCCCTTGGCTCTGTTTTCAGTATTGATCAAGGCATTCTAGGGTCTTGTCACCTTTGGCTCCCAGGCTGTCTTCACTGCACACGAGATGTGCTGTCAGTCTGGACAGTTTTGAATAATCTTGGAATCCATCTGAATATACGTGATTGTCTAAGTCTTGGCCAAAGACTTTTAAATGACTGTGTACTTCATTTCAAGTATGCTTGTGCATGCCTTTCTAGATGATAGACACCATACAAATGTGTGACAAAAGCACAGAATTTAATAGTTTGTTATGTGACAAAACAATCATTTTGTCACATGGATAATGTTAACATGGGGCTGTGTAAATTCTGAAAGTTTATAACTTGTGTCCAATCTGTATCAACTCTTTGAAATGTCTTCTTTTTCACTTGAAAAATACGAAATTCAGATTTTAGCCACTTACTTGGAAGTCTCATGACATAATATATATTGGTGATAGAAGCACAATCTTAATTGCTAGGCACTCCAAGGTTTCTATTTTTTTACTATACAAAAAGAATGCAATAGAAAATATAATATAAATTCACTGGTGCCCAACTGTATGTTGAAATTGAAATAACAGTTATATGGTAGAGGTTATACTGAAAATCATTGCCCACGGATAACTGATGACATGAGGTTTCTCCCTGGAATCTCAAAGCTCCTTGACATCTAGGGATAATACTATGTTTATTTAGTATTGAGATAGATGAAGAGATAAAAGCATACATGGGCCGGGCGGTGGTCGTGCATGCCTTTAATCCCAGCACTCGGGAGGCAGAGCCAGGCGGATCTCTGTGAGTTCGAGGCCAGCCTGGGCTACCAAGTGAGTTCCAGGAAAGGCGCAAAGCTACACAGAGAAACCCTGTCTCGAAAAACCAAAAAAAAAAAAAAAAAAAAAAGCATACATGGTTATCTTGGGTTTGTGTATGCACATATTCATGTGAGTGCACTTTCATGAATGTGCATGCGTGTGGAGGTCACTATTTCAGCTGGACTGGCTAGTCAATAAGTCTCAGAAATCCCTCTGTCTCTGCTGATCCAGACTGAGAATATGGACACTAACGTTTTCATTTGGGTTCTGTGGGATCTATCATAGTTTCTCATGCTTGCACAGCAAACATTTTACCTACTAAGTCTTCTCCCAACTCCTCAGCCTAGTTTTAAAAGAAAATAGCCCAATTTAAACTTTTTCTAAATCTTTTGATTTAGTTCTACAAGAAAACTGGACCTTGGTTTTCTTACAGACTGACAATATTGGAAGATAGCGGGACTGCCAGGAGGGAAAGCATAGTGGGAGTGCCTTAGGTCAACCAGGAGTGTGGTCTTCAGAAGGACTGGGAGAGCCATGTCTGTCTCTGGCTTTGCATTTTGTGAAATGTTCTTTTTCCCTATCTCTCTCTTCTACCATCTATCTAGACCCCTTTCAGCCTCTAAAACAACCAGCTCAATAAACCATTTTTAATGGCTTTTAATCTTTACTTGCTTCAGGGAGTGCATCAGTTTGAAAAACAGACCATTACCGGGCTGGGGGTGTAGTTCAGAACAGAACACTTGCCTAGCATACACGAGGCCTGGGTTCAGTGCCTAGCATCAAAACCTGAAAAGCCTTGTAATTTTCACTAATTGAATCTGTACTTCTTTAATCCTGATACTTGGCAATGATTCTACTCTTCCTTGGTAGTATGGATATAATGTCATAAAGAGCACACATTGTTAAGACCAGTGTTGCCAGGTAAGAATGATTTTATTCTCTCCCCTCATCTTCTCCAGCCAATTTGTTTCTCTGATTCTTTATTATGGAAATATAACTTACACACAATAAAATTCACATTTAAAGACTTAAAGTTTGTTGGATTTTAGTATTTCTACAAAGTTACACAAATATCAGAACTACTTAATTCCGACTCATTTCCGTCTCTCCAGGGAAGCCGTCATTCTCTGTTTTATTCCAACTCCGTGGTAGCACTTGACATCCATTATTTCCCATCTCTGAAATTGTTTGCTCATTATATGCGATATTACAAACCCTGTTGTAATATTTCATATAAATGGAATCAAATAACATGTAGTGTTTGCATCATGGAGCCTAATGGTTTTGTGTTCCACTTAGCATAATGGTTTTAAGGCTCATTTATATTGTCATATGAATCAGTATCCTGTTACTCTTATCAATGAACAGTAATACATTATACAGCTATGCCACATTTTGTAGATCTACTCATCATTTGATAGATACTTGAGTTGTTTCTGTAGTCAATACTACTATCAACATTTATTTATAAATTTTCTTATGGACATGTTTTCACTTCCTATAGGTGCATGTCTAGCAGTAGAACAGGTGGATCATTGCTAACTTTATGTTTACTCTTTTGGGAAGATGCAGGTTATTTTCTCATCTGTTACAGCATTCTATGCTCCCACCAGCAATGTGCGAGAGTTACAGTTTTTTCTACATTCTTATCCTAATCAACACTTTTAACTGGGAAGTTTCCACCACCACCATATTACAGAATATCTTATTGTCATGTATTTCCAAGATTACCAGGATAATTTCTTAGAATGAAGAGTACTCTAAGAAGTCTCATTTCTAGTTTTAATGTAAATAGTGTTAATGTACTATTACTACTATTACTGTGCTTCCACTTTCTCAGTCTCATTTTTGTTCAGTAATATGAAAGTCATTTTCAAATCAAAGGAGTCCCTTTGGTGGCATCTTTACCACTTACAGCCTTCACTAGCCTCCTACTTGTTTATCTCTTAGGAGTGTCATCTATAAGGATGTGGTTCTTATAGATGATACTATAAGAACCTACCAGCATTATTTTTACACAGTCATCACTTATGGAATTCTCTGTTTAAATGTACCGAATTGTGAGGCTTCACATTGGGAACTTTCCAGCATGTAGTGACAAAGACTTTTTATGGCAAGCATGTTTGGAAAGAAAGAAGGAGTGGCATGAGGGGGGTTGGCACGGGGGTGGGTGGGTGGGGAGGTTACTTGCTTATAGCTGGATAACATGCTGTCCCGTTTTTCGTTTGCTTATCTCAAAAGGAGATCTTTATCTTTAGAATATAAATGTGTTTTATCTTTAGAAAAACATATTTAATTCTTTGATGTTTTAAGATAGGATTTTATTGTATTGATTAAAAAATTGTATTATACATCATTAGAAACAGAAGCAGTGAGTCTGAGAGGCGAGTCTGAGATTATAAACAATTAAGAGGGAATTCTCGCATTGGCTTGTAATTTTACTTTCATGCATCTTTTAACTAACTCTTTAGCACTTGGATTTTCTAATTTAAGAGATGAGACTGAAGTAGATGGTCTTAAGATTTCTTCCTGGAATAACAGCATCCTTCTATGTTTCATTGAGGATTCTTCAATAGGAGTATTTTCTCCTACTGCTTTACTCCTAAGGTTGTTATATCTAAGTTCTGATTATTAAGTATGCCTCATTTTAAATGAATTAAAGGGAAAGCTACAGGCATCAAGCAAAGTAACAGCATACTGATGCATTTAGGGAACAAGTTTTGCTGAGTTATAGATTTTTGTGAGTATAGAATATTCCCTTCAAAAACATCTGGTGTGCCTGTGTTGGCTGTGGTTGCCTTTTGATTTTGGTTCCTAGGGATAAGAACTACTGTTTTAAGTCCATGTTAACAGCCACTAAATGAGGACTGACCAAACACTGATTTATAAGACATTTTACTTGCTAAGATTTTAGACCTATCTAGGGCCTTAGTCTCCAATGAGTGACCATAGCTGAGCAGTTGTTTTCTCTGAACTAAAAGTTGGTTGTAAAAAGAACCTTGAGTTTTGATTGTGTACAATTACTCTCTATGTGGGTGCTAACTGAAATTTTGTACAGCTTCCTTTGCTTTTTTCTGAACACTGGGTATATGTTTGAGACTGGCTGGATGCAGCCATTGCTGATTCCTTACTAATTCCTTTCTCATTTACTGTGTTTATTTTTGCAGGACGTTTTTACCCCAGAATGCAAATTTAAGGAGTCTGTGTTTGAAAACTACTATGTGATCTATTCTTCAACCCTGTATCGCCAGCAGGAATCAGGCCGCGCATGGTTTCTAGGACTTAATAAAGAAGGTCAAATCATGAAGGGGAACAGAGTGAAGAAAACTAAGCCCTCATCTCATTTTGTACCAAAACCTATTGAAGGTATGAGAGCAACTTCTTTTCTTCCTTGGACCCTGATCTATGTGTTGGGAGTGGTGCTTCTTGTCTCCTGTACTGTAGGCTCTGCCTGAAGTGAAATGATGGAGCAAAGATTCAGAAAATATAGTAAGAATATTCACAGCAAAGAGAAAAATAGAGAGCAGAGAACTCTTGTAAATATGTGGCACTTAGAAAAAATGTGCTTGAATATGGAAGTTAGAAAATTTTTGAATATAGAATATTAGTGTCAGTTACTATTTGGAATGTAATTTCCTTCTTTGTTGAATGCTATTTAATTTTTTAGAATACCTCTGAAAAAATTAATACTATTATTACAGAGCTTAATTTTTTCCAATTAGTTTTATAAATAGGTGTGATGCTGATCTCTTCATCCCTGTGAGAAAATACAGTAACATTTTGTGCAAGTTTTCTTCACATTTGTAAGGAACAATAGTGTGTTGTTTTATTTAATCTGCAGAATTTCCATTCTCATTTGAGCCTAACACTTGCCCATCTTTCACCACTTAAAACAGTGTTGAGTGTTTCAAATTGAGCAGGGAGTAAGCCCATTGAGAGAAACTATTTTTTTTCCCTCCAAAGTTCTCTACTTAGGATGATGAATGGCCATATTTGCAATGCAGACCAAAGAATTAATTATATATTGACACTTATCAATATAGCATTTTTCTCTGGAAACTATGATACTAACTTAAACCATGGCTCAGTCTCCTTCTCGGAGGAAATGAAAAGCAGGGAGGCAGTGCACTGCAGCCCTGACTTGGTCTGACATGCTCTCCTGTGAATGTTATAGATGTGGTCAGTTGGAGAGTGTGCACAATGCCAGCTGCACAGTGATCATACAGTACATGTGACTATAGCAGACTATAGCAGTCAATCACAGTCTAGCTCACATTATGTTATGTTCGGAACGCTGGGTGGAAGGGGACAGTCACTACTCCCAATGCCTCTTGAGCCTTTTCTCACACCTTGAGCCATTAGTCATGTGAAAGTGACCTTGTACTATAGTTGGCCTCATGTGTTCTATCCCACCTGCCCTAATTTTCATCCACTCGTCTGCTTAATAACTTTTGCAAAGAATGAATTAAAGAGTCCATACTGCTGCTGTTATTTTTCTCTGACTTCTTTACCAGAGGAAGTAAACATTATTTCTCATATCTTCTCTATGTTTTTCTGCTGATCATGTTCTAGACATGCCCATTGCTCCACTGTCTCTGCCCATTCATGGTTAACTCACTCTCAGAATGAATGGAATATATTTGTTTTTTCTCACACCTCTCTTTTGTCATGTGCACTATTTAGCATATCATAAAGAGATATTTAATCAGTTCTCAGTTGAACATGTGACGAAACAAGTCAGTGTAAAGACTAAGAACTATATTTTCCAGAGGATATGTTCCTAGAGGTATGAAATACGGTTACTAATGGCAATGGTGTAGCGGAACTGGGAATTAGAGGAAGTATTGTCATTTCTACAGAAAGGAATATATCACTAAGGACTAGGCCAGACTCATACAAATGGGGACAAGGAGGAATCATCCAGACAATGCCATTTCACGTACACTATGGTTAAAGGCAGAAATGAGCCTGCTTTGTAGGGCTGAGTAGAAGGTCCCTAGGAAATAGATACTACCACTATAGGAAATATATTCATTCTTAGGAATGCTTTGGCAAATAATAATTTCAACTCCTGTATCATTTTTAACAGTTAAGCTGATGTATTCATTTTTTTGCAACAGTATTACAAGGCTTTTAACAAACTTCAGTAAAGCTAGAAAAATATATTTTAAAAAAATCTATGTTTTATTTATTCTTTATATAGATGGTGGAGTCTTGCAGAACCCCTTCCACTCCATTCCCCCAAAGGAAACATCTGTAATCTGCCTCCTTAATTGGAGCTGGTTCTGTACTCTGGTTAGTTGAGTTTCCTCTTGGGGCGGATGGCCTTGTGCACATGTCGAAAAGAAATGCGTGGGATGACTGTGCTCAGAGTCCCAGATGCGCTTCAGTGTTCTGCTTATTGCTGCATTTTGTAGAAATAAGGGAAGGTACAAGAAGACTGTTACAATGCTATAAATTAGAAGTAAGATTGGCCTCACACAACGTGTGCCAATGGCAGGTTACTCATGCTATCCTCTCAGAAACTGAATCTGGAGGGGAGCTCTTTCAGAAATGGTGCCATGGTGTCCCAGTTTGGGGACCTTGGCTGCTTGAATCTTTCACATCTTTCATCTTAGTGCCTTGCTGGGATTCTTTAGATCTGCACAGTGCAGCCAGAATGATGCACAAAATAGAGCTCCAGGTAGAGTGCACCCCTAAACCTGTGCATTGCACTCTTAGCAAAACTACACACACTGTGTGTGACCCTTCCAGATTCAGAGGGCAAAGAAGAACTGGAAGAAGGGATTTAAAAAATCTATGTTTTCGTGTCAGCATAGTCTCCAATAGCTGCCACACAATCTTAACACCTCAGTAGCAACACCTAGACGGTTAGCCATACTTAGGTACAGAGGAGATGAACATGTAGCCTTTTGATGGATGGCTTCATGCCAAATATAGATTCAGGTCTGGGAGAACAATGGTAGAGTGGGCACTGAGACATCAGTTTCTGCTTCTGGATTTAAGCTTTTTCACCTTAGAATGTCTCAGGTTCCCTTACTGGCATCATTTTAATTGTTTGTTTTAATTTTGCTTTTACTGGTGAATTATAAGGATTTCCCCTTGACACTGGAAGGAAAATAGTCTCTGTTTTTAAATTGGATTCACTAATACTTTAATTTAATTCCAAGGTCCTTTGATGAGTTTCATTTGCAGGAAATAACTCCTAGGTGTGTGATAAGACTCACTTCTGAAGATGGAAACTTAGCTGCTTTCTCATCAAGGACCATTTAATTCTCTATCGATGTATTTGCCATTTTTCTTAAAGAACAAAGTATACTTAATCGAACAACATTGGTCAAGTTTTATAATCCTTTCTTCTTCTAGGTGGTGTTTTAAAGTATACCTCAATTATTTTCTCATTTTTAAGAAATAGTTTCTAGAATAATTTGTTTCACAAATGTTGAAGTTGAAGCAAAGAAGTAAGTGTGTAATTAGTCCCAAATCATGGAATCTGTAAGTAACAGAGCTGGAATTCAAACCAGAGCAGTCTGCCTCACGCAGTCAAGTGCTGAACTTCCATGAACATGGGTGACAACGGGCTGGTCTGAAGTCAGAAAGGCTGTGGATGTAATCTAATTACTAGACAAAAGGATTCAATGATCTTGAACTTATGTCTACTTATGATTGCTTATCCTTTTCTTCTCTTGGAATATACTACAGTGTAGAAATAAAACTCCTTGCAAATCCTTGAAGAAATTCATGCTCTTGTAAATTACTTGATAAACACAAATTTGTCAGGTCCTTATGCTTCATATATATTCTGTTATAATTGTCAAAATATGCAAAATTTGAAACATTTTCCATCAATTCTCTATGCAGCTATATTTTATACCATTGGGTTTCTATTTGTAAGAAAGATAATTGAGGTTATGTTAGGTTTTTCTTTTCTGTGTACCAGAACTTCTTCCTTCCTGGTGGGTTTCCAAACTATTCTTGCTATATACAATCTATCAATTTAGTATTCACTAGGAAGGTTGTATATATTATCTCTATTTAAAAGAATCACAATAGCCCTAGTTTAATTTTTCTTTTATAGATGAGATGACTAGTATTTAAACCAATAAGTAAAGTGTCCAAAATCACAAGTCTACAAAAATTCAACAGTGAGATTACAATCCAGGAATCCCAGACCCAGTGCCTCAGCACTTGACCCTACATTATACTGCCCTGTGATTGGGAGCAAGCTATGAATATCCAGCTACCCAGAGAAGTCAGTGATGATGAGATGGCAAAGTAGAAATGCTGTACCATGTGTTAGTTAGTTTTCTGTTGCTATGATCAATCACCATGAGCAAGGCAATTTACAGAAGAACAAGTTTATTTTGGTTTATTGTTCTCAAGAGTTAGAGTCCAGCCTGGTGGTCATAGCATGGAATTAGACAGCAGGAACAGAAGCTGAGAACTCACATCTTGAACTGCAAACAGAAAACAGAGAAGGCAAATCCATTGTAGAGCAAGGCCTTAAACACTCAAAGCCCACTCACCCCTAGTCACATTCTTCCTTCAGCAAGACAGCACCTCCCAAACCTTCCCAAACACTATCACCAACTGCAGACCAGGTATTCAAATGCCTGAAACTATGGGGCCTGTGTCTCATTCAAACCACTATAGACCATGATAAAAAAAACACATACTAAGCTGGTTTTTCAACCCAGAAGAATTAAGACAACTGTCTATGAAGTGATATAAAAATGCATATTGAAGATGAGTGGATGTGACCATTAATGAAGTATCATGTTCAAACTGAATTAAAAATAATTAAGAATGCATTGCCTTTGTACCTGTTAACTTAAATATGATAATAAAAAGGGAAAGTTTACTTCAAAAACTAATAAGATTTAGAATGAATGCATTTAAAAAATGAAGATTTAATAATCTTAGAAATAAATAACTCAGTGAGCTACCCAGTCGTACAGTTTGCTGCCCAGTGGAAGTGCCCTTCCCTAGTATATATAGACACAGTGAGTAGACAGAAAAAGACATTCCATGCTAAGTGAAAACAGTAGCAGACATAAGCACCTATATTTATATCAGATAAAATATACTTTGAGATAAACCATATAAAGAGGCAAAGAAAGAGACCAGTTCAACAAGGAGCTATAACAATTATTATAAACTTATATAATACATAAATAAGATATAAAATGCTTATATACTTATTATGTTTAATGCTCTTAATTTCCCACTATGTAAAATAATTTGGGATAAATGACTTCTAAAGTTTTTGACAATGAAATTGTATGGTCCCCCACACAAGTTTATAGTTGCTTTTTTTTTTTTTTGGCTTTGGCACATCTACTGATGTCTAACAGGTACATTGTTAGTTTGATAAACTAAACTCAATCTGTAATACTATGGAGTTGTTTATGTATTCACCTTTTCATTACACACCATATGAAAATCAAAATATGAATAACTTGTAGGCTTGGGTTTTGGTTAAAAGCAGGCTCCTACTGTGGAAGGTAAAGACTAGTTTAAAACATTATATAGAAAGTGCTCCAAACCTTTTAAGAGCATCAATAATTTGTAATAGTATTTATCTCCAATCATAGATTTTTAGCTTCAATTAATATCTTACCATGGAGGAAGGGGACATGATGGACAGAGCTGGAGAAATCACTCTGCATATAAGATCACCAGCTGCTTTTCCAGAGGATCCAGCGTAGCTTAAGTTTTCCTGCCTGGCCCACAGTCAGGATATATCTCTTTCACCTCCCAGTCCCACAGCCTCTCAGACCCGACCAAGTAAACACAGAGACTTATGTTGCTTTCAAACTGTATGGCCTTGGCAGGCTTCTTGCTAACTGTTCTTATAGCTTAAATTAATCCATTTCCTTTAATCTATACCTTGCCACATGGCTCGTGGCTTACCGGCATCTTCACAAACTGTTTCTCATCATGGCGGCTGGCAGTGTCTCTCTGACTCAGCCTTCCACTTCCCAGCTTTATTCTTCTCCTTGCCCCGCCTACACTTCCTGCCTAGCCAACGGCCAACCAGTATTTTATTGATTAATTAGTAACACATTTGCCATACATCACACAGCACTTCCCCCCTTTTCTTTTTTCAAAAGGAATGTTTTAACCTTAACAAAATAAAATTACATATCATTTGGGAATTTGGGCGTAGCTTCTCTTACTACTTCCTGCTGGAGGGGGGCGCTGTATCTTATGAGGAAACAAAGAAAATTTTAGAATTATGGAATAGTCCATGAGGGTGTATCTTCTGAGCCAGTTGCCTTCAAATCGTTCTGGATGTTGGATCATCTGGGCCATGGTGTCATCGGAGATCTTTCAGGGGGTCTTGGCTGGTCAAACCTGATGTATCTTAATCTGGAACAATTCCATAGCCTTTGGCTTTCTGTGGGAACAAAAGCAGAGACTCCTTTCCAAAGTAACATATCCTTACATCCAAATTTTGAAGTCAAGGTATCTTTAAAATATACATTTTGGCATAACTCAACAGCTTTTACAATCAAATGTTTTTCTGCAGTTAAAAATCCCAAAGACAACACAATCCAGATTCTCTGTGTAATATCCATTTTTACGTGGCTTATTTTTTATACTACCTTTACTGTCTCTTTAAAGTCTTTATTTTTTAAAACTATGTATTTGTTTCTATAACTCTATATATCACCTTTTTTGTCTCTTTCAAGCCTACGTATCTTTTACACACATTGTAAACTATTACATCTGAATCTGTCTTATTGTGAATCTCTTGCCTTAAACTGCAGCAGCTGTGGCTGCTGGCTCCATGGGTCTATGCTTTTATCCAAGCAGAGTGCAGCCCAGAAACCTCTTTTTTTGTTTTGTACTAATAAAGGCCAAATCCACCACGCAGCTTAATGTGCCACTTGCAGAGGCCTCATTCCCGCCATACTGCAAGTCGAGCCTGCACACTAGGAACCCACCAGTAGCTCAAATCAGCAGCTGCCGCTCATTTGAGAGAGACAATTAGGAACTGTTTTTAGCTCCATTTTAGAATCTTTTCTCAGTTTTTAGGTGGGAACTCTTGCCACCACGTTGGGCACCATTTGTAGCTTAAGTTTTCCTGCCTGGCCCACAGTCAGGATATATCTCTTTCACCTCCCAGTCCCACAGCCTCTCAGACCCGACCAAGTAAACACAGAGACTTATGTTGCTTTCAAACTGTATGGCCTTGGCAGGCTTCTTGCTAACTGTTCTTATAGCTTAAATTAATCCATTTCCTTTAATCTATACCTTGCCACATGGCTCGTGACTTACTGGCATCTTCACATGCTGTTTCTCATAGTGGCAGCTGGCAGTGTCTCTCTGACTCAGCCTTCCACTTCCCAGCTTTATTCTTCTCCTTGCCCCGCCTACACTTCCTGCCTAGCCAACGGCCAATCAGTGTTTTATTGATTAATCAGTAACACATTTGCCATACATCACACAGCAATCCAGGTTCAATTCCTAGCAGCCACATGACAGCTCACAACCGGCTGCGATTCCAGTTCCAGGAGATTTAAGTCTCTTCTGGCCTTTTCAGGCACTGTATGCATGTAGCATTCAGATAAACATACAGACAAAACACCTACATATGTAAAATAAAATAAAACGTAGAAGAGAGAAGAGGAAAGAGAGAGATAAAGAAATAAATAGATGATGATGATGAAGATAGATAGATAGATAGATAGATAGATAGATAGATAGATAGATAAAAATGGGAGCCATCCCTTAAGGATGGGAGGTAATGTCTCATCTCCTCTGATAGGATGTGCAGCACTTTTTGTAAGTACTTTAGTGTAAAGTCACACACTCTGATGGAACGTTGCATTAAATTTACATATAAAATAGTTTAGACATATTTCCTTTATTAAGTTAGTGAATGAATAAAGTACAGTTTTATGGGCTATTTCTGTCATTGATAATTTGTTATTTCCTTGTCTGTTTCTTCTGAATCAAAACCTAAGATGAAAAGTATTTTAGCCATAAACTGTATTTTGAAGGAAAGAGTTTTATTTTTTTAATGATCTCTCCATGGTCTAATTATAAAGCATATAATTGGAAGATAGTTTTAGAAAAGAAATGTGAAATAATAGCACTGCAATTAAGCATGTATCTGTTTAAACAAGTGGTTGTTGGTTTATTTTTAATGTTCAAGAAATTCTTTATAAATCTGTTAACCCACTGCTTATACCATTACCACCCCGACAGATCCCAGCACTGCATGATGAATGGGCTGTTCTCTTGTGAAGTACATTAGCCCTAGGTGGTAGAAAGCCAAAGTGTGTTATTTTAGTGTTGTGATTGATTTTGTTTTCTTCAAACATCTTTGCCTTTATCCCACTCCTGTGTTGATTTCCTTTGAGTGTTAAGATTCCTAAAATTAAGTTTTCCAGCTAAAGGATCTGTAATTCTTACACAGATAACATGATAATAATTACTCACTTGCCCATTCCCTTCAATCCTTCACTCTCTGGTGTTCCACGTAAGGACAATGTTAATGAGGGGTTGCAGATACATGTGCTGGATGGATTGACTTGGTGTTTAAGCCCATTGCTATGTACGCTGCACATAAGCCTCTACTTACTCGTCCCTAGAATTTACGACAACAGCACAGGCTCATTGATTCTCAGAGCATTATTCCACCATGGAAAAGTGACACCCCAGATTTAAACTGTCTTTGGGTGACCTCCCCCTCCAGTATCAGATAGAGGGCAAAAGACTCTTTGACAAAGAAAAAGATAGAAACACTTCATTTTCTCCACCCTCCTCCTCCATAAGCTTATTACTCAGCTCTTGCAGGTGGTTGAGTAGTTATAATCAAATTATTCCCCCTGAAAAACAGTGTGTGTGTGTGTGTGTGTGTGTGTGTGTGTGTGTGTGTGTGTGTGTGCGTGTGCGTGTGCATTATCCAAAGACTTTAAGTTTCCAGGACTGAGTACTGGAGAAAATAAGATATTACCAAAGTATTTATCAATTGAAACTCATCCCTATAGAAGTATTCAGTGTCTCAAATTTTGCCAGTTTAAAAACAAAATGCCTTTAAATATTTTTCTTTAGAAAACGGTCATTGCCTTATTGTCTTCTATCTTAAAGAAATGCTGAGGATGATATGACATAGGATGAAGAAAATCTCAACTCGAGATTGTAGAGCAGAGAGTCCCTTCCACAGCTATACAGTGAGTCACCAAAGAGAAGGACCCTGGGTTCCTAAGGTTGTGAAGCTCCAAATGGGAAGGTGAAGACCACAAACATATATAAAACTATCAGGAACAAGAACTAGATGGTTCATATGCACAGAGTCTCTTTTGGGCTGGACCATACTAAAGATAACTACATAGAGATGGATTCCCCAAACTTCCCTGGCACAGCATATTGCAGAAAGGATATTCACACGGGCACTCTGACTCTCTCTTTGTCTCTCCCTCCCTTCTTCCTGTTCCACCCTCTCTTCTTCCCTCCCCTTTTGAGTTTCCCTTTCCCAATTGTAACTCTTCACAGCAACTTTCTGCTAGTCTCTGAGATGAATCTTTAATAAAATGTCCCCAATCTTTAATGAAAAGTCCCCCAACACATTCCTCACTCACTTTTATCTCTCTTTTACACTTGAATATTGTTCCTTCTCTCTTTTCAGATAAAGACATAAATCTTCTGTTGTTCATAATTTCCCAACCTCTGTTATAAACATTTCAGCATACTGGGGACTTCCTTATGATCTGTTACCTTCAAACAAGTGTTTAACTCACTCCCACAGTTCCAGAGAGATTCCATGTGACATTAATTAAGGTGTGGAATTGCTTCATGCTAATTGCCCAGGCCCTTCTATGATCTGCTATTAAGACAGCTGGATATTTTTAATGGTACATTAACTTACAGAGCAATTTAACCTTTCCATTTCTTGGAAATTAGAGAAGGCCAAAGAAGATTTGATTAAACTGTCAGTAATAAAAACATGTTAGTCATATTTAATTCTTCTTTCATAGACACTGATAAAAGACATGGATTATGAGTTTCACTCAAAACAGAGGGTCTACTGTCTCCATTTGGATGGAGAATTTGTCAGTAACAACTACAATGGCCATGTACGAACATCCGACAACCTACTTCCTGATGCTGGTGACTGTCACAGCTGGCCACATCACCACTCAAAGTCCCCATTTTCTTCTCATCTGTAAAGAATCGAGTAGTGATGTAAAAGGAGTCAGTGAGCCACAGCTCTGCAGCCTTGTCCTCTCTGTCCAACACTGCTGTTTCCATCTGTTGAATTAGACGGATTATCATTTCATTGTCACCAAGACCTTGATAATAAGCTGATAGCTTATTATCTCCATTTTAATTGGGAGAAAACTCATTTTAAGAAGCATAAAGTAATTATCTCAGATCCACATATCTTCCAACTTCAGACCTCACATTTTTCCTACACACACACACACACACACACACACACAGGTTTTGTCATTTTTCACAACTAATCAGCTTATTTATTTCAATGATTCCTGTGATTGTGAATTCTCTGTTTGAGAGTTAAAATCTGCACAGGCAGGATGTATATACATGAATTCGTTGCTTAGAAGGTGACACCACTGATTTTCATACAGTAATTAAATGTGGCATCTTTGTAAATACATTGTTCTTCAGATTCTCCTGGAGGATTCGTTAGAGCACAAAGTGTAGGAACCTCACCCTCTGAGGGTCGGGCTATGTCCAAGAATGTCCCTTCTTAAGTTCTATGTGCTGCTGTTGCTGGTGTGAATGTGTGTGTGTGTGTGTGTGTGTGTGTGTGTGTGTGTGTGTGTGTGTGTGTTGGGGGAGTTGTCACACTTTAATAAACAGGAACGCAGGAGATTGTTAGAAGCAAAGGTCTTTGGGCTCTTTGTTTTCTAGACTCTACAACTTATCATATGTTCCTGTGGAAGAAAGGGAGGGTTTGTGATTAGCTTTCCTGATTCATTTTCTTTGCCTATGAAGATAAAGGAGATTTAAAAATAAAAAATATCAGTAAACTAAAAATCTTGGTAAATGTGACCTACTACGCAGTGCTCACTTCCATTCAAAATCATCCATTTTACAGTCACACAAGTACGTTCTAGATTAAGATTCAGGATTTTAGAGGAAGGGAAAGATTCATTGACTTTGAGGAAGAAGTTCATCTGTATCCCAAACAGGGATACCTGTAATTAGGCAACGAACATTTTGATATTCATATGGAAAATGATCATGGAACACTTAGTTAAGTGTCATTCACCATAAGAGGGAATTTGGTACTATTGAAGAAAACAATTCTATGCATTTAGGTGGATAAATAACAAATGGGCAAACACTTAAAACTGTCACTAGAGACTAGTCCCAAAGGAAAAATATCTCAAACCATCTTATGTGGTAATCAAAGCAAATCTTTCATTAGACATTATGAATTAATAATATTTAAAAAGCACTGAAATTTAGTAATATTAACCAATGATCTGAGGGCAGTGTTTGTCCAGGCAAAATAAACAGGAATTACAAACATCCGAGGTAATCCAATATTTCTGATTATGAACAAGAATGGCAGTTTGTCTGGATGCAGTTGATTTTAGGGGAAAATGGTTTGTTAAACTCCAGAGAACTTGAGACCTTGTAATTGCCATAAGGCATTATGTTTTCTCTTTAATGTTTTGGGAAAGCATTACACACTTGGAGGAAGATTGCAAGGCAAAGTGCTAGAATCTTTTCTCGGTGGAGGTAGCTCAGACCCGGGGGTCTAAAGGAGAAAAGAATGACTCTGTTTATTTTGATGCTAGACCTAGTAGAGCATTCTAATTTAATGGCTCCAGGATGTTAGACAGCAAGAAAGAAATCATTGGTGACTGTCAAGCTTGGTATAAGAGCAGCTGGTGAATGATGGTGGTGTTTATTAAAATGAGGAAGAAGAGAAGAGGGATGGTTTTATTGTCAGAACAAAGTCAGCAAAAATCATGTCCTCACATTATAAGCTTGAGCTTCATTAAGAAAATAATGGAGGGGTGCCACTTAGTGAGTGTGTGTACAAATGTGTGTTGTCTCAATATGTCAACTGTTCCTAGGCGACATTTTAAAGCATAATGTGGTCCCTTAGACCAGGTTTTCTCAACCATAACACTCTTGCAGTAGATGCTTATTCTCATGTGAATCTGGTAAGGTTGGAAGTAGCACTGAGAATTTAAAGGTGAAATAACAGAAAAGGTATAGGTTCTATCTCTTGGGAAGGATGACAATTGTCATTTCTCACTGTGGCTGTACCACCTCCTCTGAGCAACAATACATAAGTGTTCCAATTTCTTCACATACCTGCCAACATTTGTTACTTTCTACTTATTGTTTTTAGTATATATGTGTCATATTTGTTTTCAAAATCATTCCTTGATGACAATAGCAATATTTAGTGAAAGTAAGGCCAACTTTAAATATTAATTAATATGCAACCACAATAATGTAAATATTGTCTAATATCAGTTAGTGTGTTGAATCTTGTTTAGATCAGATCTCCTGACTAGACAGGCACATCCTGGCTCTGCCACTGCTCAGCCCTTGATATTAGGGAAGTCATTTACTTTTATTTATGTTTAAAAATGAAGATAATAATTTCTTGCCTCTGGTGATCACAAAGTTATTCTATTCAGTAAATGAGAGGATCAATTTAAAGTGACTTTGAATACTTCAAAATGACAGATTTGTTTGTGGCATTAACAGTTTACATTTTGACTTACAATATGTTCGTCAGACATCTTATGCTTTGTCACTTCTTAAATTTTGTTCCATGATTTATGTTGAAGTATTCAGAACTTGACTCAAAGAAAGTTATTACAACTAGCAGAGGTGGCTGTCACCACACTGAAGAGTGCTTGTCCTTTCCCTGTCCCTTTTCTTCGTGTTGTAACTGAATTCAGTCGCACTCTGTACGTTTTAGTTCTAAAATCTGATTGGGAGCTGGAGCCCTTTACCTGTTACAGTCTAAAGATAGATGTTCTGCTGAGTTCCAGGACTTGTAAATGATAATGAAAAAGTAATTGGTTTAATAGTTCTCTGTCTCTGTCTCTATTCATCCCTCCCTCCCTCTTTTTCTCTTTCCCTCCCTCCCTCTCTCCCTCCCTCCTTTCTTCCCTCCCTCCCACCCTTCCTCTCCTCCTCCCTGCCTTGCTCCTTCCCATTTCTGTATTTGCATGCAATTCCCAGAATGACCTGGTTTTTCTTTGTCTTACAATCCAAATCCACTTTGTCAACAGAAATGTAGAGAATAAAATACCTATTTGATTCATTGGGTGGATGAGGGACAGTTTCTTTTAGTGACCTGGAAAACATACTTGTTAATCATTTGGTTTATTAAAACCCTGAATTTTATTATTCAGTTTAATAGGGTATATAAAGAGGGTAGTTGTTGGTCATGCAGCACTTGTGGCTGGCTGCCGCCTGCAGTGGCCATGCTGACAGAGGAGAGTACTGGTTGGCGGAAGAATCAGGATCCGTGGTTACCTTTCTAGAGCTTTATTGAGAGAGAGAGAGAGAGAGAGAGAGAGAGAGAGAGAGAGAGAGAGAGAGAGAGAGAGAGAGAGGAAACCACACGGAGGCAGGGGGCAGATGGAAGGAGAGAGAGTACAGAAAGAGAGGAAACACAGAGAGGGCACACCCGCTTTTTAGGCTGGGACCCCATCGCAGGCTGGTGACATAATTAAGGACATAATCCTTAACAGTAGTGACTGAATTACCCTAAAAGAAAAACTGCATCTTCTGTTGTAGCATTATTGAGTTTTACTTTGATAAACTATAAAATTCCAGAGGTCAGTTTGGAAATTTCTTTGCAGACTCCATTTCAAGGATGGCCAGTAGGGTTCAATTATTGAAAAATTTGCCTGCAGCACTAATTTTAGTGCTAATATGTGTGTGTTTATAATTGAAGTGCTTTGTGTATATGTGAGAAATAGTAAATGCATAAAAATAAATTCTCAAATGTATAACTTGGGTAGAATCTATATAATGAGAAGGGAAGGGATGGTGCAACTCTAAGAAATCAACTATACAAAGACATTATTTAGTGGTTATCAAGCAATATCACACCCTTGAAGTTTTCCCCTAAGATGATTTTGAAGTCATCTGAGGTCTAATATTTTTTTCTGGGTATTTAAACAGAAAGGTTCTTTTTATCCATTGAGATGATGATTTAAGTGATCTGTGCTGGAGCCTGGAGACTGTGGGTTTTCACAGCCAATTAGGTGATAGAGTTCAGAAAACTGCTTCCTGGCAGCCTGTGGATTGTTTGCCAGTGGAATCACTTCATTACCTTTGAGTTGCCTGTGCATTAGCCAGTGGTAGATAAGTGGATATATCATGCACAAATAAAAGTTTGCCTTCACCTTGGAGATCTGGCACCTGCTCTACTTTCCTCAAAACAGAAATACAATTAAGAGCTAGGACACTTGAGGGACGTCAACAATCTAGTGGGCTGTACTATAAGATTTTTCTAGGATTCTTATTGTTATTGTTAAAGAAGTTGAATTACCTATTTACACCATTTAAAAACAACAGAATCAACTCTCTCAGCTATTAGTGCAAAGCTTACCTATAGGTTGCACTCTTCAACCAACGGCATTTGGAGATATTAGAAATATTCATGGAAATAAATGAAAGGTTTAAACATGTCATTCAGAAATAGATGTGTGATAGATACTCTTGCATAAGACATTGAAAAAGCATCTTTCATATCTATATTCTGTATTACTCAGAGAATGTGTATTGTATTTCATCAGCATCATCTGGTAGCTTAGTAAAAGCAGAGGATCCCAAATTCACCACAGAACTAATGGCTCATAAGTCACATAATAACAATTCCCATACGCAGTATAAATGCACAGTACTGCTAAATACACTACTAACACACTGGGGGGAAAAACTGTCTTTTTACTGAACTAGTGTCAGAAGAACCATGCTTTGTATTTTTGTGTTTTTGTATGTTTTGGAAGTAGTGGAATAGCTTAGATCTGAACAGTTTATCCTGTATTCTCTACAACATGTTTCTAAAATCTTAATGAATGGCATTATTTTTTTATATTTCTTGATCATTTTAGATGTTTGTTACCTATTCCTGCTGATAAAAATGCCATTTTTCCATCATAAAAGTGTGCCTGGGTTGACAGACAATAAGCAGCTAAGTAAGCCTATGGACCAAATAGTCCATCTCCTGAAGATGTAAATTCCCCAGTCTTACCCAAGAAAAAAAAAAATATTTGATTTTGGAAGCACCATGCAAATTACTGAACCATTGTAGTGATAATAGCCAGAATAGACAAAGATATTTATTTGTTCTTATTTTAAGAAGGAAAGTAACTCCTGATGCTTAAGTAAAATATGCCTATATAGACACATTCGTCTCTATCATAACAGCCCAGTGAGGTTAAAAGACTCATTGTGGTGATTGATCTTGTAAGAATAGCTATGAATTGGAAAACCCTACTCATTCTAAGTGATAACTGAACAAAAGCCGAGATAGCTCTCAGATGACAACCTTAGAGGCAGACAGAGAAGAGAGGATGCGATTTTAATCTTCCATTGAATAGCCACATTCCCTATTGGAGAGTAGCTAACTGTGCATGGGCTCTGGGCCTTAGTTTAGGTGAAGGAAGTCTGGGCCAATTAAGGAAATACATTGATATTTTTCTATTTCTCTATCCTCATCCAGGTATCACTTCTGATGAAGGGTGCTCTGAATATTCTAAATATTCTGAACATTCTAAAGTCAGATTCAGGAAGTTCATTGAAGCCATATCTACATTGATCATCATAAGTAATTTTTTGTGGTTTTTGCCTTCCAGTGTGTATGTACAGAGAACCATCGCTACATGAAATTGGAGAAAAGCAAGGCCGTTCAAGAAAAAGCTCGGGAACACCCACCATGAATGGCGGCAAAGTTGTGAATCAAGACTCCACATAGCTGAGAACTCCTCCTGTTCTGCCCTCCCCACCCTCTCCCTTCTCCTCCCGCCCCTTCCCCAATTTTCTCCAATAAATCCACCCCAACAAGAGAAAAAAATAATAAAACGGCATCACAGGACTTAGTAGCTGAGATTCTGCACTCAAAATCTTCCTTTGTGTAGGACAAGAAAATTGAACCAAAGCTTGCCTGTTGCAATGTGGTAGATAATTCACGTGCATAACAATTATTGCACATAAAAGCAAAGAAAAAAATAAATCAGGACTCCACAAACACTAAATTTAAGTGTGTTGTTATTAACAGAGGGCTAGTTGCAATGAAGACTATAATGCAGACAAAATACAGTCATTGAACTGATGGAAAAGGTTTTGAGAAAGCCACTTAAAAAATGTTGAACTGTAAATGCCTTTACGTTCTAGAGAATTCTGTGATGTGCAGTTTTGTTTCATATTTGTATTTTCTTTAGACTTCTGTAAATGATACACAATTACATCCTGTTTCCAGGACATTCCTTCAATCATAAATTTGAACATGTCAAAATTATATTCTTCTAATGTCTGTCAGACATATAGCCAGGGGCCATTTAGCGTGAAGAAAGGTTTTAAACATTATTCTTGATGTTGATAATATTTTTTTTATTTTAGAAAATGAAAATCTTGTGTTGAATTTAATCATATTAGCTGATTTAATTCCTTTGTAAAGAGTTTCTCCTAAGAGAATATCATATTTTTATCTAGGTATTGATCTGGGATTTCATTATTTTTTTGACATTTAGGGGAAAGGGTTTTGTTGTGTTTCTGAGAAGATGTAGGGAACCCCCTGCCATTGCTATGTTTGGTGAAGAAGCACAGGCTTCCTGCTTTTTTCCATTCAGTCTTAGTGTTGATCTGTGGGTACCTTTGAGTGTGTATGTGCATGTCTAGCTGTCATAGAAAGTTGTCCTTTTTTTTTTTTTTTTTTACCATATCTTGCAGCAGGGAAGAAGGAAAGTGGGTTTTGCCTAAGGAAATAAGCCTGAGATTTAGAGTCAAAACAAATTTTAATTGCCTTTTTTACATTGCCAGACTTCTATGTGTAGATGTTTTCCAAACTCTATGAGAAATCAGGAGGCGTGGTAGTGAGATTCCTAACTTACCATCTATGAAGCCAGTAGCTTGTTAGTATTATCCAATTTAAAAGACTAGACTGCAATAATTCTATCTTCTAGAAAACGGAAGGTAACTAATTAAACATGGAATTTTCAAGGGATGGTGAGGAAAAAAAATGTGGAATTAACAGCCTTGATTCCAACATACAGTGTTTTGTCGGTGGATTTGTGTCGTGAAAAAGAACTCCATGTAAGAGCAAGCAAACACACAGTTAGGAATACTGAAGTACTAGAAAACATTAACAAAGGCATGAAGTTATACCATGGCATTTTGGAATTACTAGATCTACTTAGGCCTGGAAATCAGGAAGGATGTAGAGACATCCAAATTAAAACAAACCAAACCAGAATGTTAAAAATGTTTGCAGATTTATGGATATCATAATGAGAAGACTTAGCATGTAACTTCTCCTATATCTCTACTGTCCAGCATGTATTATTCCAAATATGACCCCTAAAACACATACTTTGCAGAAGATCTTGGCCCTCACTTTGAACCTTTCCACTGGTTGCTGTATTCTTTCAAGGTCAGTGTAGTGTCCCCCCTCTACACATCATTATTCTTCAGTGTGATTCTTGTCCTATCAAGTATCCTATTTATGTTCTCTGGACAATGGCAGAAAATGTACTGGAGGAATTTTCCTATAAAACTACAAAGAACAGCAGTTACACACAAAGGCAAGGCATTTGTACACATTTTAAATCAGAATACAGGAAAAGTAACAGATACATTTAATTTTTTATATAAGGAATATTGCTGTCTTAGGAAAAGAATAATTACATAAAGACACAAATTCAGGAGTTGTATTCATTGTCACTATTGATCCAGCTTGATTATAAATACACCTGTCACTTCCAGGACCAAACAAATCCCAAGCACAAAGCCTTATTTTCTTTGAAAAAAAAAATAAAGAGGCTTCAATAAAATGGGTCATGGGCTCTTTTAGAGGGAAGTGCCTAGAGGTTTTAAGGTGATATGTTTACTCAACCATAATGCAGCTGAGGGTCCACAGGAAATACAATTGGTGGAAATCACAGTTGCCCATCTCATTGATGATTTCATGATAGAAATTTAAGCTCATTATTTATGAAAATATAATCTGATATTGATCTCTAATAAAATCCCATCTCTATTTTCAGTGGTTGTCAATCATTCATCATACAGACACAGCTTTGTCCCTATCATATCAGTAGTTAAAAAGCTTTCTCACCACTCACATTGTCTCTAGTTTTCCCTCCACATTGTGTTTAGCAATTGTAAATGTGTTTTGGAAATTAACTTTGCTTCATTTACAACTGACTTCAAGAACAAATTGAAAGCCTCACATTCCTTTTATTCATAAGCCTGGAAAAATGTGGTTTAGAGCACAGGGTGAACATTTGTTTACTCTTTGGTTGCCTTTTAAGTACATTAAAAGCATAAATAGAACCAATATTCACTGACTTAAGTTTTAAAATACATGAAGAAATATAAGCATATAAATGTCCAATTTCACTTAAAAACATGAGCCAGTTTCGATGGTTGTTTTTCAGCTTGATTTCCAACTGATATCTTCACTGTGATAATCTTTATTTTATTTCCTGGCTTCAACTCATCTATCATCTCGTCTCCTTTAATTGCAATAAGGGTTTGCTTTTTGTAGTTTCCAAAACAATGCAAGGGGATATTCCCAGGAAAGGACTCTAGTAGAGAACTATAGGAGCCCTTATGTCTTAAGTGAATGGTCTTCATAATGAAAACAAAAATTCTGTGAGTCTCATAAAATGGCTTTTTGGTCAATATTCTTTACTTGATATTTTAGCTAGATGTCTGAGGTCTAGAAACAAATGGTGCTGAAGTTCTATCTGCTAACTTAGAGACCTTATGCTTCAGGAGACTGAACACAGTAAGCCATCCTTTTCTTGATCATAGTGATAGTTTTGGTTTTGAATTACATCTATGAAGTTCGTAAGACATTGTTAGCCATTACGGATTGGCACAGTGAATAGACATCTATGTAATATAGTGTGATTCATTATGGGCCTCATCTAATTCAGATATTTATACAGAATAACTCTTCTACCTAAGAACATGGCAATACTGTTGCTAGGTATTGTTTCTCAATCAGTGATTCTGTCATGCCACAGAGAAGTGTTGAGAGTATTGAAACAAGAGGAAAGGATGGAGTGTAACTTGGTTGTTGTGTATTGAATTGTCTTTAGGTCCAATCTGGAACCCTTGGTTGCTTGGAGAAGAAGCATGACTATGTCAACAGTGATTTATATTTTAAAACATAGACCCAGAAATAGAAAAGCTACCCTTATACCCTGTGGCTTAGTGTACAAGGCTTTGCTTTTGAAAAGGTTTTCCATGAAGTTGCTTCTGCACAAGATGAGACATAATCAAACTTAAAAATTCCCTGCTCATTTTAATGCCACTAAAGGCTGAGGTTATTACTCTGTCATAGATTGTAAATAGCATTTTTTAAGCCAGAATCACCTTTAAAACTGTGGATTGTTCTACAAATATATATGTGTATATATACATATGCTTCTGAAATGAGGATATATTATATAAAGTTTCTATTTGATCTGTGGACTTTCATTAGGTAGTCAAAAATAAAGAGACTTGAATGCAAAACTTTATATATAAATGTATATTTCTAATGATAGTACAAATTGCCACTTTATAATAAAAAAAGAAACAGGTGGGAACAATACTAAAGCACATACTCCTTCAGAACATTGGTTATTTTTTAATCCCCTCTGATGCAGCAATAATGCTTTAATGTCTAAAATGTTTCTTAGAAAGCTATAATTCCCAATAGAAATCTCATTCCAATCTGAGGTTTGAAAGCTGGTTGAAGGATAGGCAAAGGAAGTGACATATTGATCTTTATCAGGACATTTTGGTGACCATAATTAAAGTCAATATTTAAATCCAAATTGAGTGAAAATTGCTAATGTTCAGGGATGGTATATTGAGCTTCAATGACAAATAAAAGCAAAAAAGAGCACTTAACACTATAACAGCATTAAAATAATGCATTGAGCATTGCAGCATTAGTTTTACAAAGAAACAATGAGCTGCTGTTTCTTTGTCTGTGCATCCAAGCACAATATATTGACAGTAGCATTCATTTTACTCAAAGCCATTTAAAAATCTAAAATATATAGCCACAAATAGTCATTATTGGCTCCATTTCAAGGTTAAGTGTTATAATATTAACAAATGATTGATACTAAAAAATTTTAATAAACATGTTATATGAGAAACCAAGCAGATTAATATTTGTTTTTCATTAAAGCACAGATTATTTAAGTCATTGTTTTTTTTTTGAGATCAGCTTTGTAAACTGTTTATACACCACAACCTTCCTGAAGTGAAAAGAAATTAAAATCTTGAGTTACTCATGCATGTAGAATATTGGCACTTACAAAAACAAAACAAAACAAAACATTAAACTTCACCGAGAAGTCTCTCTTTTTCTTTTAGTGTGTCTATGATAAATTGCGTGGCTGAGAAAGTGTGCTGTGCACAGAAAGATATGGCTTTACAGATGAGAAGTCAATTAAATTTTATTCAACACTCAAAGGTAAATAATATTTTCTAATTACACAGATACCTGCGGTGACCTGACACCTGCTCCTCTAGGGTCAAGAATTAGAGTACATAACCTTTATTTCATTATTCATAATTTTTAATCTAGATACTTGGTTGACTTTAGAGATCATAAACTAAATTATCATCTCTGAAATCTAAGAAAGTTAGACACATAAATGATAGGATGCCCCTGAAAATGTGTTACAGTGGCATGTCACTTAGAAGTTGAACACCATTGATGATGCAGAAATGGAGTCTAGAAAGGAAGGGATTTCAGAAAGCAGAAAAGATGACTGCTTTGTAGAAACCAAGATGAAAGAGGACCATCTGACAGGAAATTATTTAAAAGAGAGCCATATGTGCGCCAAGTTTGGGAACTACTTAGGAATAAAGCAAGAAAACAGTACATAACATGAGGCTGGAAAAGAACTGAGCTGAGACTAATAAAAATTAAAAGTTATTAAAAAATGTTGTCAGTGCAGTTTGTGGATTTGAGTCCTTTATCTGTTGGGGAGTTTTTGGTTGTTCATCCAGAATTCTTGAACAAACTGGCAGTTCACAAAGAGGTTCCAATATCATCACTGGGACATAAGTTGTAATTGGTTTTTCTTAGCTTTATTCACATCATCTATAATGTCACTCTTTAACACCCCCTGCAAAAAGAAATCTACTCACATCTCACTGCTCCACATGTGTGCATTTTAAAGAATCATCTTGAACACTAATTTGAGATGTGTTGGAGGTTTGATGCTACTATCCATACATTTATAATCCTCCAACATTATGAAATGCCTGCTGTAAAGAAGGCACCATCAGTCATAGGGAAAAAAATGAATAGACATAACCTTAAATAAAAGTGATAGATCTTTGTCTGCCAGTGTAGTTAAGACACTTGTATAACCAAGAATCAACAGAATGGGTAGAAACCGAACCATAAATTCTGAGACAGAATTTTCACTTGAATGTGTGATAAAATGAATTTCCCAGATAAAAAAAAAGGACCACAAATGCAAGTACACAGATGGAGAAAAACAGGCTACAAACCTAAAGGAGAGATTTGGGAGCTCTTGACAAAAATGAGAACAAGTGACATGCTTGACAGTGACTCAACACATCGCATCCTACCTAGTTCTTTTAGATGACCATGACACAAAGAAGCTGGAAAGTGCTGATTGGCTCTTCTGGTTTGGACTATATTAAAGCATCCAATACCTATCAAAGTACGTCTAGTGTTATGTTAGGTAATTGCAAAATTCTCAAGATGTCACCTTCTGCACTGATTCTATAGAGTCCTCAGATATGAAGAACTTCAAAAGCATTTGGGCAGCATGCATGACCTCCCTAAACTCTACAATATCCTATGTTTAAACACTCAAAATGAGAGTAAATATACTAAATTTCCAAAGCTGTATCTCCCAATTGTGGATGGTATTGGGTTTTTTGTTGTTGTTGTTGTTTTATATTAACATCAAATCTTTGAGCTACCATTTTCTCAAAACTTATCTTGATTTTCCACTTACTTTCGACTTTGTATTTTTGCAGATGAGCTGATACATCCTATTAGAAAACATGCATCTTCTAATCACAAGTTTTCACAATTAGTGTTCCTAAGTTTTGAAAATATTATTCACATTATCACATTTTTCTAGTTTTTGAAAGCTCATCTAAAACAGTGTATTTTAATCACTATTCTGTGATATTTATATTCACCTTTGTATATTAGCACTGACTATCCATTATATTTTGTTATCTATAAAGTATTTTCCTACCGCAGAAAGGCTCAATAAGACATTCTAAGAAGAGGCCTTTAATTATGAATTTCTCATCAGCCTACCCATGCTTTGCTTTCTCATAGCCAGTTCTATTTTCATTTCTTGCCTAAAATTTCTGCTCATTGTCTCAGGATTTAGTTTACGAGATGCTTACTAAATTCTTTGGAGTAATTCTTTTCTATATATGCAGATTTATCTTAGAATTCTATACTTTCTAATCGATATGCTTGGCACAAAACATACACAACCATGAAAATAGCAGTGTAAGTAAATTAGGAGGCATTTAAATGTAAAATCAATACAGAATTGGTAGACATTATTTGGAGCAATCAAAAACATTTGGAACAAAGTCTGCAATAATTAGTACTTTTTAAATAATAGAGCTTTTATTCATAATTCCTAATGGTTGTTCCAGTTCTGTGTACCACTTCCACGTTTAGTCTCAGAAAAAAAGCCAAAGGGATATAGGAAGATATGTCTCCCTGCCAGGAGAGCATCTTTCTCAGGAACCCTTAGCTTATGTCTCATTGAAAAAAAGAAAATGGAATTGCATTAATAAGGGTGAGAGTGACTTAGACACTGGGTAAGAAATTGGAAGTCACTATCACAAGTTGGAACTGCTGTTTAGGTTTGCACTGAGCACATTCCATTTTCACTGAGCACATCCTGATTCTACAGGCCCTCAAGACTGCACAAGGCTATTGATACAGAGTTCTTGGGGGCTGAAGAAATAGCTCTTGGTATGCAAGCACAAGAGCCTCAGCTGATGCCCATCAGTCATGAACAAACCTTGGCATGATGGTGTGTGCTTATAATTCCAGTGCTGGGAAAGGGGATACAAAAGGGTCCCTGATGATCACTGGTCAGGTATCCTAACCTAATGGTGTCCGAGACCCCATTAAGAAATTCTCCTTCAAAAATCAAGGGGAATAGTTCCTGAGAAACAATACCTCTAGCTTCCACATGCACATGTGCACACACACACCAAGACATGCACCATACATACACATCATGAATGTGCCCACACACACACCTTTACACCTCCCTCACTGCCATACACACAGAGGTTCAGTTCAGAATAATGGTTTCACTCTAACAACTGAACCTTTGTTGTTTCTACTTCATATGCAAAACATAGCCTGCTTGAGTGTCCCTTGTCAGATGCTAATAGGAACATATTAGAGCTATGTGGAAAAGGATATTTTTCTTTCATTCCTATGAGTTAGAATGGAGTTAGTACATCACTACTCTGTATAAAGTACCCAGAAACTTTAGCCAGATCACCTTGCAGAGTCTATTGGCTCTGTTACCAAGATAACTAGGATAAAGGCCACCATGAAACCTAGATGTAGCTTTCCTAATGCTAAACAGCTCCACTCAGATGGTTAGCAACAGTCAGAACAGGCACATCTCAATGCACATGCTAACACATCATGGACTGTGGTCAGGGTGACGTGCACCTGAAAGATGAACTGTTTCACTTCATATTAGAACATGTTGTGTCTAAAGGATCTTCCCTCCAAGATGGAGGTTTTATTTCAGGAGAGATTGCTTCATAACAGTTGCCTAAAAAAGAAAGAAAGAAAGAGAAAAAAAAAACTCCACACCAAAGAGTAATAACAACTTAGAAAGGAGGGACAAAGGTGTTCCAAGCAGAACAAGGAAACAATAGTCACTATTCTGATGGATGACAAGACAGACTTCAAAGTAACACATGGAAGAAGAGATAAAGAAGGACCCTTCATACTAATTAAGGTAGGTGATAAGTCATCAAGAAGACATTGCAGATCTAAATATGTGGGCACTGAATACAGGCATGGCCAATTACATAAAACACATGCTACTGGACTTAAAGTCACAGATTAATCCTAACACAGCAACAATAGGTGACCTCAATTCCCGCTCCCCCTCCCCAATAGACAGGTCATACAGGTGAAAAACTCATAGATAAACAGTCAAGATGAATGATACTATATATAAAATAGACTTAACAGACATCAGCAGAACATGCAACTCAAATGCTACAGATTACATATTCTTATCAGCAGTCCAAGAAATGGAGTCTAAAATCAATCACATCTTAGGGCATAAAGCTTGTCTAAAAAAATATAGGAAAATTAAAATAACTCCTGGCATTCTATCTGACCATATAGTATAAAACTAGAAATAAAAATGGCAAGAATTACAGAAAATATACAAATTTGTGGGGACTAAATGATACGCTATTGAACAGTGGCAGGATGATTTAAAATCAAAGCAGAAATCAATTACACAAAAACAGGAAATACAATTTTGAAAATCAATGAAAGGAAAAGTTGATTCTTATTGACAAACTAATGAAAACTGATAAATCCTTAGCCAAATTAGCTTCCAAAGACCAAAAGATTAGAGATGGGAATGAAGAAATTGCAGCAGATGCCAATGAAATCCAGAGAACCATAAGGGTGTATATCTATATTTCACCAAATTGGAAAACCTAAAAGAAATGGATGAATTTCAAAACGCATGTCCTACCAATGCTAAGCATAGAACAGATAACAAATTTAAACAAAACAAGATTGAAATAAAAGTTAAAAAATAAAAAAGAACAACTTCAAACCAAAAAAAGGCCTAGGTCCAGATGGACTCACCATAAAATTTTTCCAGACCTTTAGAGAAGACTAAAACTGATGCTTCTCAAATTAATCCATAAAATGAAAATAAAAGAATGCTTTCAAAACCTTTCTCTGAAGGCAGAATTATCCTGATAGCCAAAGTCAGGTAAAGACACACTAAAAAAAGAAAATTGTAGACCAGTCTTCCTGATAGACATAGACACAAAAATAAATAATTCTATCCCTAAGATGCAGGGATGGCTCAACATATATAAATTAATAAATTAATTTTCAGTATTAGTTGACTCAAGGACAGAAATTGCATGATAATCTTAGTAGAAGCAAATAATAATGATAGAACCCAACATCTTTTAATAATGAAAGCCTCAGAGAGACTAAGAACACAAGGAGTATATTTCACATAGTAAAGGCAACATGCAACCTTACCACAGTCAACATCATGCTAAACAACAAAAACCTAGAAGCATTTCTACTAAAACCTGGAGCAAGACAAGGATCTCCACTCTCTCTATACCTTTTCAACATAGTACTTAAATTTTAGCTAGGGTAATACATTCAGAGACAAAGGAGGTGGTACAAATAGGAAAAAAATTATCAAAATCCTTATTTGCAGATGATGTGGTTGAATACATTCAAAACAAAACAAACAAACAAGCAAACAAAAAACATGATTCCACCAGCAAATGCTTAAAGCTGAAAGTATTTACTTTCAGCAAAGTGTCAAGATACAAAATTATTACAGAAAAATCAGTAGTCTTCCTATATATCAGTTGCAACTGGAAAAATACTATACTGAGTGAAGTCATGCAGGCCTGAACAGACATATGCCACACATTTTTGTGGATCTAAGCTTTGAATCTTTAGCTTTACATGTTTAGTTTGGAATATCTGTAGAATCCAGAAAACTAGAAATAGGCCAGTGGGGATCTTAAAGACCTTGGAATACTTGTAGAATCCAGGAAACTAGAAATAGGCCAGTGGTGGTCATAAAGACTGGGCAAGTAGAACATACGTGGTATAAAAGTAGAAAGGATGTGATGTTCGTGACAGGAACACTGGCAGTAGAAACGTTCAAGCAGGGATGGGGATGAGGAAATGGGAATGATGTGGAGGCAGGGAGGAAGAGCTAACCAAAATGAAAAAATGTGTGAAAATGTCAATAAAAACCCACTACTTTGTGATCCCATTAAAATATAAACTAAAAAGTATCCTATATGACTGGGTAGTGGTAATGTTAGAAGCCATTGTTTATCAAAACAAAAACTTCAGTGGTCCAGAATCATGTACTTCTTATGAGTTCTCGGTTAGAAAAGTTATATATCCACCCCGCCCAATACCATAGCCATTCCTCTTTATATCTCACCTCAGCTAGGCAGTAAAACCCTACTCTGAAGTCACAATACATTTTTGGGTACAAAATATAAAGCAAGCTGAAAGATTTCTCCTTTCTGGCTAGCTTTTGTGGTGTCCTATGGTGCTGTGCAAACTTCTGAGGGGGATAAAGCATCAATGGTCTTATCAAGGTATGAATAATATATTTTATTATTATAATGCCAACCAGTCAGATAACATGTGCCAAGTGATGCAATAATGGCGTGACTGTTATGGAGATAACCAATCTCTCTTAGATTAGATTGAGGACCACTCCAAAGGATGAAATATATGTCCAATACTGTCAATCTGGGGGAAAAAAAAAACAAGACATACAAACAAAAAAACATGGCTGGGAAGGTCATAGACCTAAAGTGGGGGGCTTCACAATTATACTTTTAGCTAAATTGATATGACCGTTGCACAAAACTAGTCTAGATATTTGTGTTTGTGTGGGATGACTCATCCCTAAAAGGCTTGAGGGCCAGATGGCTCAAACAAGTAAAAAAGATACTTTCTGAGAGCCAGCCTGGGTCTGCCTGATAGTCTTAGCAACATCAGCTAAAACATGATCTGGAGATGACCTGGACCAATGAGAGGAAGCCATGTCACACAAGCTGATGCATATTCATCAGACCTCCCCCTGTGGAGGGGTGGAGGGTATATAAGGCTTGCCTCTTCCTGAATAAACGAGCTTGTTGTTTCGACATTCTCCTGGAGTCTGTGTGGTTTGACTCTGCACCTACTTGGCCCCCGCCCCCAAAGGGAACAACAGCACAGGACCCTGCTACACGTTTGTATTCATAGACAAACACTGTTCTCATTCTTAATCAGAGAAGCTTCTATTTGTAATAAATAGTGGTAAATGCATAGTTTCATGGTTGTACAAGATGCTTGGAATAAATGCCAGTTTAGTGCTTCTTCCTAAACAGGACGTTTATACTACCCCTCTGAGGCTCAGGAAACATCATGGAAGAGGAAAGAATCAGAAGATAAGGAGAATGTATGCAAAATACTGTCTTCAAGGCATGGCACAGCCATTGCAAACATGATCTCACAACACCTGTGACATCCAATCATGTTTTAGGGAGGGATCATGGGACCCTAACCCTGCATGCTATACTAGTGACAGGTGATAGATTCTTGGAGAGTGACAGGGACAGCCTTCAGTTTTGCACTAAATGGTATGTCCATTAGGGTTCAGTGGATAGTTCCAAACCATTGACCCACGCAGAATGTTCTGATTAAAACCAAAAGGGTTCAAAAATAACAGAAAAACAAGAATGTGGGAAAGGGACTCATGGGAAGAACACATGGAGATAGGTGGGTGGGAGAAAAGAAAGAGTAGGAGTTGAATAAAGAGAATGTACTATACATGCATTTGCCATTGTCCGAGGACAAACTAAATAAATAAAAAATAAATTAAGAAATTTTGTATGATAAGTGAATTTCAGGTTTTCACCTAAGTCTACATTAGCTTTCAATGAAGCTATATATTTTATATATGTTTATAAACATATGTTATATATACATATATATTTAGTTTAAAACAGAAATACATGTGAAGGAGAAAATAGTGAACAAAGAAAGAATGCCAAATAAGAATTTACCACAACACACACAAAAGAATTGCTTGAGGTAGAACTTAGCACTTGCTTGAATATTCAAGTGGATTCAAGCACCATCTCTTTTATCTTATGTTTCTTTTTCCAGCAAACATACTGTGTGAGCTTATTTATACATTACATATTTGTATCTGGATGATGTTAATACACATGGCTGCTGTCCTGAAGTACTAGCTTCGAGAAAAAAAAAAAAAAAACAAAGACATCCATTTAGAATCTGGATCTTTCTAGACAACCAACTTTATTTCTTGCCTCTGCTCCCAACATTTGCGAGACCACTTTATTTGGCACAAATACACTGAGACATACTTCTCTGGCAGTTGCAAAAGAGTTCACTTTTTCCTCACAGTTTAGCCTATGCTTGTTGATCTGATTCATTCCCTTAGATCAGAACATTTGGTATCAGGATAGAATTAAGTTAAAATTGCTTTCTCTACACTTGCTAAAAGCACGCTCTTGCTTCTAATAATACTGTCAGTTCGGCATTTTCTTTTCTGCTCATCACTATACCAGAGAAAGCAAGACACAACATAGGACTCTTTCTCTATATGTTCTCTGACTGATTCAATGAGAGCCTGGGAAAAGAAATGTGAGACTGCTTCAGAATACTATGTGACACATTGGCTCTTGTTTCAATATCTAATCATTTAAGCTCATTTATACCTAATACACCTGTATCCTTTTTGATAAAAAAAAAAAACACAGCATGTCTCACACACTCCCCTTGACATGCCCCTGTGATAAAGGAAAGAAAGTTAGACATTTACTACAGACTATGCTGACTTCCAGTGCCCAGAACCCACATAATGCAAAGTATAGACATCAAAACAGAATATACCCAAGTTACCGGTGAATTTCTCTTAGATAATTTGGCCCCTTCTGTCCCATTGAAAAGAAATGATACAACTGATCAGACCTAGCATAACTTCAACTCTACATATTAAACTGATCACGGAAGATACAGATTAAGCATCATTTCTGGTGTATATATCCGAGGATGTCTTCTCATGCGATTAGCATTCACATTAGTGACTACAGTAGCATAAATGGTCCTCATCCATATGGGTGGTCATCATGTAGTGCACTGGAAACATACATAGAACTAAAAGATGAAGTAAGTCGTACTGGTTAGCTTTTGTTGTTGACGTTGCTGAAGCTACTGCTGTTTGTTTCTTGGTAATGTAGGTTTGTTTGTTGGTTGATTGGTTGGTTGGTTGATTGGTTGAACAATTTGGCACAAGCTAGAGTCAACTGGGAAGAGGGGACCTCAAATGAGAAATAACTTCACCAGATTAGTCTGCAGATAAGTCTATGAGACATTTTCTTAATTAATGATCAATGTGAAAGTGCCCATGGGTAATACCATCTCTGGACAAGTAGTCCTGAATTGTGTAAGAAATCATGCTGAGCAAGCCATGAGGAACAAGCCAGTAAATCATGCTCCTGTATGTCTTCTCCTTCAGTTCTGGCCTTCAGGTTCCTATCTTGATTTCTTACCCTGAATTCCCTTTATGATATAAACTGTAAGATGAAACAAACCCTTTCCTCCCCAAGTTGCTTTTGGTCATAGTGTTTATCACAGTAATAAAAACCAAACTAAATAGAAGTCTTGCACTTTTCTGCCCCTTGGGTTGGATGCCAATCTTCTTATGAGGTGGGATTTGCACCATCAACTCTCTGGGTTCTTAAGCCTTTGGTTTAGATTGTAATCATATTACTGCCTTTCTTAAATATCCACCTTGAGATATCAGACTGAAACTTCCCAGTTTGCAGAGTTGTATAAACCAATTCATCATACTAAATCTCTCTCTCTCTCTCTCTCTCTCTCTCTCTCTCTCTCTCTCTCTCTCTCTCTCTCTTTCTCTCTCTCTCTCTCTCTTTCCATACATATATATTTCTACCACTATAACAAATATCTGAGACAGTTTAGAAAAAGCTAATTTGGACTCCCTGTTTTGAAAATTATATTGCAATCCATTTGCGTTGTTGTTTTGGGGTCTGTAGTGAGACCGTATCAGTATGCGGAGCAGCGTGTTTACCTCAAGGCTAGGAAGTGAAGGAGAGAGGGGCAGGCTAGGTACTTACTATTTCCTGGAGGACATTATGTCACAATGGCCTGAATATCTACTGTCCCCTGTTTCTTAAAGGTTGTACTACTTCCCAATAATGCCAATCTAGAGACAAAATCTTTAGCACATGGACACTGACACTGAGAGGACATTCTAGAACCCTACAGTGTCTATCATGGGAGGATTATATATATGTACATATATTTGTATATATATATACATACATATATATAATAAATGCATAATTGTATGTTGTTTTTATTTCTCTAAAGAACGGTGAGAGAAAAAAAGACTGCATATACAACGGTCATGGCACTACAATTGTTTTTGTTGTTGTTGTTGTTGTTTGTTTGGGTTTTTTGTTTTGTTTTTTTGAGACAGGGTTTCTCTGTGTAGCTTTGCGCCTTTCCTGGAACTCGCTTTGGAGACCAGGCTGGCCTTGAACTCACAGAGATCCGCCTGCCTCTGCCTCCCGAGTGCTGGGATTAAAGGTGTGCGCCACCACCGCCCGGCTTACAATTGTTTAACAGAGCTCAATATTTCCTGTTGTTTAGTGTTTTTATTCTATCTTTTCTATGTTTAGTTATGTTTATAACACATATACTTAAATTATATAATACATAAATTATCTTCTAGTTCCTGAAAATTCAGTAAGGTATCATGTTACACAGTTTTGTAGGCCCCAAGCAATCAGTGATAAAACATAGCTAAGATGTATGATACATTATGACATACAGGGCTGAGTGAGCACATTCACTGGTAGTCACACTATTGGGAAATCATTTAAAAACACACTTCACTCAGAATGTAACCCCATCATTAAATCATGCATTACACACACACACACACACACACACACACACACACACACACACACACACAGAGAGAGAGAGGGGGGGGGAATTGGGGAAAAAAAGAACCATGAGCAATATATTCAATATAATCAATATAGAGTCCAGTGCCATTTAGTCATAGTTTACCCCCTCTATATATAGTCATTGGCTTCTCTAATGGATTTCCTAGTTACACTATCTTCCTGGACTGAGTCAGGATTCCAATGCCACTGAATTTTGAGTTGTGTCCTGATAGGCTATTATCTCATTAACTGTATTATCTTGTTTTATTTGATTATACATTAGGGACACTAGGTAAGACATTAGAAAATTCTTTAAATATTGGTATTGTTGCATCTTAATCAAGTAATAATCTTATACATTTGTTGCCTGATTATGAAACAAAAATGATTTATACCATGTAGAATATTTGACTGTCTAACAGTCTTTATCCAACCTGAAAATATCTATCTTTTAAATGTGTGCTTTGGGATATAGGGATGGTTCAGTGAGTAAAGGCACTTGATGCCCAGCCTGAATTCCACTCCCACACCCCACATTCCCAACTCCCACAGTTGTCCTATGACATCCACAATCACTGTGGCATGCATACTACTCCCAGACATACACAAAATAACACAATTTAATAAATGGTGTCTTTTTACAAATTTCACTTAATTTTCTGGACATAACTAAACTCCAAATGGATCACAAAACTTTATATAAAATGAGATACACTGAAGCTAATGGAAGAGAAAGTGGGGAGTAACTCTGAACTCACTGGCACAGGAAAAGACTTTCTGAACAGAACACCATTAGCACAGGCACCAAGATAAACAATCAATACATGAGACTTCAATAAATGCTTCTGTATGTCAAAGAATACCATCATCCAGACAAAACTGTAAACTACAAGATGAGAAAGAACTTCTACTAAGTACACATTTGATAGAGGGTAAATATCCAAAATACATAAAGAACTCAGAAAACTAGATATCAAGAAAACAAATAACCCATTTGAAAAATGTGGTACAAATGTAAACAGAGAATTCTCAAAAGAGGAAACTCAAATGGTTGAGAAACATTTAAAGAAATAAACAACATCTTTACTTATCAAGAAAATGAAAATCAAAACTATTTGAAATTTTATCTTACACCAGTCAGAATGGCTAAGATCAATAAAACAAATGACAGACCATGGTGGAGAGGATGTTCAGTAAGGGGAACATTCATCCTCTGTTGGTCAGACTGCAACTTACACAACCACTATGAAATCACTGTGGCAATTCCTCAAGAAGCTGGAAATTGATTTATCTCAAGATCCATCAATACAGCTCCTGAACATTTACCCAAAGGACACTTTATCTTACCACAGAGACACTTGTTCAATCATATTTATTGCTGCTCAATTAATAGTAACTAGAAACCAGAAACAACCTAGATGTCTCTCAACAGATAAGTGGATAAAGAAAATATAATACATTTACATAATGTGGTATTACTCAGCCATTAAAAAAAAAACATGAAATACACAAGTAAATAGACACCTAGAAAAAATCATCCTGAGTGAGGTAACCCAGACCCAGAAAGACAAATGTGTTATGTATTCATTTAGATATCGATATTAGAGGTCAAGTCAATGATAACCATGCTATAATCCACAGAACTGCAGAAGTTAGGTTGAAAGTAAGGTATACAGCTGGATGGAACCAGGGCTAGAGGTAGGGCTGCTAGAATGGGAGGATCAAGTGGTTAGGGAGAAGGAAGAGGGGCACAAGTGAGAGAATACAGGGAATGACAGCTAAAATTAAGGGTTAGCTGAAGGGTAATATATAAATCTAATACAGTAGGAGATTCCTAAAATAAATACATATATGAAGATGACCTAAATGAAATTGCAAAATACTGGGGGAGACCGAGGCCCACCTGGACATGTCTTGTTACCAAATGAATCTTCTAGTACTGGGATTGGGTTATAGCTAATTGAATTGTTGGGCAAAGTTCCATGGGAACCACCAAACAATTCTGGCTGCTACCAAGTTCTCCAAAAACTGACAGCAAAGCTCTATTTACACAAGACAACACCACATAACTCATTGAACATGGAGAAGTCAAGCTAATGCCTACATAGAGCCTTCACTTCTGTGTTCTAGTATCTTTGGTACAAGAAGTGACCTCTAGGGTGCCAAAGGAGAAACATAAATACTAACCCAGTTACAAACTCTGTGATCTACAGTTGTGTCTTGCCTACAAAAAAGATATGCTAGTGCAATGACGGCACAAAGCTTGTGGGAGTCATCAAGCAATGTCTGATTTGACTTGAGGCCCACTCCAGAAGATGAACCGCACACCCAACACTATTTGGGTGATCTAGAACCTGAGACTGGATAGCTCAGGGATCTAGGGTAAAACCAAATACTGCTGTTCTACTAAAACAAAGTAGAAATAAAATGACTCCTAATGACATTTTGCTATACTCATAAATCAGTGCCCGACTCAGCCATCATTATAGAAGCTTCCTTCTGCAATAGATGGGAACAAATACAGGTATCCACAGCCAGACAACGTGCAGAGAGTGAGAGACCTTGGAACATTCAGTCCTATTCAGAATGTTTACATCATACCCCGCCTTTCAAGAATCAGGACTCAGGGAACCCAGCAAAAGAGGAGGAAGAAAGAGTAAGAGTCAGAAGGAATGAAAGACACAAAGGAAACAAGGCCTTCTAAATCAACAGTATCTACACACATATGAACTAACAGAGAATGAGGCCGCATACAAAGGGCCTGTATGGGTCCGCACCAGATGGGGTCCCAGAGAAGTAGACACATGGCCCTATTCCTAGAGCACAACCATCTTCAATTGATATTCTCTTGCAAATGAAAATTTAGTTTTCTTCAAGAGATTTTCCTGTGGAAACAAACTTACTTTTAAGGGAAGGCTGCATGTCTAGTAGTAGATAGTCAACAGAAAATGAACTCAGTAGCATCTTTGGAGGTTCCTTGTCTCATAATGTCATATTGTGGTTGTGTGGGTTTTTTTAACTTTATATTTTTTGTATTTCATTTATTTATTTTTCTCTCCTTTCATCTTAGAGGTCATTTGTGTATATGTTACGGCTTCTAGTTTAGAGGGATTTTTTTGTTTTTGTTTTTTTAATTTTCTTTTTTATATAATTTTTTATTTAAAAAAATTTCTTTCCTTTTACATACCAACCCCTGTTCCTCCTCCCTCCTCTTCTCCCACTCCCTCCCAACTACTCCCATCCCACCTCCACCCCCTCCTCATAGAGGGTAAGGCCTCCCTTGAGTAGTCAACACAGGCTGTCATACCATGTTGGGGCTGGACCTAGCCCTTCTCCCTAGTGTCAAGGCTGAGTAAAGCATTACATCATAGGGAATCAGGTCTAAAATGCCAATTCATGTACCCAGGATAAGTCCTGGTTCCATTGCCAGGGGACCCACAAACACATCAAGCCACACAACTTTCACCCACATTCAGAGGGCATAGTTTGGTCCCATTCAGGCTCCCCAGTTGTCAGTCCAGAGTCCATGAGCTCCCATTAGCTTAGGTCAGCTACTTCTGTGGTTTTTCCCATCATAATTCCGACCCCTATTTGTTCTTATAATCCTTCCTTCCTCTCTTCTACTGAACTCTAGGATCTTGGCCAAGTTCTTGGCTGTGGGTTTCTGCAATTGCTTCCATCAGTCATGGGATCTAGGTTCTATGATGACAATTAGGGTAGACACCAATCTGAGTACAGGGAAAGGCTAGTTCAAGCACCATTTCCACCATTGCTATAAGTCTTAACTGGAGACAATCTTGTGAGTTCCTGGGGTTTTCCCTAGTTGCAGATTTCTCTCCATCCCCTTAATGATAATTTTTGTCAAGATATCTCTTTCATTGCTCTCCTTCCCCATCTCTCCCCCATTTTCCAACGCCCCCCCATCCCCTTCCACCTCCTCCCCTCTATTCCCCTCTCAGTTTACCCAGCATATCTTAATTCTTCCCACTTCCTGGGGCAATCCGTGTGTGTCTCTCTTAGTGTCTTCCTCTTTACCTAGCTTCTCTGGGGTTGTGGATTGTAGCCCGTTTATCCTTTGCTTTGTGTCTCACATTTACTTATGAATGAGTATATACTGTGTTTGTCTTTCTGAGTCTGGGTTACCTCACTCAGGATGATTTTATTCTACTTCCATCCATTTGCCTACAAATTTCATGATGACATAACCAAAAGATGCTCAACCACACCACAAGGACATTTGCTCAACCATGTTCATAGCAACATTATTTGTAATAGCCAGAACTGGGAAACAATCTAGATGCCCTTCACCTGAAGAATAGATAAAGAAAATGTGGTACATTTACACAATGGAGTATTACACAGTGGTAAAAAATAATGGCATCATGAAATTTGTAGTTTAAAGTTTTTATGGGATTCCTGACTCTGTGAATGAGTGGGTCTTTGTATCTGTACCTGTTTTTTGCAACTTATCTTGGGTTGTTTTCCTTCTGTTTTTCTTGTCCTGTATCACTGTGTTAAGTTTTGCCTTTCTTATTATATTTTATTTCATTATTATCCCTTAGAAGCCTGTTAGTTTTCTGATGAGAGAAAGAAAAGGAATGGATCCAGATGGGAAGGGAGGTCAAGAAGATCTAGGAGGAGTAGATGGAGGACAAACTGTAATCAAGACATATTATATAAGAAAAGACTCTATTCTTAATAAAGTACAAATCAATTTATATTTAATATAATCATGTGTATGTTTAGATTTGAGTTTACTGTTAAATTATTAGTTTTTCTTTCTTTTCTTACTTAGTTCTTTCTACTTTCCTTTATCCAACTTCTTTTTGGTTGCCAGACATTTTATCCAGAGATGACAATATACATATTTAATTTCAAGTCTACTTAGAATTAATATTTTACCAACTCGGGTTGAAAGTAGAAAGCCTACCACTATGTGGGCCCACTGAGCCTCTCACTTGTAATTATGTACAGACACTGCACTTCACCAATGTTCTGAATTCTCTTCCCTGCTTTCACTCATGGTTTTAAAACTCCAGAAGAGAATGTATTTACTCGCGTCATTCCCACACTGCTGCTCTTCATTTCTGAAGATCCCGATTTTCTTCTGGAATCCTCATTTCCCTTGGGCTTAATCAACTTTCCTTAGTTATGCCAGGGGTGAGGCAAGTTGACTAGTAATGGATTCTCTTCATTTTCCCTTCATCTGAAACTATTTTAATTTTCTTTCATTCTTGAAGATATGTTAGCAGGATGGCAGTGCTTCTCCTGGAGCCACCCTTTAAAAACACTTCTGCCTTCATGTTTTAGTGATTGCCCTCTGACTCTGTCTCTATTTTCTGTGCTCTGCCAGAATTTGCATTAGTTATTGTTCTTAATTCTGTAACCAAAATACCTGACAAGAACCAGTTGAAGGAAGGAAGGGTTTATTCTGGCTCACACTTTGAATGGATCAGAGTGTAAGAGCAGAGAAAGAGACAGTACTGTCAGCAGGAGATTGCCTTGTCAATCACACCCACAGTCAGGTAGCTGAGAGTAAACAGAAAGTAGAGCTGAGCTACTAATATCTAGGCTTGCCTCCAGTGACACACATTCCCCAGCAAGGCTCCACCTACGAAGGCCTACAGCCTTCCCAAATGCCACTATCACCTGGAAACCATGTGTTCAAACTCACATGCTTAGGGGGACATACCATATTCAAAGTATAATTTTTTTAAATTTCTTTCTTTTTTCTCTTAAATTTTCCACAGTCTTGATTTTCATATGTCTCTATGTGGATCTTATATGACATTCACTAAAAGTATGTGTCTTAGTGTTTGTATTACTGTGAAGAGACACCATGACCATGGCAACTCTTATAAAGGAAAACATTTAACTGGGGCTTGCTTACAGTTTCAGAGGCTTAGCCTATTATTTTCATGGCAAGTAGCATAGCAGCATGCAGTTAGACAAGGTGCTGGAGACCAGCTGAGAGTTCTACATCTTGATCTGTAGGCAGCAGAAGCAGCTGTCCCAATGGGCGTAGCTTGAGCATATATAAGTCCTCAAAGCCTGCCTCTGTAGTGACACACTTTTCTCAACAAGGCCACACCTACTCCAACAAGACCATACCTCCTAATAGTGCCACTCCCTTTATCAAAGCATTCAAACACATGAGTCTATGGGGCCTTACATATTCAAACCACCACATTCCATTCCCGGACCCCTATAGGCTTGTGCGTTGCATAATGCAAAAATGTATTTAAGTCCAACTTTAAAAGTGCCAGTATCCTATCAAGCTCTCAACAATGTTTAAAAGCCCAAGGTTCAAAAATCTCTTCTAAGATTCGTGCAATCTCTTAATTGCAATTCCCTATAAAATCAAAATTAAAAAACATACCACATACTTCCAACATATAATGGCACAGGATATACATTACCATTTCAAAGCAGAGGAAAGGCAGGATAAGTGGGGAAATACTGGAACACAGCAAAACAAAAAAATAGCTGGACAAACTCCAAACTCTGGATTTTCCATTGTTACACTATAGATCCCTAAGAGTATTTTCACTGCTTTGATACTTGCACGTTGCTTAGATGGAATCCCTTTTTGGTGATATATCTTTAAATTCACTTATTGTTTCTTCCATCAGCTTCCATTGTTTTTGTGAGTAGAATTCCAAACTTCCCAGGTTGGTATTTCTTTATGTTTTCTGTTTATTTGGCATACTTTCCATGGTCTTCTGTTTTCAGGGGTCGCATTAATTCCAACCTCTTCCTCATTTCAGAATGTTGTCCTTTGACTTATTTTTTCCTAAGCAAGCACATATTTTCCTGTTAACTCAAATTCCACATGATTTGCTATCGCCTCCTGGACATTTTAAATGTCATGTGTTCTTATAATTCTCTGGATCCTCTTTAAATACAAAACAGAGTGTTAACCCATTGATTCAGTGAACAGTAACTGGATGGGTTCACAGAGGGGCTTCCAGAATAGCTGTCAAAGCAGTTACAGTAATTTACATGGTCCTTGAATTATAATGAATGGATTGATTTAGAACTTTTCAACTTTATGATGGTGTGAAAGTGAGATGCGTGCATTAGAAATCTTACATCAAAATTTTGCTATCTTATCCTGAGCCAGTGCTATGCATCGCATTGACACCATCTTGCTTCCTGTAAGCCACAAGCAACCAACACTACATTGCGTATTATGTTTTTAAGTTATAGTATTTGGTATGCTAGGTGGTTAATGTGCATTTTGTAGATTTATGATATTTTCAAAACACAATGAATGGGCTTATCATGGGGTGATCCTATCGGAAGTCCTTGAAGTGCTGATCTGAATCTGGTCAGATCCTGAGAGACTTAGTGGCCAGTCTCAGACATAACTAGTGGCTTATGTGTTCAGTTCTTAGTCTTTGGGAAATAATCTAGTTTGTAAGTATCAGTTTGGAATGGTTTTTCAAGTTCCACCTTGCTTGCACTCCAGGTCCTTCGGAACCTTCCCCATTGCCTTGCAATAGTTCAGTATTACAAGTTAGACTTGTAATAGTTCAAAGCACTTCTGGGGGTGTGTCCATGTTGGGTATGAATGAAAAGACAGAAAGGGCAGCCAACAGTAGTGAAGATGGGCTTGCTTTCCGAATCACAGCTGCACTCTTGAAGCGAGTAAAAAGATGGAGCCCTCGGAATTTGGGCTTCCAGAGACGCTGCTGTTTCCCAAGGTTATTTCGGGCTTGGTTACAGAAGGGAAGGAAAATTAAGGAGGGATATGTTGTTAATGTTTTTTATATTTCTCTGAAAATTTTGAGTTTCTTTTTCTGTCCCTTAAGCCAGGCTTAGAGGGTTTCTTCTGCACTCCATCGGCCCCTTTGTCTACTGCTCTGTTACTAAGAGACATGGGAAGAAAATACAGTAAAGCTACCACCGGTTTAGTGACAAATGAATCCAGGACTGGTACTTATCTGGATCCCTATAGACATTTCCTCTGTATTCTAGCCAGCTTCTATTCACTGAAAAAAATATATGTATGTTTAGTATACAGTATCCAGAATGGACCTTAAATGGGTTCCTTAAAACTCCCAAAATGTAATGCTTTTATATTTCTATTTAACTTTTCATTTCTAGTCAGTTTTCTGAAGGGATGTCTTCTCTTCCCTTCAAAGACCCCTTCTAACTACACACATGCATACATAAATCCCAAAAGAATTCTAAATAAAAGCAAAATATCTCAAAACTCCACGTGTCTTGTTTGACTCAGGAAAAAGTGAAAGGTCTCCATTTAACCTGTGCCACATAAGTATAAAGTGTAACCATATGATTTTTAAAACATCATGGGTGAAGGATTTTTTTAGCTGACAGGCTGAGGCTGGAAAAAAGGCTCAGTAACTCATATCACTTGCCGCACAAGCATAAGGATCTGTATTTTAATAGTCAGTGCACATGTAAAAGGCCAGGGGTTGTGCTTAAAACCCTCCACCGCGGGGAATGGAGACTGGAGGATTGCTTGCTGTTACTGGCTGTCAGCCTTGCTCCAGACTCACTAAAAGAAGCTATCTCAAAAGAATAAGATGGGAAATGACAGAGCAGGAAACCTGGAAACCTGCCCTAACTCTGTGACGTGTGTACGCAGGTGCATGCACAGGTATGTGCACCTGTATACACACACATACACACACACACACACACACAGAGAGAGAGAGAGAGAGAGAGAGAGAGAGAGAGAGAGAGAGAGAGAGAGAGAGAGAGAGAGAGAGAGGAGAGGTGTTAATGATTCTGTGAATGGCTGATTGGGAGTTCCTGTTTAGCCCACTGATTTGGATTTAAAATGTATTGAAAACTAAGTGACCTCTAAGTGGATTTAAAAATAATCAGAGTGTCATGTTTCAAGCCATGGTTAAAGCTCAGTGCTTCAGATGAAATACAGAAGCTGCCCACCCATAGAAAATGTTTAGAGTTAAATACCTGGTCCTCTTTCCTCAGCAAAATCTACAACACTTCTTAAAGTAAATGAGGCATTTCAGAAAAGCCACAGTGACTGCCAGTCCATAAATAAACAACATGCTACACAATCTTGTCTTAACTGTACAGACAGGATAAGTCTGCTAAATCTGTTAATGCAACACTCTAATACCTACATAATTATTAATTATAGAATGGCAATGAGAGCACCTCTGTACAGTCTCATGGTGGTATATTTCTCTAAATGTTATTTTATTTAATAAAAAGTTAGTTCCTACACTTAGGTCATATAAGACAGTTTTTAAATGTAGTTAAAGGTTTTCTAGACTACGGATAGTCATCTGTGTCTTAAACAAAAATATAGATAAGGTAGGTAATAAAAGTGACAAATTTTCTCACAGGAAGAACCATATTTGTATTCTAGATGTAACTTGATTCTTCAGTTTTCTACACCATTTCATTTTTGAGTGTATCAGTTTCTTCTACTGAGCTGAGATGGCCAAAAGTAATGTTTGGACAACTAGGTTGGCAAAGCCAGAATGTAATACATTCTTTACAACTTATTTAACAAATTCTTTTTTAACATTGATGTTTAATTATGTATATGTAGGGGATGGGTGTGTGTACATAGGGGTGGGATATGTGTATGTGGGGGTTGGGTATGTATATATGGGGGTGCGTATGTATGTGGGGGGGTAGTATGTGCATGTGGGGGTTGGGTATGTGTATGTGTGTGTGTGTGTGTGTGTGTGTGTGTACAAGGGGGGTGGGTCTGTGTATGTGAGTGCAGTTGACTGCCCAGAGAATCTGATCTCCTGGTGGTGGAGCTACAGGTAGCTGTGAGGACAACAGCATAGTACTGGGGTTCTGTCCAAGTATAGGGTATGCTCTTAACTGCTGAGCCAGCTCTTCAGCCCTCTTTTACTAATTCTTATTTCAAATGTGAAAAAGATCAATCAGAAAATTTCAATAAGAGTTAATTGGCTTCTTGAGGTGACCCTATCAAAGAAAAAGAATCCTAGCAAGGTGGTTTTTAAAGAGCACTCATGAAAAATTCACTCTTTACACAACAGTCCTTACCATTTGACTAGAGCTGGTGGCATTCACTGTACTATTGCTACACTTCCCCCTCCTTTATTCTCAGTTGCTCTACTGATGGAAAAATTTAAGCCGGTATTCTAAGTGGTGTGTGGGAGTCTTCACAAAGCACATATCTTGTTAATACATAATGGGATATGTGCATATATTGAACTCCCACATAATCTTCTACACTGCTCTCCTTGAAGGCTATATCTACTCAGTGTATATCTACTTTGATGGCGTTCTACCTGGGATTCTAGTTGAAACCATCTCAGTATTGACATAATACAATGCACTACGCATATCTAATAAGAAGATCATCAGAAAGTTTTTCTCTTTAGCATTCTACAGAGGCCTGGAAGACAAATGAGCATTGGCTTTGTCCAATAAATAGATGACAAGCCATACGTATAATTTTTAGTTTTCCAGTAGCCGCACAGAAAGGGCCAAAAAAGGAAATAAGTGAAATTAATTTCATACTACATAGTATATGCAGTCCAATAAATCCAAAGGATTGCCATTTGAATATATAACCAACATGCAAGTCTCAATACGTACTTTCTGTTGATTGCTAAAGTAAGGCTTTGCAACTTGATGTTTATTTTTACAATACATCTCAGTTAAGACCAGCCACTTTAGAAGCATTCAGCAGCCACTTGTGGCTAGTGGGTGTCCTGTCAGAAGTAGATTTCAAAGAAACAAATGGAAAGACCCGGTAATCCTTAAAGTTTTCATCAAATGCTTACACATTAGATATTTTTCTCTAATCAAATGTTTTTCATTTTCTGCAGTGTTCTTCATGGTTGGGTATCACCTCCCCGTTCCTGACCCTCTAGCTAACACCCATCTTTTCACTTTGTTCATGTAGTCCCTCCTCCCTTCTCTGGGTGGGCAGTTGTTCCTCTTGGCTTGTTGTAGACATCATTTCCATCTATATAGAATGCAAGGCATGCTAATATTCTCAACCCCTAAGTTACTGGGCTTCCATGGTTTTTGGAGTAATACACTCCTTTTTGGAATCTTAAATTAATGTATCTTTCCCAGGGAGAGCTTCCCAGAACTTTCAAAAGTTCTCTGACAGTAGCACTCAGACCCTTGCTTGCTGCCTTCAGAGTACTTAGTGTGAAGGCTTACTTTGCAGGCAGGAGACATCATCAGGGGACACAATCTTTGGCTACATAGTGGGTGCATGACTGATTTTTCTTGGATGAATGGATAATTGCTTAAATGAGTACAGTGATGGAAATATTGAAAAAGAAAGTGAGTTGGTAAAAGCTCCATAGCTGGCCAGAGGTAGGTTCTAGACGACGGTCCAATTGAATGTACACAATTCACACATTCAGAGGATATTCTTTAAGAGGTCAGTCATTGCAGTGTGGAGAGCAGAGTTACAAGTACTCAAGCATCCAGAAAATTGGAATTACATACTAGATAGCCCATTTCTGAAAATCTAATGCAATGTGTACTTCTGATGGGAGTGTGGACTGGTAAGGCTATTATAGGAAGCACTATGTCAGTACCTGGTCTTACTTTAGTCCCATAAGGCCACCTGTGAGTAGGCAGAGCTCAAATTCTAGTGCAAATTCTTGAGAAAAATGTTGAAGAATTTTCATAATTATGGTATTTTTGTTGAGAAAGAATTGCAGTACGGTTTTTTTTGTTTGATGTAAAAATTGCTAAGTGTAATTCAAAGAAAATATAAAGGTGTACAGCACATGTATCAGAATTATTCTGTCTAGGGGTTGCATGCAATGGAGTGGGGAATAAGACCAAAAGAACATACCAGTATTTGACATAGGTCTTTGCAATTGATTTAGCCCTCAGCAATTGAGATTCACAATAAAGAAAAACACTAAAAAGAATACATATGTGTATGTTTGACGTACTTACCTTTTCTAGTGTATGTGTGAAGTTTTAAGGTGTGTTTAAATCACTTCTGTCTTTTCTCTCCCTTCTTCTACTCCTTGTTTCTTTCTCTCCCATTTCTTCCCCCCCACTCCTGCTTCCTCATTCCTTTTCCTCTATCCTTTCCTTTCCTTTTTTCTCTAACCTCCTTTTTCTGTTTTCTCTCCTGCCTGTTGACCCATACCACCACATGTCTGCATCCTTTCTGTTTTCCACCTTTAACTAATTTAAAGTGATCCTTTTGGAGATAAGCAGGTGTGGAGCTGTTTGAGGAGCACTGAAGTGTGTAGCATCATTTTACTCACCATCTGCGCATCTTAGATTACAAAACAGCTGTTTGATGGACATGTCGACTTCACGGTCAACATGGACAGCTTCACCAAATTACCCCTTAGTAAAGCCATACCTGTGCTTCCTCTAGCTCAGTGGTTCTCCACCCTCCTCATGCTGCCACCCTTTAATATAGTTGCTCATATTGTAGTGATCCCAGAATATAAAATTATTTTTGTTGCTACTTCATAACAGTAACATTGCTACTGTAGTGCATTGGAATGTAAACAACTGTGTTTTCCTGATGTTTGTCTGACTCAGGGGTTAAGGCGAACCATTGCTCTAGCTGGCTTCCTCAGCTTATCTCCACCAGCTGCATTCATTCATTTACTTTTTTCCTCAAGTGTTTAACGTAATCCTGTTTTATTGAATGCCCTCGGCAAAATTGTTCACTAAATAAACTGAGAGTGTCATATCCCAGGTGATGGGTGTGTAAGGATGGATAAGCACAGTTCTCAAATTCTGTAATATATCAGTCTAGCTGTGAGACGTATTGAGTAATTTCATCACTAGCTAAAATTTACAGGTGTAGTTACAAGAATGTGATGGTTATTTTGACATCACTAATTTATTCTTTCGTATAACAATCTGAGCTAGTGATAAGATATCAAGGGCCTAAGAACAGACCATCAACACCAATTAGACTCTATGGGTGTTGTTTATATACTACGCTTTCAGGATACAGAGGTGAAAATTGGGACTATTTCACTTTTATTCTAAAAGTTACACTGCAAAAATTAAGGATATATTAAAATAATGAACATATAAGAAATGAAAAAGTAACTCTGGCATGACATACATAATTTAAATCCATTACTATGAATATATTCTCTTTTGCTTTGAAGATTTGTGATGTCTTAATGGAAGAGTGACATTGAATTAGAGAAAAAAATCAAGAACAACATGTGTAATGCCCCAAAGGCTGAGGAAAATGTGTGGAAAATAGTGGCGGCTTCATCGTGACAGAATGTTTGTGGAGCACAGCATTGCAGGGAGACACAGGCTGAAACAAACACTGAAAGGACATTGATGTCAATGGCTAACATGCATCCTTCATAGATTTAGAACAGATTCTGACAGGTTTACTAATGGCGATGGGGTGTGCTATCTTTTTTTTGTAGCTAACTGACAGACACATTTCATCCATACATTGAATTTTTAAAAAGGAAGCTGGAAATCATGGCTGTAGTAATCAACTTTTAACTATTGCGGTAGGCAAACTTTATATCTTGACCAAAGGCTCTTATAATTAGCATTATGCAGTTGAAGTCTACTGGCGTGGCATCCTCTTGATTCCCTTTGATGACAACAATTACTGAGACCTTTATATATATATATATATATATATACATATATATATATAATTTTATAATTAACTTAATTTCACATATCAGCCATGGATTCCCCCATCCTCCCTCCTCCCACTCCCCAGCCCTCCCCCCAGTCCACCCCCCATTCCCACCTCCTCCAAGGCAAGGTCTCCCCTGGGGAGTCAGCCCAACCTGGTAAACTCAGCCAAGGCAGATCCAGTCCCCTCCTCCCTACACCAAGGCTGAGCAAAGTGTCCCAGCATAGGCCCCAGGCTCCAAAAGTCAGCCCATGCATCAAGGACAGGTCCTGGCTCCACTGCCTGGGGGCCTCCCAAACAGTTCAAGCTAATCAACTGTCTCACTTATCCAGAGGGCCTGGTCCAGTTCTATGGGGCTCTTCAGCTATTGGTTCACAGTTCATGCATTTCCATTAGTTTAGCTATTTGTCCCTGTGCTTTTTCCAATCATGGTCTCAATATCTCTCGCTCATACAATCCCTCCTCTCTCTCGTCGATTGGATTCCCGGAGCTCCACCTGGGGCTCAGCCATGGATCTCTGCATCTGCTTCCATCAGACACTGAATGAGAGTTCTATCATGACAGCCAGGGTGTTTGGCCATCTGATCACCAGAGCAGGTCAGCTCAGGCACTCTCTTGACCATTGCCAGTAGCCATCATGAGGTTTGCAGGCAAATGGATGGAACTAGACAAAATCATCCTGAGTGAGGTAACCCAGACTCAGAAAGACAAACATAGTATGTACTCACTCGTAAGTGGATACTAGATGTAAAGCAAAGGATAACCAGACTGCAACTCACAACTCTAGGGAGGCTACCTAGTAAAGAGGACCCTGAGAAAGACACAGGGATCGCCCAGTGACAGAGAAATGGATGAGATCTACATGAGCAAACTGGGGGTGGGGGAGGGTAATGGAGGGCAAGGGTCAGGGGGAAAGAGAGCTTAGGGGAGTGGGAGGTACCAGCTGGATCAGGAGCGGACTGGGAGAGTGGGGAGGGAGATACCATGATGAATGAAGAGCCCAGGGGAATAGGAAGAAGCAGAGTGCTAGAGAGGTCCCCAGAAATCCACAAAGATACCTCCACTGTAGACTACTGGCAATGGTCGAGAGACCTTTCTCTAGTGACAACCCAGAGGCCCAAATCTTCCTTTTGATAGCACTCCCCTTTGTTCATTATTATTTGGGGAGGGGAGAAATTCCTGTTACTTCTCTTGAATAGTGTTTCTACATTAAGTGTCCTGGATATTGGCTTAAATAGCATTTTAATGTGTCTAAGCTAAAGTGTTAGAGAATAACAATGACTGTGTGTAGCATTAATGTAGATGAACTGACATTTCTACGTACTGCTTTTGGATAACTTTCATCTTACAATTCTGGCTATTTTTAGAACAACTTGATTTTAGTTTTCATGGAAAAAACACATAAAATTTCTTAGTGACAGTTGGTCCTTGATTTCAGATAAATTAAAGGCCAATTAGGATTATTTCAATGCTATGAACTAAAGAACGCATACAAATAATTCAAATATCTTCTCTATTACTGTGATGTCTTACTTAACATGGGTTCTCATTATATTTATGTAAATGTGAAATGTGGTTTCTGAAATCATTAAATACTATCAACTACAATCAATGGTCAATTAAGTTTGCCTGACCTTGTCCTTAATTTCCTCCTGTTAATATAGAGTTAGACTCTCTAAACCTTCCAGTCTAGAGCATATACTGGACCAGTTGATGGCTTTGAGACACTGGTATAAAGAAACTTGGACTCTTTGCAATTTTTGGTTCCCTGTGTCACCTTGGCTAAGAAAGCATCTCATTTTCTAGGATGTTGATCAACTGACTGAGTGATGAGCAGCAAGTTGCTGGTAGGTAAGTAATATTCTGACCAGGAGCTACAGAGGTACAGAATTCCATACACTTGCCTATCAGCTTTCTGTCATGGTCACCCACCAGTACTGGATCAACCTGGGTTCCCAGACTTCCATGTACATATAGGAAACAAGGTGAAAATCCACTTATAAATGAAAGAACAAGATAGGTATGATGACACAGGCTTTTAATCCTGTGCACAGGAGGCTTGGGAGGATTGGGAGTTTCAGATCATCTTGGGCCATACATCAAGCTCTGTCAGATAGATAGAGAGATGATAGATAGATAAATAGGTTTGTAGGTAGACAGATAGATAGATAGATAGATAGATAGATAGATAGATAGATAGATAGAAGGAAGGGAGGAAGGAAGGAAGGAAGGAAGGAAGGAAGGAAGGAAGGAAGGAAGGAAGGAAGGGAGAAAGGGAAGGACAGTATGAGGGCAAATTCTGCTCGGCACTTTCATTTGTGCATTGTCAGAATAGCAGCTCATGTGGTTGGAATGAGGCTGGGGTAGAGTCATGGAATGGTAGAAATCTGTACAAATGACCCTGTTGGTTATAACGAGGTCACAGTGGTCTCCATTTCCTTTTCCCTATCTTTCTCTCTTGTACAAATAAAAATTTCCTGCTAATATGAGCTAATTTGACAAGATAATCCACAAAACCTCGTCAGTCCTGTTTGCTCTGTTCCCAGGCAACAGCTACTTATTTTAAACATGGTCTTTCAGAAGCCATGAATCATCATTGCTAAGTTTGAAGTGACATTTAACAGTGAAGCAATAGAGACCTTGGAGGACCTGGGCCTTCCTGGGTCTCAATTAATTCAGTTCAGCTCCTGGTAATGTGGCACCTACATCCTGCATTTATAAGTCCATTCACTCACCGGTAAACATGAGTCAAGCACTCCACTCATAGCTGAAAATCAGAGATATAACCAGCATTTGTCCTCTCTGTAGAGTGACCAGCACTGTAAGGATGACGAACGCATTAGAATCATCATAATATATGTCAAACTACACAGTTAATGATATAAAAAGATATAAAGTGAGTAGAAGAAAAAGAGATGGCATGTGGGTAGAAGTCTACATTCCAGTCAGAGGAAGTATCCCAAGCAGAGATCAGAATTCACAAAAATGCTACATAAATTCAAGGTTACTAGAAGAGCTCTCAGCAATTGCTGGATGGTGTGGAGAGCACACCAAGACCATCTGCTAGGATGGTATCTACAGTTATAATTTTCCCTTGGACCTTTGTAAAACGTAGCAGCATACTATTAATTGACTTTTAATTTAATTAACTTTCTATCGATTTTTCTTTTTAAAGTGCCTTCTAATTAGTTGGCTTAATATAACATAGCTTTTCTCCTAATGATCACTAACTGTGACTAAAACCATTTAGGTCAAGAATGTCTATCTATGTAAAATAAACCTAAGCACCAACAGTGGTACATTACTATATGCTGAACAACATGGTGCTGCAGAAACCAGAAGACAAAATTCAAATCAACGAAGTTTAGTTTCATGGTTGTCGGTCACTTTTGTGTTACTTGACAAAAATACCTGACAGAAACAACTTAAAGGAGGAATAGTTTGCTGTGGCTCAGGACTAAAGAGAGAGAGGGAAAGGCATGCAGTGGGTGTGTCCTCCACCAAGGCAGTGGGAGTTGCTTCTGCCTTGACAGCAGGAGTGTGAGACAGACCTGCTCATATGGCTCTCAGATTAGGAAGGAGATACAATGGCTGGAACTAGGGTGAACTAGAACTTTAAAGACCCACCCATAGTGATCTAGTTCTGTCAGCCAGATCCTACCTCCTAACATTTTCACAGCTTTCAACTCAGCGCTACTAGTCAGGGACTAAGGTTCAAAACTATGCGGGGGTGGGGTGGGGTCGGGGGGGGGGGGTGGGAGGTGGGTGGGGGGGGTTGTGGCTTTTCAGAAGCAAATTGTAATACAGAGCATGGATTACACTTTATGCCTCTGTCTGAGAGCTTAGTCAGTTTTGCAATGATGTAGCACTGTGCTGTGGGGATTTAATTTTGGAGGAACTATGAAGTTTTAAAAAAGAAAGATAATTAACTAAGGCAAATAATAAATCATACTCCATCTTCTTTCTTCAACACTTAAGTCAAATGTTATACTTACACAAAACTTACCCTAACACTTAGTAGCTTAGCAAGTTGTATGTGGTACTTTAGGCACATTCACCTACATTGCATTAAGTATCATTGCATATTATTTTTTACACCATCTCATGCTTCTATAAATTTTTGGATTTGCCTTCATAACAAAATCTCTAGAAGCCTAGAATACATAGAGAGTATATGGAGAATTAAACCTTTATAAATAATAGTAATAGAATAACTGAAACAAATAGGTAAAACCACTTTGGTAATCCCAAATTACCAATTACAGTCAAATTAAGGGAAGAATTATTTCTCAGGACTTGTAAGAGGCATACAATATCTACATGACTCGACATGGACAAAATAAAAAAAATTGTTCTGAAATTTCAATGTTGCTAAAAATGTAAGAGAATATTATTTCAAGATGGACTTTTCCTAGTGGGAAATGGTAGTGTCTGAGCCAATAACAGCATGCTGCATCACTCATCTGAGAGAAAGAATTTTAATACACTTGTACTACTCATTATACAGAACTTCACAAGCATGGCGGCCAATTGAACGAATGTGTAGCTGTCTCTTGAAACACAGCTGTACTGTAGGGAGCCACTATCCACTAGTTGCTTCTACTACTTCTGTCACTTATTGTTTCTAGTAATTACAATTCCTTCAGTAAGTCTGTGCATGCTCCAACCATTCCCTGATTATTGTTATCCTATCTAGTGCGTAATGTTTGTGAAAGTGTTAGAACTAGTTCCATTCGTTCATCTACAATATCCCATTATGTATAAAACAATTAAAGAATAATCTTTACAAAATATAAACCAAATTCGTTACTCTCCTGAAAGCTTCAATAATTTCTTATCTCACATGAAAAATCTAAAGAGCGTATTAGGGCCATTGTTTTGCCAGCACTAAGGGTAGCATGGAACACACAGTAGATGCTCACATTTGATGAATGTAAAAATGCAAAACAGGATGTAAAATAATGTGGGCGCTAACTGTGAGTATCTAAACAGTTGACAGAGTCAAGGCAGGAGTATGAGTCTCCTAATTCCAAGTACTTTTTTTTCCATGGCTCCCAAATGCTGAAAATTCATAAAATTTTATTCTTTGACCTCAGCAAGAAGTAAGTGTGTGTGTGTGTGTGTGTGTGTGTGTGTGTGTGTGTGTGTGTGTGTAAAGTCTCTGGATAAGGACCAGGTAACAATCCAGATTTTACCACACACCTGGGGCTGCAATCATATTTCCTGGGCTTCGAGTGTTGACAACTCACGTTCACGTTTTCATTTTACCATATGAGAATGTGCATTTTTCAACTTCTTGTTCATGCATTTTGCAAAACACTTTCGTTTTATATCTCTTATGATAAAGTATGATACCATTCTCACATTTATAAATGATAAAGAGCAAGGTTGATGAAGAGATTAGAATCATCATGGAAAGGTTAAATGATTCTAATTTTAAGAAACGAGTATTGATGATAACTTTAAGATGTGACTGAAGAATTCTCATCATTGAAGAGCCATTTTTCAAGATCCTCTTGAAATTTATTCATATAAAAGAGAAAGGTGAAGAAAATATGGTAGACACATGAGTATTTTGCATATTAAATTGTTCTGAAATGAAGACGTGGTTCTGGATATAAGAACTATGACACTCTGAGAAATTGTGAAATCAAGTATTCTTTAAAGAATTATAGATTAGTTATCTATTGGTTGGAAATACAAAGAAAATGATTGTTAAGAAGAGAGAAATTCTGTCAAAAGTCATAAGTCATTTAAATCATTTGATTGACTTGTTTTTCTCAGTGCTACATTCATACTTGGTGTTTTATGCTCTGATCAGGGTTAAGTTCTGTTTGATAAAACTCATGGTATCACAAGAAAATTGGACTTTCTATTGTCTTCTAATACTGAGTGTTTCATAAATAGATTAAAATAGCTGATTTTCAGCAAAGTTTTTAACATCATTCATGTTTCCCATGTACAATAAAGACTTTGACAATAAATACATAAAAATAGCTAAGAGATATAAATTAAATACTTATAGATTGATTTGCAATGTTTACATCACTAAAGAGAGTGACAATTGGGTAGATTTGAACAGACAAAATAGTTTGTATTTAAATTTATAAAATGGTTTATAAGTACATCTTATATGTTTGTGCATGAATGTTAATGGGTGTCACTTAAAACACCGTGTTCACTTGGAAAATTGAAGACAAAAACCTCTAAATCAAATCACAGTGGGGATAGAACACCATGGAAAATGGCCACAGGGAAGATTGTAAAGCTAGGAGAGGACAGATACAGAAAATGGAACATATTGTCCTTCCAGATTGAAAAAACATGTTGGTAAGTCACATATTATTGTTGTTGCTGTGACTATTGCTCTGGGTACTTTATGAGCAGTTGTTATTATAGCAATTAGCATTTTGATAATAGCAGTATGGCGACTGCAGCATGGCTTCTGTGTGGAGATGAAAGTGCCCAGAAGAAAAGAGGGAGAGGCACTGTCCAAAGGAACACATTGTAATTGCTGCAGGATTAATAACGCACCCGTTTCAGGCTTCTCGGCTGCACTGAACCCAAAAATCCAATTTACAGGATGGTTGACCTTTTCTTGCCTACTCTTCACTTTTTTCAATGTATAATAAACTAATGTACTTCCAATCAGTACAGGAATTTTCTAAGACACTTAGCTTGGATATGTAATTTTCAAATTTGCTGTTTTTATTGATTTTTCTCTTTGGGCTTAATGTCTTCCTGTTGCTATTTCCATTTGGTCATCTCCTCCAGCAACTCTGTGTGTCTTTGGGAATATGAGTTCCTTTAAGGTTATAGACAGTTTCTTGTTTACTTTATCCTCATATTTTCAAACCTGCCTTCTGACTCCAGAGAGAAGCTTAGTGAATGCAGAATTTGCCAGTGTGCACATTGTGATCTAATTTCTACACATCAGTTCTGTATATAACAGGCCGTGGTAGTAGTTTGTAGATAGAAAGTTTTGCTATTCTTTAAAGTAAGAACTTACCTTTATCCTGTCAACATAATCATCACCAAATAGGCAAGATCCTAAGATCTTGGATATGCTCAAAGACAGAGAATGCCCAATTCTGTACCCACAGTGATCTTCACAGACCTGGAATTGAGGTTTACTCTAACAGATTTGTGTTCGTCTGAGAATGAGGAAAAATTTATTGGATAAACATGTATAGAGCATTTACTATGAATAGTCACATTTCTAAGCATGTGAGATACAGATCTACTTTTAGAAACCTATCTTCTGGAGGAGAAATACAGACAACACTTTATAAAAACAATGATTATCTCTATGGGTACAGTATGTTAGAAGGCGGAAGGGCAACAAGATCATCTAATAACATGCAGGGAGAGGAAGTCACATCACAAACTTAGGCACAAGTCCCAGTCTATATTTGGAAGCAAATGTGGAAATTCACAGGACTTTTAAATGGCTGCCATGACGTGTCCAATGTTATGCCTTACTTTTTCTGTGAGTGCTGAGGCTCTGAAGGAAGAGCCCCATGTTAACACTGCAAGCTCCTTAACCACTGAACCATCTCCACAGCCCACACCTGATACATTTTTACAGTTTAAAATGGGGTTTGGGAAAACTGAAATAAGCATGCATCATATTCTGATTGGACCATGCTTTTTCAAAGAATCCCATGTATGTTCAATATTCTCTCCTAAGCCTGTGCTTTTATCTGAATTTTCATTTCAGGACTATTCCTGTCTCTTTTACATAGGGCTTACTAGTCTCAAACAACCTGTCAGCTCTTCTCCATCACCCTGACCTTGTCCTCATTTAGTCAAACTTTAAACCCTATATTTTTTCCCTATAAATTTGCCTTGACTGTACCTTTGTTTGTCTTCAATTCTGTCTGTCCTAGACAGTTCAGGAATCACACATCTTTGCAGTAGACTCTTGTTAAACTTACCTATAAAACATGACCAAGTAACCTGCTTCTACTCAAATAGTATCACTTGTTCATTATTGGTTAGTAAAGTTAAAACACCTTGATCCTTGCTCAAAAACCTAGATCTTTCCCATTTTATCTCAGACCTCTATGGAGAATTTCTATCTTGCCCATTTTTCTTTGAGGCCACCAATTCTTTACAGATTTTCCAGTGGGGGATTTGTGTGCCTGCCTTTTCATATTCATTAATTGGAGACATCCCAGTACTTAAACTCCAACTTAAATGTTATTTTCCCAGAAATAATCTGCTAAGTAGACACTCCCAGGCTTCAGTTTGACAGTAATTTATCTTTTATGACACTTCTTAGCATTTTACTTACTTAGAGTTTTCTTATTCATTATTTATTTTCCTCTTGAGAGATTCTTTAAGAACAGGGATCATAATTTAATTATGCCTATTACCATTCCCAAGTGGTTATCAAAGGGTCTACAGTGGTTAGTGCTCAAAAATATTTATTGGGTAAATAAATATATGAACAAATAAATGAGCAATGAAAGATTCATGGTTCCTTAAAATTAAGAATTTCTCTTTTGGAACATCTTCTGTTTGCAGCAGTAATAGCCTAAGTTTTCAGTTATTGCCTCATGTTTTTTTCTCCCAAGTTATTATGCAAATCATTGACTCTGGCAAAACAAGTATTTCATTGACTGATGAAAATGCTTAAGACAACAGAAAGAGGGGCATATTAAGAATCAATAGAAGTTGCTACATCGGTATCTTTTTAACACCATCTGTCTCTCAAGTTGCTAGATGAATCCAAATCTCATTGAAATTTGCTGGCCCACAACAGTAAAATGCTTCAACGGCAATTTTAGACAGATTGAGCATGCTTCAAATAGACAATTTCATTGCAAGAGCACTGTATTTTGGAGAACCCTTAGGGATTATAACAAATAGAGCTTAATTGGTTTATTAAGTAAAATTTACAAAGTCAGGAGCCTCACTTTGAAGAACTTGTAGGCATCAGTGAGCTATGGTTTTGGTATGTGATGCATTACTGTTATTGGAAAAGAGTTGGTAAGGGACTGTGTACATTAGATGACCATTCTGTAGTTTCTGTAACCCAAGTGCATTAAAAAACATGTGAGACATGTAAGAATAGATGTCACATTGATGCTGGGCATTGAGGCTCAATGTGGCACTGTCCTAGTTAGCTTTCTGTTGCTGTGATAAAATATAATAACCAAAAGCAACCTAGAGAAGAAATGATTTATTTGGCGTAATACTTCCCAACCACAATCCATCATGAAGGGAAGTCAGGGGAGGGAATCAAGTTAGGAACCTGAAAGCAGGAACCAATGAAGAGAGCATAGAGGAAGCTGCTCCTTAGCTTGCTGTCATGGTCTGCTTGGCCTGCTTCCTTGTACAATCAAGGACCACTTGCCCAGTGGTGGCACCACCCACAGAGGGCTGGTCCCTTCCACATCAATCACTGAATCAAGAAAATGCCCCACAGATGTGCCTGTAGGCTATTCTGATGGAAGCAATTTCTCAATTAGGATTATGTTTTAGATGAGATTAACTTATTTCATCGTATCAAGAAATCTTGGCCCATGAATCAGAAATTTCAAATTCCATCTTGAAGATCCAAATGATCAGATCAAATTAAATTTATTTAGTTATGATCCAGGCCATAACCATAAATGTTGTTGCCATTACACCTTCATGAACAAAAAAAATAATACTTCCAGTTTGCACCTATTGGTTAGTTTATTTATATATTCCTATGGTCAATTTTGTGGCAAAATTCAAGTTCACAAAGGAGAGATTTGTTTTGGTTTTGTGGTTAGGGTTACAGTCTATCACAGTGGGTAAAGTACGATAGAAGCTGGCATCGTCTGTGATGACAGAAGCATGTGAGACAGTGGGCTCACATCTTGTTGTAGCAGGAAGCAGAGAGATCAGGCACTCACCAGGTCAGTTCTACATATAACTAATAAGGCCTGTCCTCCAGTGACCTACTCCTTGCAGCTAGACCACACCTCCTAAAGGTTTCAGAATATCCCAGCACACTGCCACCATCTGGAAATCAAGTGTTCAAATGCATTAAATGCCTATGGGGACATTTCACATCCAAACCAATATAAATACAATACCTAGAGTACCTTAGCATATACCTGTGTGCATACAATGTAAGGAATTTTGAACATATACTTGGTGGTGAAACACATATTCTTGGACTGGAGAAATGTCTCAGCAGATAAAGGTATCTACCTTAGCTGATAACCTAGAGTTTGATCCCTAGAATGTACAGGGGGAAAGGAGAGAATCAACTCCAGTGACTTGTCCTCTGCCCTCCACATGTGTGTATGAGCATGTGTGCATGTACACACACATACACACACACACACATAACACACACACACACACACACACACACACACACACACACACTCAGTTTACACACATTTAATGGAAGATTAACCATGATTTCTAGAGGGAAAATGTCTCTCATAGCACTGAAATAATTGTAGTCCTCACTAACTCCAGTGTAACATGAATTCTAATTGGTCTTAATAATAAAAACCTGGAGTCAGATATCAAGGATGAAAGCTGAAAGATCAGAGATGCAAAGCAACCAGCCACCAGAAAGACTTCTTGCCTCTAGGAATCCTTAGACCAAAAAGGCCGAGCTTCTGTCTCCATCCCACCTTATCACTTCTTCTCTCTGTCCAGCCATATCACTTCCTGTTTCCTCCTCCTAAGTGCTGGGATTAAAGGCACGTGCCTCCCAAGTACTGGAGTCAAAGGCATGAGATCCCAAGTACTGGGATTAATGGTATGTGCCACCAGTGCCTGGCCTCTAGTGGCTAGTTTCACATGCTCATCTCCAGGCAAGCTTTATTTGTTAGAGCACAAACAAAATATCGCACTCCATTTTTTGTTTGTTTTTTAATCTTGAATGGTGGATTGAATGAAAATACACACACACACACACATACACACAAACACACACACACACACACACACACACACACACACGGACTCTTCCATTTCAACACTTAGTCTTCAGTTCTCTGGTTGTTGGTGCTGCTTGGACATGTTTAGGAGGTGTGGCCTTGTTGGAGAAAGTATACCATTAAAGGTGGGCTTTTTAGAGTTTAAAGACTTTGGGCTGTAGCTGAAGTTTTCTCCAGTCCTGCCTGGCCCAAGGTCAGGACAAATCTCTCTCACTTGCTAGTCCCGCAGCCACTCAGACCCAACCAAGTAAACACACAGAGACTTATATTGCTTACAAACTGTATGGCTGCAGCAAGCTTCTAGCTTTCTAGTTCTTATATCTTAAATTAACCCATTTCTATTAATCTATACTTTGCCACATGGCTCGTGGCTTACCGGTACTTTACATCCTGCTCATGATCGTGGTGGCTGGCAGCATCTCCTGACTCAGCCTTCCTGTTCCCAGAATTCTCCTCTCTCTTTTTCCCCACCTATACTTCCTGCCTGGCTACTGGCCAATCAGCACTTCATTTATTAACCAATCAGAACAACACATTCACAGCACAGAGAACATCCCACAGCATGGGGCATTTCCACTTTTCCTTTTTGCTTTGTGCTTTTGGCTCAAGGTGTGAGCTCCCAGCTTGCTCCTCTAGCTGGCATGTGTGCTGCCTGCTGCCATGTGGACTCTAATCCTCTGGAACTGTAAGCTTAAATAAACTCTTCATCCCATAAGTTACCTTGATCAAGGTGTTTCATCACAGCAACAGAAAAGTAACCACCACATAGAGCTTTGTTCTACTTATTCTATACTGTTATTAAGGAAACATAAAATTACTTGTGTCAACTTGGGACAAAAGTCAATTAAACTCAAATCAATACACATTAAACATCCTACTTCATTGAAACCATTATTCTGGGTAGCTTTTATTATATAAATACAAAAAAAAAATATTGTCCTAAATCTGTGCTGTTACATTTTATAAAATTTCCATCTATGAGTTAATTTCTATTTCACCAGAAAACTTGTGGATCTCCCACATTCTGTATGCACACAATCAAGTTAAGATCAGGTCATTAGGTTGTATCCTGTGTCATATACAAGACTAGAAGTTGTCATGGGGTGGCAGACACACTAGGAGGGCACTGTGTGGCAGTAATTGGATAGATGCCATTGCTCCCAAGGAAGGCTAAGAATCACAGCACTCTCATCAGCCAGGGAGAGCTAAGGCAGACTACTTCTAGAATCTCAGCCCAAAAATGTCTCAGACAACATTAGCCCCAGATATCCAGCAACCCAAACCATGAGAGAATAAACTCCTGGAATCTTAATCCACACAGTTTGTAGTATTTGACTATGGCATCTATATGAAACCAATTCATTCTTTTTTATAATTTCCAAACTTCAAACCATTCAGGGCCAACCAAAAAATGACCATATATATATATATATATATAAGCACTATAACTTCCTCACAAACGGGGAAGTGATGGAAGGCTCATATGGAGGTAGCCCAGAGTCTCACAGAATTGATTCCATTCATGATAGAAACTGCATAAAGTGAGCAGAGACAGTGAGAAGGACATACATTGCTCTCAATGAACAATTAACAGCACAGAAAATGGTCTTCATTGCTCAGGTTACTTCATTCACCTCCATAATCATGAGAAATAGGGCAAGCAATAATACGGTATTATATAATACTATGAATTAATGGAATAAGGCATGTTCCTGTCTTGCTGTCACTATCTTTAAGTAAGATGATGTCACATGATTGGGGTTACTTAGAACAGGGAAACCTTCTTGTTCACATCTCATTAGAAATCTAAGAACTTTGGAGAGTAGGTGAAAGAAAGAGAGAGAGGAAACCACATAATTATACTGAGTATGTTCCAGCCTTAATGCCACATGAATCTTTGGGTTTATGAAGATGGTTTGTAAATGCTGGCTATTGCAAATGTAAGTCACAAAGTCTGTGTATGGGATGATCATGGCCTGCTCTTTCTTCCTGGTAACCTTGGCTGAAGTTAACTGGAGAATAATCGTGGGGCTTAATGAGAAGAAATGTGTCTACATCAGGACAAATCAGTTGACAAATATGATCAACTTTCAGTGATAAGATTTTACCTGTAGAATTGTTTCCTGGTTTATAATGCTATCATCTTAATCTTTTTAGGGTAATTGGAACTTACATATTCTGTGCTATCTCTCTGTGATGACTTGTGCTGCTTGTAAATTAAATTCCAACAAACTATCCTCCAAGTCTTTTGTGAAAGACAAGCAGGTTTAACATGAGAACTTGCCCAGACTCACAAACTTTAGAAATTACTGTGTGTGCCGAAGATCGAATCCCATGCACCTTTCCTGATGTCTATTTTTTAATGCAAATACTAATCTGCACACACACATGCACACACAATATAATCTGTTCCAAGAGGCACGAAGAGACTACAATTATTTCTGATCCACTTCCTCTGCTCCTCCTTTCTCTCCAGACACTGTAGGTGACTCTTCTTACTTGCTCAAGACTTACCCTGTATTCACTCATAAAGACCACTGAGGGGCAGCTTTGGGCACCTTGGCATGATATCGTCCTTCACTGTGGAATAAACTCCTATCTAGTAGGATCTGGTCAGATTCACTATAAATGTTCCAGTGCGTGGGTTTTTTTTTTTTTTTTTTTTGTCTATTTCTTTGTTTTTTTTTTTTTCATACATATCCTCTTAAGTTATATTTTGTAAGCTAAGAAGAAAAATATGAAGTCAGTCATTCTGACTGAAGGTTAGTCACACTGCTTAGTACAGACTACTTCTAAGTGGGGAATAATCTCTCTTCATGTCTTAAAGTTTTATCATCAGTAAGAGAAACGTCACATTCCTTGACTTGACAATGTCAAGTGAATGTTTTTTATGTAGCTCAAATTCTAATATGTGAGCATACATGGGATGGTTTTACCACTGTTTTGACACTGTCTTTTCATGTTTACTTCATATCTATGCATATTTTGCTGTTTTGACTTCTCTGTCTCTGTCTGTCTGTCTATGTCTGTCTCTCTCTCTCTCTCTCTCTGTGTGTGTGTGTGTGTGTGTGTGTGTGTGTATAAAACTGTTAAAGCATGGTAGTATTTTCCTATTTTTAATTTTAATTATTCAGTGTGAAGGTGATAATAAACTTGGTATTTTCTAAATAATAGATTTTTTTATTCTCTTTTTTTTAAATTTTTATTTTGCGATACAATTCAGTTCTACATATCAGCCACAGATTCCCTTGTTCTCCCCCCTCCCGCCCCCCTCACCTTCCCCCCAGCCTGCCCCCCATTCCCATCTCCTCCAGGGCAAAGCTTTCCCCACAGACTGAGATCAACCTGGTAGACTCAGTCCAGGTAGGTCCAGTCCCCTCCTCCCAGACCGAGCCAAGGGACCCTGCATAGGCCCCAGGTTTCAAACAGCCGACTCATGCAATGAGCACAGGACCCGGTGCCACTGCCTGGATGCCTCCCAAACAGATCAGGCCAATCAACTGTCTCACCCACTCAGAGGGCCTGATCCAGTTGGTGACCCCTCAGCCATTGGTTCATATTTCATGTGTTTCGGTTCGTTTGGCTATTTGTCTCTGTGCTTTATCCAACCTTGGTCTCAACAATTCTCACTCATATAAACCCTTCTCATTCTCGCTAATTGGACTCCCAGAGATCCACCTGGGGCCTAGTCATGGATCTCTGCATCCAGATCCCTCAGTAGTTGGATGAGGTTTCTAGCACGACAATTAGGGTGTTTGGCCATCCCATCACCAGAGTAGGTCAGTTCGGACTGTCTCTCGACCATTGCCAGCAGTCTGTTGTGGGGGCATCTTTGTGGATTTCTGTGGGCCTCTCTAGCACTTTGCTTCTTCCTATTCTCATGTGGTCTTCATTTACCATGGTCTCCTATTCCTTGTTCTCCCTCTCTGTTTTTGATCCAGCTGGGATCTCCCGCTCACCCAAGCTCTCTTTCCCTCGACCCTCACCCTTCACTACCCCCACTCATGTCCAGGCTGTTCATGTAGATCTCATTCCATTTCTCTGTCATTGGGCTATCCCCATGTCTTCCTCGGGGTCCTGTTTTCCAGGTAGCCTCCCTGGTGATGTGAGTAGCAGTCCAGTCATCCTTGTTCCACATCTAGTATCCTGCTATGAGTGAGTACATACCATGTTTGTCTTTCTGAGTCTGGGATACCTCACTCAGGATGATTTTTTCTAGATCCATCCATTTGCCTGCAAACCTCATGATGTCATTGTTTTTCTCTGCTGAGTAGTATTCCATTGTGTATATGTACCACATTTTGTTTATCCATTCTTCAGTTGAAGGGCATCTAGGTTGTTTCCATGTTCTGGCTATTACAAACAATGCTGATATGAACATAGCTGAACAAGTGCTCTTGTGGTGTGGTTGAGCATTCCTTGGGTATATGCCCAAGAGTGGTATAGCTGGATCTTGGGGGAGATGGATTCCCAATTTTCTAAGAAAACACCATATTGATTTCCAAAGTGGTTGTACAAGCTTGCATTCCCACCAGCAGTGGAGGAGAGTTCCCCTAGCTCCACATCCTCTCCAGCATAAGGTGTCTTCAGTGTTTTTGATCTTAGCCATTCTGACAGGTGTAAGGTGGTATCTCAGAGTTGTTTTGATTTGCATTTCCCTGATGATTAGGGATGTTGAGCAATTCTTTAAATGTCTTTCAGCCATTTGAGTTTCCTCTGTTGAGAATTCTCTGTTTAGTTCTATAGCCCATTTCTTAATTGGACTGTTGGGCATTTTGATGTCTAATTTCTTGAGTTCCTTATATATTCTGGATACGTGATTATTTAAGAGTACACTTTACTTTGTTTCATTTTCTCATTTTTCACCCTTTGAAATAAAAGTTACATTGTCTTGAGATGTTGGATGTGGCAGCATGTTGAAGATAAATTGTGCCAGCACAAGAAGAGACTGTTAGCAAAGCTGGTGTGGCTGGAGGCATCATCTCGGACATCCATCATGAGCTGAGACTTCACCAACTGATCGTCAAAGTTGTGCCACACACAAAATAAGGACAGACAATACCAGTACTTGTCAGTTCCTTTACTGATTAAAATATAGGTATGTTTACCTATATCTTCTTTTCTAAAGTATCTCATAAAAAGAGAAAATTATAAATACAAACCTATAAAATTATTTCATTCTCCTTCAACTCTCTTAACTCAGATATGAATTTATTTCTTTTCTAATAGCTTGGTGGTCTAAAAATCTTAGGCAGGAAAGAAATGTTGATTGGTCTAAGTCTGGTGGTTCTTATGGAATCACTCACTGACTTGAGGGACATTTGGTGTTCTTAAGATATGTGTCAGAGAAAATGAGATTTGCCTAAAGGTCTTGTGAATAATGGATGGTCTGGCTTTCTCTCATCTGTTCCCATATACATATTGTACAGTGGTGAAGGAATTAATTTCTTTCTATTTTACAGGAGTGTGCACATTTTATATCCTCTTGAGCTCACAGACATCTCAGCATTAGAAATATATCTGACATTATGGTCTTGAGAACACTGAAATGTTAAGGAAGTAGTCCTTGATAAACATGAACAGCAAAAGCACCCCCGCCCAGAGTTAGGGAGAGTGACTTAGAGGATTTTATAATCTGCTTCTTTGGTGTTTGAACTTAGCAGTGCTACTTAGGGTTTCAGATTTGCTATTGTTATTTGAGACACTGAGGCAGAGAATTATACACTGATGTAATCACTGTAGGTGGAACTCTAGGTCTACTAAATGTTTGGCATGTTACAGAAACCCTGAGACTGTGAGCATTTCAGCCCATAGAGAGAATTTTGTTGAAGGTACATGGAGGTGCTCAGTAAAGTGAGCAATCATTTTTAAATGAAGATAAAATGGGCTTTTTATTTTTTAACAACCTGCTAATACTCAACACTTCAACAACTTATATTCAGATGAAAAAAATTGAACTCTTTAAAGTCTGACACTGTCAACACTTTGTATGTATTGACTTTGTGTAAGGTTCCATGCTATACTTTTTGAGAAATTTTAGAGATGAATAAGAACAGGCCTACTCTTGGGCTCTTATTTGTTAGACTTGTCAGTGTCTTGCTAAATCATCCTGCACATCCCAGACTTCTGAAAAAGGCCTTTGCTGCAAATTCTAAGTAATGTTAAAGGAAATTAAGTGTAACTTGACTCGATTTTCTTTTTGGACTTTCAGAACAATGTTTAAAATAACTGGATTCACCAGGTATTATACCTAGATAATGTAGGCCTATATACGGCATAAACATCCTTTTGTGTATAAATATTTCTTGAGATTGGTTTTGCTCATCTATATAGGCCAATGGCAAATGCTTTGGTTATGTTGACCCTATGACATTGGTAATCTTTATAGAAGATTGTAGTGGACAAAGTCTATGCAAAATAAATTCAAACATAAGGAAACATTTTATTTTTTAAAAACCCAGCTTAGCTACACTTTTAGTTATCTCAAGTAATCAGAATACTTTATTAGAGTGAATATTTAATTCTTAGAGTATGCCCAAAGGCAGTTTAGGGTTTTTATGCATCTAATTAGTTGTGTGCCTTTGCATTTTCCCCAAATAGTCCATTTTCAGTACTTTTCTCTGCATGAATTCTATTCAAATTAATAAAATGAAGATTTGGGTTTTAACTTTCCATTATTCCAGCATATAAAAATCCAGCATAAAAGCAAGAAGGAAGAGATATGACAGCCTTTTCTTAATTACAGATTGTGATTAAAAAAAGCCGACATTTTTCTTCTCTTGGTGTCTGTCTCTTAGTTCTGTACACAACTGACAGATGATCCTACAGTTCCTAGAGGAGCCAGGCAGTACACAGAAAGCAAGATAAAGACTAACCATGCTCAGCGGCACCAGAGTCAGCTGTTTTCAAATGTACAGAGTCCCTGAAAAGCATGTCTTCACAAATTCTCCTTTGAAGTTTCATCAGGGAAAAGAGAAAGGATGAAACAAATTCATCTTTTACAACTCATTGTTCAAGTAATTAAAAAATTATTATATATCTGTCCATGTGAAAACCACAACTGTCACCTTAAAGAAATAGGAGATAGTTTATTCTAGAGCCATTTTGAGTGACCATGACTTGTGAACACAGATTTAGCTTGCCCAAAATTCCATATTCCAACATGGAAGCAGTTTCACAGGATTTTTATAGTCTTATAGAACAAAGCTATAAAGGCAACTTTAAAAACATTGGTAGGTATACCAGACAAGCAGGAATAGTGAGATGGAGCTATTTTCTAGTCCCATGATGCTATCTGATTGCATTCTTATCTCTTGGGTTGGTAGAGGCTAATGTTCTGCAAAGTCAATAGATTCTGAAAGTTTTTTTTAATTTATTATCACATGATGTTAGTTCTAAGTTAATAGCTTCTAAGAGGTTTTTATTTATTATCACAAGTTTTTATTTATTATTAAAGGATGTTAGTTTAGATACAGAGTGGGGTACGGAATGTCTGTTCTAGAAGGCAAAAAGTAGCCTGAGATAATGTAATTAGCCTCTGAACCTATAAAATCCCAGGCTTTCCAGAGTACTAAAACTCCAATTAGTCCATAAGTCTCTGAAGACACAAAATCTCCTTCTACGTGTTTTTTTTTTTTTTTTTTTAGGTTGCCAGGCAGATACAACTTCTGTTAAGGAATTTTTGTTCATACAAGGAAGCAATCTGTCTTAGTTAGGGTTTCCATTGCTGTGAAGAGACATCATGACTATGGCAACTTTTATAAAGAAAAACACGTAATTGGGGCTGGCTTACAGTTTCAGAGGTTTAGTCCATTATCATCATGGCAGGAAGCATGGAAGTGTGCAGGCAGGCATGGAGCTGGAGAAGGAGCTGAGAGTTCTATATCATGATCCACAGACAGCAAGAGACTTGTGTCCTACACTGAGCGTAGCTTGAACATATAAGACCTCAAAGCTGCCTCCCCAGTGACACACTTCCTCCACCAAGGCCACACCTACTCCAACAAGGCCACACCTCCTAATAGTGTCACTCCCTATAGGCCCAGCATTCAAACACATGACTCCGTGGGGCCATTCATATTCAAACCACCACAGAATCTATACTATTTAAAAAAAACTTTAAATGAAAATACACATGAAGTCTCAGGTCCTGTTATATTAAGGATATCTGCACTGTGTGTACTGTGTGTAAAGCTTTTTTTTTTAAAATGGGGGGTGGGTGGGATTGATAAATTGTTAGCAAAACTAACCAAAAAAAGGAACAAAATAAAATAAAATAAAATAAAACTAGACAAGAAAGGGTGAGATTGGCCGGGCGGTGGTGGCGCACGCTTTTAATCCTAGCACTCGGGAGGCAGAGACAGGCGGATCTCTGTGAGTTCGAGGCCAGCCTGGGCTACCAAGTGAGTCCCAGGAAAGGCGCAAAGCAAAGCTACACAGAGAAACCCTGTCTCAAAAAACCAAAAAAAAAAAAAAAAAAAAAAAAGAAAGGGTGAGATTATCGATAGAAGAGTTGGATGGAGGAATAGAGTCTAGAGGCATCCAGATTAACATATGGAAGAAGACAGGGACAAGAGAAAAATGGCTTCCACACTACTGGCTATAAGTAAGAGAGCAGAATAGGTGGAGGAGAAATGAATGATAGGTAAATGACCCATAATAGGACACAGGGTCCCCAACTAGGTTTCTTTTGGACCAGTACCTCAATCCAGATCCAGTCCTGATGTGTTTCCAAGCACATTTATTTCTTCTTTAATAAACTATTTTCCTTCCTGTTATAGTTCATGTGTCTCTGTGTGAATTGTTTGGAGACACAAGAATCTCAGAATCTTTCAAACTCCTCTCCACACATATTAACAATTACAACAGATGCCAATGAAAAGGAGCCCCCACCCACCCAAAACTAGGGCCATAAAACAGGCTCAAGGCTTCAAGAAACTTGCTGCCTATAGAGTTCCAGAAAGCAGTCTACTGCCACCACACTCTATAGAGCCCAGAGTTTGCAAAAACAAGCAATCTGAGTTAATTCGGTTAGTAACAAATCCAGAGTCAAAAAGAAAGAGACCACTACTCCAACAGAAGCATCTGGATAAGGCAGACTACACTTGATCAAGAGAGTGTGCTTGAAGAGTGAACACCTGGAGACAGGAAGTGCATTTGATTTTTATTCTAATGAGTATGGTAACTATGTCTTTCCCCCATTGGCTGGTTTGAACTACACAGTCTTATTTGATTGGCTAGTCTGAAAAGATTTGGTGCATTCTACAGATGTGAGGAGAAAGACCCTCTGATCTCAAATTATGGCCAAATTAAAGCATGCTTTCTTGTGTACACCAGGGGGCTGAACTGGCAGCCTCCTCCTAAATTGGAGTTTAGTAGAACAACCTTGAGTCAATTTCTCAAGCCTCTTTATAGAGCAAAACCAAAACCACAAGGTGGGGGATTTGACAACCAAAAAACGATTACAGAAGAGAGACCAGTAAAGAAAATCTTCCCGGAACATTTGTTAAAGACTATTCTCTGTTCACAGAGGTAGGGCACAACCCAATTCTGAGAAACAGAAAATTAAGTTTTATAGTAAATAGAAATGTAATTTAGCTACAGCTACCATAAGCAGAAACCCAACTTAGCAAGAGTCTTAAAATGACCCCTCAGGGACAAATAGAGTTTCTGATAGGACAAATAGTTTCTGATAGGAGGGGGAATGGAGACATTCCTCCAGGGCATAAAATTCATGGAATACAACAGAAGACCTTTGTGTAAACAAAAGTTTTACCACTCATGGGGGGGGGGGGGAGGGGGAATTAAAACTTTTGACTAAAAGTCTTACAAGGTGGGGAAGATTAAAAAAAAAAAATTCTTTTTCCAAATGCAAGTTTTATAGTATTTGATAGAGAAGACTCATATTTAATATCCCTTACATTCCTAACCCACAGATGGAAGTTGTAAAACCAGGCCTCCTGGCTTATCTCCCACCCCCAGTTTCAAAAAGGAGTTTATCCAGAAAAGGAGTTTCTAGGTCTCTTGAAACCTTGGCCTCCCCTATCCCTCATCAGGACTACAAAAGCCACTGCCACACCCTACGCTGTGAGTTCTGTACCTCAGATACCAAGCTGCAGGGTTTGATGGTGGCAACCTCTTAGGCCAAGAAAATCTGCTCTCACCATTTTGAAATTGAACTGAGTCTAGTCTTTTATTCTTCTCTTGCTGACATAATTATTACACTAATGAAATCCCAGGAATCACTAGGACATGTTTTAAAAACATATTCTATTAAAGTGGAAAACCTGAAAAAATGGATGGATTTCTAGATGCATATGACCTACCAAAATCAAACCAAGATGAGATATGCAATTTAAAAATCTATGAAAAGCAATGGGGTTGAAGAAATAATTATGAAAACTCCCAAATTAAGAAGTCCAGGTTAGATCGCGTCATGACTCCGTTCTACCAGACTTTTAGAGAAAAACTAACCCCAGTGTTTCCCAAAGTATTCTGTAAAACAGAAAAAGAAGGAATGGTACCAAACTCTGTTTACAAAGCCAGCATTGCCCTGTTATCTGAACCAGATGACACAAAACTCAAAAAGAACATTTTAAGCCTAATGAACATACATGCAAAAATTCACAGTAAAACATGGTAACTGAATTCAAGAACACATTGAAAAAAAAAAGCATTGACCACAATTAAGTTGGCTTCTTTTACAAATGCAAGGATGATTCAAAGTATGCAAATTAATAAATGTAATTGTGAGAGCAAAACGAGAAAAACACACCTTGCAAATAAATGTGAGACCAAAGCAGGAAAAACATACCTTGCAGGTTATGGGTTCTGTTTGCTGTTAAGACAGTTAAGAATAAGTTCCTGTTCGTCCAAGTTTTGTTTGACCCATCTGGACCAGCTGTGCTTGATCACATGTGGGTGGGAGGTATAAGGGTAGCAAGCATGTCAGCATGTATGCTCGCTCCTGATTGAACCTGATAGGAACTGCGGTGAACTGTGGGTTTTGCCTTTTTAAGCTCCTGCAAAATGTGACTCGTGGCCATTTGCTGGGAACCTGGGTATGGACCTGGCCAAAGTCCATCTACCTGGCGAATATTGAATTAAACCTTGCTTCAGATTTGGCTTTAAATTGTGGTAGTGTCTTATTCTTGATTGGTGGGATCAATAGTATTGAATAAATGAACCCAAGGACAAAAATTACAGGACCATTTGAATAAATGAGGCAAGGTGTCTCTACATTGCTCAGGCTGATTAGTTTTAATCTCCTGGGCTCAAGGATTTCATCAGTCTCAACCTCTCCAGCATGAGACTATTTAAGCTAGTCTCCACACAGCCCTAAGAATTAGATGATATTAGACCAGCTATAGGGTTAAGCTGATAATGACCCTTTGCCAGGAATCCTGACAACCTGAATTCAATCTCCAAGACTAATACGATGGAAGAAGGTAATTGACTCCTGCAAGGTGTCATCTGGCCTTTACATGGGTCCTATGACACACATGCACATAAGCACACAATAAATAAAATGTAATTTAATTTGAAAAAAAAAAAAGAGAAATTGATGGTATTGTTGGAAGGGTTGATCAATGTGATTTAGGCACTCTCTGGGCTGCTGATTGCTTATTGAACTTAGGCTCTGATTCAGCACAGGGACCCATTTTTCTTGATAATTACACTTCCAAAGCAAAGGGTGGGAGGTGATTTACATATCAAAGAAGCAGAAGAAGAATTTACAATTGCAAATTTTCCAAAGAGAAAACACAAAGAATTTTTAGAAAGGGAAGTTAGAGGAGTATCTAAGAGGTACAGTCTCTCGTGAAAAACAGACGGCACGGAGAGCTGCTAACCTGAAATAGAATGAGTCTTTTGAAACTTCAAAGTGACCCCCCAGTGAGATACTTTCCCCAGCAAGGTCATGCCTCCCAATTCTCCCCAAACAGCCACCTATTAGGGACCAAGTACTCAAATGACAAAGACTTATGGGGGACAATTTATTCAAACTACCACTTGGAGTTAAGGAAAGGTTTATTTTTTACTTTTAATTATGCAAATACATGTACATTTGTGTGAGAGTATGAACTTGTTAGTTCTGTAGAAGCCAGAAGAGGGCATCAGATCTCCTGGGGCTAGAGTTACAGGCAGTTGTGAGTGCAGGAAATTGAATTCAAGTCCTCTGTAAGAGTGGTGTATGCTCTTAAAAGTTGATCCATTTTGTCAGTCCCTCAAATGGACTGTTTAATCATTTCTTATTATGAAGTCTGTGTTGACTGTCATTACTATAATGACTCTTATTTCCATTTCATTAGCATTTGAAAGCTATATTTATACTTCCTATTGCTTTTAATTTTCTTCACATTTATAATTGAAATATTATTAAGAAAGTGCCAAGTTGGGCCCTTCACTTTTATCCATTTCACAGATTTCCAATTATTAATTAGAATTTTATACAATTAACTGTGAGTTTGATTATCACTACCATAGGGAAACTTCATATGAAAAACTGTCTTTGATATTTACCCTTATGCACACCATTTGTGTCTTTGTTAGGGTTACTGTTGCTATGATGAAACACTATGACCAAAAGAAACTTGGGAAGGAAAGGGTTTATAGTTCATCATCAAAAGTAGTGAGGACAGGAATGCAAGGAGGCCAGGAACCTGGAGGCAGGACCTGATACAGGGGCCATGGAGGGGTACTGCTTACTGGCTTGCTCCTCAAGTCTTGCTCATGGTTGCTTTCTTAGAGAACCCAGGACAAGCAGGCCAGGGGTGGCCCCACCCACAATGGACTTGGCCCTCCCCCATCAATTATTAATTAAGAAAATGCCCTACAGTCAGCTATTATGGGGGCATTTTCTCAATTGAGATTACCTCCCTTTAGATGAATCTAGCTTGGGTCGTGTTGACATAAAATTAGCCAGCACAACTTGCTTGTATTCTTCATTTACTGCATAGATCAAAATTCCTACCTGTCATTATTTTTCCTTTGACTGATAATGTTCTTTAATATTTTTTATCATAAGGTTGTTGGTAATAAATAATCTCAGGCTATTTGCCTAAACATATATTTACTCCACTTTTGAAAGATATTTTGGATCTTTGTGGAATTCCAAGGTTATAGATTTTTTCCCCACAAATTTAGAGACAACTTTGTAGTGTCTTTAGTTTCTATAGTAATTTTTAATCATAAGCATGAAATAATGCTTATTTTTGTTCATCTGTATTTGATGCTTTTTTTCTGTCTGCTTTAAACATTTTCCATCCATTATCCTTTTTTAGCCTTTTATTTAAAATATTGTTAGGCTTGAGGTTTTTTTTATGATTGTATGAAGGGGGGTTGGGATTGTTTTTGAATTTCCAAATTTACAGTTTTCATCAATTGAATAAAATATTTGGTCATTGTATCTTCAAATATTTCTCTCTTCTTTTTTTTTTTTTCTTTGAATTTTCTGAGACTTCAGTCACTGCTGTAGTATCTTAGGTCATTTGATATTTTCCATAGTTCACTGAATTCTTATAATGATTATTCATCTTATTCTACCTTTGCTTCATTTTATATAGTATTTATATATTTATAAATATATTATTAATTATATCCTATTTCTTTACAGTATGTTGCCCCATATGTTGTTAAGTTCACTCAATATTTCTGCTTTCAAATGTTATATTTTATATCTTTACATTTAGAATACATATTATACTCCTCTTATATCATAAAGTCCATTTACAATAATGGTTTAATGTATGTTTATGTTAATTCTTTATCTTTACCTTTTATAATTCTATTTTTTTGATTGACGTTTTTCAGAATGTCTTATTTTCTCTTGTGTTTGCTGACCTTTTGTTTGCTAGACTGCATTATTCATTAGCAATTCTTCTTTCTGAATTTTATTATATTCTAATTAAAAGTATTAGGTCTTCCTGGTAGGAGGTAAGGGTACTTGCATATTAGTTTCATAATTGAGGGGTTTTACTGTATTTGGTGAATTTAATCTAGAAGAATTTTCTTTACTTCCATATACAAAGTATTCTATGTCTGGGTCCCTACTGGATGCATCTTGTATCCTTACTCAAGCCAATGGGATTTTACAAGCTCTATATGAATTCTTGGAGTCACTAAGTTTATGGCCCTTCATTGTTCTCTCTTTCAAACTTTCCTTGATTCAGTTTTGCTGCATTTAATAGACATAGGCTTTTATTTTCAGACATAGGTTGATATTCACTCAAAGATGGGATTTTTTTAAATGAAACTTTCGGGGTTTCTATCTACTTAGCAGCTTCTTTTAGTCATGGTGTCTTGGATATTTCGACCACTTTGTCTTCAGTGAACTCATTGCAGCTGCAGGCAGAAAAAACTAACTGCTGAGCTCATCTCCTTTGCTTTGTGGTGTTGTTGTTGTTGTTTTTAGTTAGGAATCATAGCCACATACTGCCTGTTTGCAGTTCTTGAAAATAGTTCTTTTTTTGTACTTTTCCCAGGCTCAAAAGATATGCTGTTAAATCATTCACTTTCTCCCAGGAAGAATACTATTCAGAAATTATAGGACAAACCCTCTCCAACAAAAAACAAAAAAGAAAGAAAAAAGAAAAGAAAAAAATGAAGGAAAGAAAAAAAATGCAAAACACCACCACCACAAAAGACCCTAGAATTCTAGAATTAATATTACCATGTCTTCCCAGTAGGAAGTCACTCTGCACACTTAGAGATCAATAAAGGAAAAAGTTCTTTATTTATAGTTCATATCTTACTCTAGCTACTTCTCAGAGAGGAGCCAGCCATGAATACTTTACTAACATAATTTGATACTAGGTACTTCTAAAGTGTCTATACGAAAGCTTATGTATACCTTAGGTTTAGGCATTCCATGAACACTGTCATCCTGAAATTTCTGTCAGGTCCCAGCTCCAGATTAGAGATTTACAGAGTTAAAAAATATTGCCAGAATTATTAGTTCAGTACTCCAGTGTTGCTGTTTTTGAATAGTTGTTACCGAGGTTCATCTTGCTCTCCTGGCAGAAATAGGCTTTTTCTGAATAGAGCACAGGAGATTAATGGCAGACCAGGACTTCCTGATGGTTGTGACCATGGCCTACTGTCTTGGGCTGCCCCTTTGACATGTATTCTTAGCTTTGGAGGTGGCCCTAAGGGCCTGTTGTAGGTCAGAGTTCTCTTCTTTTGTTTTGATAATGGAGCCTAATTGGAGGTGTGCAGCACATTAGCATCCTGGCACCCTGCTTATCTGTAACGGGTATGGATAGCTTATGACTTATTTTGGGGGTGTTTTGGAGGCAATGCTCCCTTTCTATTTAATGTCTCATAAGAATTACCTATTAGTAAATCCTTTATAGCATCAATTCTTTCACTTCAAGTTTCTTCTACATCACTGCCATCAATAAAAGGATTAGGTTTTCAGAAATCCTACTGACCTAAGTAATGTGTTTTCTTTCATGAAGTCAGAGGAGAAAGAAATAATGTAAACTGGCTTAGCATTCTCCTAAACTAAGAAAAATGGGATTTTAATCAATTCTAATGCTGTTTATTATGGTTGTAGATGTATCATATTTATTTGGAGTCATGAAGGTCTTTGAATCTAACTTTTTTAGTAAGTACCCTAGAAAAATATATTTTCTGAAGACAAATTACATATCTGTTAATGTATTAGCATTATGTCCGTTAATAAATCATTAGTTTCAAATGACATTATTTTAAATGGTAATTGTTTTTTTTTAGCCAGTTACATTAAAAATGGTTAAGCGTCAGTAAGAATCTCATACATAGGCCCTCATCTTTATAGAAAGGATATAAAAATTAAAGGAAGTTACATACACGGTTCATGTAGAATAAATGTACAAGTCAGCACTAGAATTCAGACTGAGCATTTTATTTGGTGCTGTATTTTGTATTATGTTGCTTCTTAGTGGAAATTGTGGATAAAAGTGATATACAGAAGAATATATATATGTATATATTTGTACATATATGTGTGTGTGTGTATATACACACACACACACACACATTTAAGGAGAGATGGTTGTATGAAGATATGAAGTGAGCTTCTAAAAGGCAATTATTTGAAATCTTATGAGAGAAAAAAATGTAACTAAAACTGGTAGTTGCTATTTGTGTATGTGTGGGTAAGATGAGTGTATGTTTGTCTAGGTATGCGTGAGTGTGTATGAAGTGTGTATGTGTGAGAAGGTGGATGTGTTTGAGAATATGTGTGAATGATTGTGTGTGTGAGTATGTAGTGTGTATATACATGAGGGGGACTATATGTGAGTGTGTGAGTATTGCGAGCATGTGTATAATGGTTAGCTCCTAAAGACAAGGGTTTTTTGTTTTTTTGTTTGTTTGTTTGTTTTTGTTGTATCTCAGAGAAGAGTAGGAGATAAAATGAAACAATAGAATTTTTGAAGAACAATACAACGAGAAGAGAGTACAGAGGGAGTTTGGAGCAGAGTAGTAAAGACATGTGGAAGCACAAGCTTCTTCCCCTGAAGCTGGGAAACCTCACATAGACTACAAAGCCACGAGTGTCTATCTTGCTTCAGGCACATCTCATGTCTTCATAGTAATCTCTTCCCTACCCTCCTATATTTCTGATCTCTTTCCAAAACATTAAACAGTGAGGCAAGTGGAAAAAGGGATTTAATGATAGAATTTACACAAATTATTGTGAATGATTAAATACATTGATTTAGAAGCATATTTTAAAACTGAGTTGAGTCATAGAGGCCTGTGACTATGTCATCTCAGCAACTGGGACAGAGACATAGGAGATTCATTCTAAATTCAGTGTCATCTTAGGCTACTTAGTGTGTTGTAAGCTTGAACAGCCAACAGAGTAATATGATATATATAATGCAAAAAAACAAAAATCCAAACCCCAAACACTCAAACAAACAACTCAAAACATACCACACACACACACACACACACACACACACACACACACACAAAACGCTGAAAAAAACTGAATTAATAGGGTGGTCTTATCCTTTAATATTTTGCTAGTATTTCCTTTCCTGCTATTCAAATATGATATTAATGATTAAAAAGCTTACTTTTAATTCCATAATGCTAGACAGGAATTGAAGAAACACGAGACGGAGAAAGAAACCCTTTTTCTGTTGGCAAAACACCCATTTTTGTATGAACTTAAATTTAATATGAAAAGTAGAAAATATTTATTAAATACTAAAATTAGTGTATTAAAATCAAATTTATAAAGTTCTATTTTTAGCTATGACTCCCAAAGCTTATGGAGTCATTCATGTCCTTATGGATCTTTAGAAGAGTGATTGAGACTGGTTGCGGTAGATTATAACATCACAAACCAAAAGATCCATCACAGAGTAAAGCCAAAAGTATGTAGAGGCGAATTGAGAGTACTTCCAGTGGCCTGAGCTGGACCAGTGTATTCAATAAAATAAAATACTGCTAGTTTGTAACCCAAAGTATACTAAAATATGAAATTAATTTCTATGAGTTCCTATTGACATAAATAAGTGGCTGAATAAAAAGAAACAATTTAGAATAGATAAATATTCCACGTAGAAATTTAATTTATGTAGAAAGTCTGCTCTTAGGGATCTGAAGCCGAACTTCCCACATGTTACATGTATCCTAACATAGACACTTCCTTCTGAAGAATCCAGTGAAAAAGATGCATGCTAACTGAAGCTGTTCACAGCAAGGCATACAGGGATTATGACATGGGAACTCCAATACTATCTTTGTAAATCTAAAGCCACAACAACAGATTCATTAAAATCAAGCTTATTGACTTTTGTAAAATGTCATTCTTCTAAGAATCTAATTTAGACTTATTTTAGAAGTCTTTCTCCCTGTGGTGATATTTTATTTGTGCTTTAATAAATAAAGTTTGCCGAGAGATCAGAGGAAATAGCAAGCCATTTTAAGTAAATAAAGAAGTCAGGCAGTGGTAGTACACACCTCTAATCCTATCACTTAGCAGGCAGGATTTTTGTGTGTTAAAGGCCACATTAGGGAACAGAGCCAAGCATGGTGACACATGCCTTTAATCCCAGTACCAACCATAGAGTTATGGAGGCCTATACAGACAGGAAGTGACAGAGCTGGCCAGGAAGAGGAAGTGACGTAACTAGGCAGAGAGCAAATTAGATGGCAGAATAGCAAGGCATATAAGTCTGGGTAGACAGGAAGTCCCTCTCTTGGGAAGCTGTGAAGTTGGTGAGGTAAGGTTGGCTGGTGGACTTTCCCTATTTCCCTGATCTCTCTAAGGCTTTCACCCCTATATTTGGCTCCGTGTTTTTATTTAATAAGACCATTTAGAAATTTGTCTACATCTCCCCTTTTCCATATTCTTCAATGACACATGCATCATTATGCTCTAATCCTTTTATTTCATCTTAGTAAGTCTCATCTGCATGTTTAATCCAACTCTTATCATCTAGACTCTCCAAGAAGCCCCCAACTAACTCCATCCTAACCTCTTAGTTTTAAATGTATTAATTAGTGAATTAATTGCTTTAAAAAAGTAAGACTTGAAAGATATTAACATCAAAAATAATAATGCCTATTTAATAGGTTTGATGGTCCCAGAGCAAGTTAGAACAAAAAAGCTGTGTTGAATAAGTAGAAAAGATGAATATAGTTGCTCACTTTCTGATCCTTTGCTGTTTAAGTTGTTTATCATCCTTATATTTTCTTGGAAATACCATCTCCTGTGGTGATATTTTATTTGTGTTCTATCAAATAAAGTTTGCCTGAAAATCAGAAGGAGGAGTTAGCCACTGGTTAACTGTAGAGGTCTGGAGGTCTATACAGACAGACAGGAAGTGATAGAGCTGGGCAGAGAGAGGAAGTGATAAGGCAGGGTGGAGAGAGGAGCTCGCTCTCTTTTGGCAGAGGATTTGTAGGGGTAAGAACTAGTGGCTTGCTGCTCTGCCTCTCTGATCTTTCAGCTTTTACCCCAATATTTGGCTCTGGGTTTTTTTTATTGTTAATAACATTTAGCAATTTGTGTTAAAATTTCCCAATGTTCTTTCCCAAAAAGATGACTTCCGTGTGTGTACTATATAACATTAACATTTGTTTTTACTTCAAGTGATTGAATTTATACATTCCTGATAATCATATTCTATGTGCTAACAAATAATTAATGTAGACTACTTATATATGTGATAATCTATGGAACTTTTAGAAATTATGAGTTATGTAGGTGGTCATTGTTTCTTGGGCATGAAATGGCTTTCTTGATGAAGTAGCAGTTAAGAGAATGATGCATTTCAAAATGTATCTGTTAACTGATATGCAGAGAAAATACAGACTAAATTGTGGCATCTATGCATGGGTGTTCACATGGCAGAAATAAAGATTCATTGACTTAAAATTATCAAGGACAGCGTTTTAAAGAAAAACTTGCTTGTGATACTGTTTAAACTGAGTCGCTTCTCTGTTTTCATTAAGATTTTCAGACCTTTATTGTGTTGTAGAATATTATTTTAAGATGTGTTACATTTGTTGATGCTGTGGAACATTTGTTTAATTATGCAAAGATGTGTGGCATTCTTTTATGTTGCATGTGTATAACTCTGTGAAGCTGTGTTACTTTGCCTGTCTAAAACACCTGGTGGTCTAATAAAGAGCTGAACAGCTAATAGGGATGCAGGAGAAAGGATAGGCAAGGCCAGCACGCAGAGAGAATAAATAGAAAGAGAAATCTGGAAGGAGCAAAATGAAGAGCAAGAGAACAAGGAGAAGGATGCTAGGCACCAGCCACCCAGCCACATAGTCAGCCACAGAGTAAGTGAAATTAAGATATACAGAAGTAAGAAAGGGAAAAAGCCCAGAGCCAAAAGGTAGAAGGGATAATTTAAAGTTAAGAAAAGCTGGCAAGAAGCAAGCCAAGTGAAGGCCAGACTTTTATAATTAAGAATAAGCCTCTATATGTGATTTATTTGTGAGCTGGGTGGTGGTCCCCCCAAAAGAGTAAAGAGCAAAGAGTAGAAAAAATAACCACCAACAACATTGTATTCCAATGACAAAAAGATGATAGCATGTCCACAGATCTTGCAGAGGTGTCTCAGTTACTTTTCCATTGCTGTGATCAGACATCAGGACCAAGGCAACTTACAAAAGAAAACATTTAACAGTTGCAGAGGGTTACAGTCCAAGGCAAGGTCATGAGAGTGGGGAACGTGGGAACGTGGCAACAGGCAAGGAGTTCACGTCTTTATCTGCAAGTATGAGACAGAGAACACTAATCAGAAATGGCATGGACGTTTGAAATGCCGAAGCCAAATTACAGTGACATACCTCCTCCCAAAAGGCCATACCTCCCAGTACTTTCCAAGCAATTCCATCAACTGGGAACTAAGCATTCAAATATATGAGACTGTTGGGGATATTTTCATTCCAACCTCCACAAGTGGGGACCACACTTAAAACAGAAACTGAAATCATTCACTGGCTACATTAGTCGTTCAAATTACAACTGTTCACCAGGTAAAAATGTTCATTGATCGTCTATGTTTAAAACATTTGGTCTTAGACTATGAAGCTTGGTGTTTTTTAGTCCTTAGGAAGTTTGACAAGGGAGCCTGGGGGAATAATGAGGAAACATTTGATTTTGAGTCGAAGCTCGGGCTTTTTCATCCAGAAGGGAGTGAAAATGGAAGCTTCCAGCAACTGCACTAGCAGACTTCAAAACTAGCAGGCTGAAAAACCAGCCTTTGATTTCTTTTATCTTCACGCCGGGCATGCTTATCAGAAAAGATTAAGAACGCAGACATAACACTACCAGCAGCCCTGCCAGCTCTGAAGCTTTCTCTATCTAACAGCAGCCTAGTCTTTCACTGTTGTGGGGCGATGGCTGAGGCACTCTATGTTTCCCAGTCTACCCGGCACTGATGAGCATTCACTTTAGAGACAAAGGCAAAACCCTGGCTACAAAGAATAAGTGTAAGCCTAGGGGAAGTCATTCAAACAGAGGCTAGGGGAGAACAAAGGAAGACTGAAAAGGCCCATAGTGTGTGTAGACACAGAAGCAGGAATGGAGGACGGAGTGGAGGAGAAAGAGAAGGCATTATTTAGGCTGACAAGGGGGAAAAGAAATGTAAAATGAGGGGAACAAAGAGACGAAATTGGGAAGTGTTCTTGGGACAAAAAGGGTGAGAATTTAAAGATACAGAGAAACATCAGTAGCAGTGGCAGGTGGAGGCAGTGTCACGTTCGTTCTCCCGCACCAGCCCTGGGTGCTCAGCAGGCAGTGACTTAGGAGAGCCTGGACGTGCGGCACCTCCACCCTGTCCTTGAACTCCCATTCCCAGCACCTCCCAAGCAGTCTTCTGCTGCTCCAAGTGCCACTGGTTCTCCGCCTGAGGAGTCCCTGGTGCTTTGGCAGGGCTGTCTCTGAACTCTGGGCATGCGTTTGCACACACCCCTTGGACCCACAGGCACGTGTGAGCGGGTTCTGGCAGATGCCAGGGGGAAGCATTGGAAGAGGAGATAGAAGAAAGAGGGTCTCCACTGAACAACTTCTCGTCAGAGGCTGCGATCAGAGCGAAGTCCCAGTGTGGTCTTCCTCCAGCTGAAGACAGCCAGGAGGCATGCACAGTGTTTATGTCATTGCCACGTAGCAAGCAAGTATTGACTTTTCTCTCCATGTCTTTACCTTCCTGCAGTAGCACCATTATTTTCTTTAAATCACAGGGTGAATGAACAATGCTTGAAAAAAAAAAAATTCATTAACTTTCTTTTTACACCGTCAGTTGGCTTCCTCCCGGGAAACTACAGAATAGCCTATAGGAGCATTCTCTACCAGGAGAAGGTAGACTAGAGGTCAGAGAGGCCTTTTCTTTTCTCTCCCTTGAATCCCTTTGAGCAAGAGTCACAGTTATTGAGTCATGATTCAGCAGGGGCTGTCATTAGTGACAGACCCAAACAGCCAGACTTCACAGTTTGCCACTGGCTTCCCGCCTCCTGTTCCAGCTGCCAGGAAGTAGTGGGGGTGGTGAAGAGGCCTTGCTGTCTGGAGCAAAGCCAAAAGGCTTGAGCGGTGACAGGCGCCTCTTCCCTGCAAAGAGCCAGGCTGCAACTGGGCCCGTCACATGGCTCCCTTAGAAGACCCATCACGTTTCAAGAGCAGGAGAGGAAAAACTGTCCAGACAGGCTTTCTTCTGAAACCAAAGCACAGTTTTCCAAGTGGCACAAATTGTTGGGCCTCTGAGTGTATAACATGGCATGGCAGATATCCTAGCGCCTTATCTTAAGTATCTACCGGCTTTTGGCAATAGAATCGTAAACCACATATGTTGAGAAATAAATAATAACAGTCAGAGACGGTACAAGAACACACGTTTATCACACCCAGCGGAGCACTGAGTGACACAGACAATACAAAAGCTAAGCTTCAAGTCTGGCCATTAAAAATACTGAGGTCGGTTTCCTTTCCTCAACCCCTCCCGTGGCGATACCGTATTATGAAAACGTCTCTTGCATTCTGAGACCACAAACTTTGGCTGGACTCACAGGTAGAGTTAATAATACAATTTAAGTAGCTTGATCTGCTTAAGAGCCCTCCTGGCAGTAGGATCAGAATCCATCCCTGGTGCATGAGCGGGCTTTTTGGAGCGCACTACCTATGGTGAGACACCCTGCACAGACTTGAGGCAGGAGGAGGGGCTTGGACCTTCCTCTACTAAGTGTACCTCCTCATGGGAGGCCTTACCTTCTTGGAGGAGGGAATGGGGGGTGGGTTGGGAGGTGGAGGCTGGAGGGGAGGGAGGAGGGAAGAGGGGGATGTTTGATTGGTATGTAAAATAAATAAAAAATTTTTCTTAATTAAAAAATAATAATAATAATACAATTGGAGGTCATTTAAGAGTTAAGAGTGCTATCTTACCATGTATTTAGCGTGTTTGCTGGCCTGGCTTTAAAAGAACAGCAACAACCAACCTTGCTTGCTTTGGATTTCCCAGGTAATCAACTTTTACAAACAAAGCCAGTACATATATAGCAGCAATCTTGTCGGGTACACATCCATGACCCTGCCTGGGATAAGGCACATGTGTTTTATGTGTGTTGTGATAGTCATTGGCTGGAAACAGAAAGCTGACTAAAGTCATCTTATAAAATGATTATCCCCACAAATATTAGATGGATATTAATAATATACAGATAAATAATATATGGATATTGCTTGATAAGGAATGGTGTTTGTAATACTGTTTATTGCCTGTGTCAGTTGGAGTCAGTGATGTGATCTTTTATAAAACTCTGTTAAAGATTTCTGTCATGTCCCTCATTTCCCCCCCATGTGACACTTTCTGTGCTGTTTAATAAAGGAGAGAGCAAAGCCCTTTGTTCGAGACATACATACCACAGAGGTAAGGACAGACGGGTTCACAAAACAGCATTCAAACAGGCATAGATTCAAACTCATACAATACAGAGCCAGGGAGATTGAAGTAGAGAATTCAAATCTGGGCTCTCTCTGGGTCAAATGACCCCAAGGGTAAGTGCTATTATTCCTTCCCTTAATGTGACGCTGATGAATTGTTGGCGACTCGGAGTTTATTATTAATGCTTTCAAATGAATGCACCCTCCAGATTGAACTGTCTCTTGTGTCTCACCACATCCCTGTGAGGCTAGCAGGGGGGAGATAATTGACCTTCCTGTAGACTGAGGAACTGGGTCACAGAGAGTCTCTAGGTCTGCAATTATCCCGACCACCTGTCCTCTTGTGCTCTCTCTCCCTTGTCACCCAATCCTGCAGTGCATATTCTACAGAACACCAGACATGCAAGAGATGAACCACTTTTGAGTTATAGTGTTGTTAAAAGGATCTTCGGCCAGACGTTGGCTGAAATTCATTGAGACTTTGATGGAGAGCAGGTCACTATTTCCAGCATTTTTAGTATTGGTGCCATGTGTCACCTTACCCTAAGTCCCCCCATTCCCTCTATCATCACACATTATCTACGCGAGTTTGAACTTTAGACTCCCTCTCCAGAAAGAAAAGAAGGGGGCAGGAAGTTTTTCTTCTTCATGGTTCTGTAGCGCTAAGCTCACTGATAGAAGTGACTTTAGGACATGAGTAATAGTGTTTTCAGACCCCACTTTCCTAAAACTACAGGACCCTACTGTCATCTATCTATCTATCTATCTATCTATTTATCTATCTATCTATCTATCCTCTATCATATCTATCTATCATCGATCTTTCTATCATCTATCTATCTTTCTATTTATCTATCTATCTATCTATCTATCTATCTATCTATCTACATCTATCATCTATCTATCCACATATATCTATCCATATATTCCTTGAAAACTCCATGTATTTATACAATGTATATTGATAATAACTACCCCTGTGCCCCACTTTAATTTACCCAGGACCTCCCATCATAACTCCCTCCCAACTTCATGTCCTCCTTTTATATTTATTTATTTGTTTGCTTGGGTTTATTTTTAACCCATTGGATTTAATTAGTGTTGCCCATATGCCATGGACTTGGGACCATCCACTGGGTTATAGGGAAACTGATCAATGATTACAGTCCTAAAGAGAAGTGACCAACAGCTGTCAATAGTTCCTCAGCTTGAAGTGGGACCACGGGCACTCCACCCTAGCCTCCATCCTGCAATTTTTAACTGCCTTGATCTTGAGTAGGTCTTGTCTATATAACCATAGGTACAGTGAATTCATGTGTTATGGCGGTCGTGCCCTGTCCACAGGACAGCATTTTGTAGCAATCCTCACTCTCTTTCTCCTCCTATATGATCCTTCCAACTCCTTGATGTTTCCTGAGCCTTGGGAGGAATTGGCACAGTGTGTAGATATAGTGTAGATTTGTGCTATCTACAGCTGCACATCTGAGTGCATTTATAGTTCTAAGCAGTTTGGACAATAATGCATCTCTACGTTAACCATTACTCCACTGCAAAAAGAAGCTTCACCTAGCAAGGGTGACAACAGCACAAATATATGGACATAAAAATAAGTATTTACAGGTGGCATGGCACAAGCTTTTAAGCCCAGAACTCAGGAGGCAAAGGTAGGTGGACATCTGTTAGTTCAAGGCCAGTCATTATGAGTTCTCATTATGAGTCCAAAGGTATCTAGGGCTAATGTAAGCATGGTTAAAGCTTGTGGCTATGAAATTCCTAGGCTCTGAGGCAAAACTGTTGATGATTTTTCTAAGTGACCATATTGTCAAATTGCCGCTCTATTCACGACAGCTAGGCAATGGAGTCAGTCTAGATGTGCATCAACTTACCTGTGGACAATGAAAATGTGATACATACACACACATGGAACATACTGAGCTGGAGAAAATGGAACTTGGAGGATGGAACCTATAAATGTATTGTTTGAAAAAAAATATTGAATGAAATGATCCAGGACCCCAAAGACATATGCTACATGTTCTCTCTCATTTGAGGTTCTAGTTTCAAATCTTTCGTTGTATATGTATAATGTGAAGTATATATGGAAACTAGAAGTAAGTCATTGGAAGGAGAGATACATTTAGATAGGAAAGATAGTAGAATGTAGGTGAAATGAGAGAGCAGAAGTGTTGAAGAACACAGGACAGCCATGATATATATATATATATATATATATATATATATATATATATATATATATATATATGCATATGTCATGAAGTTATTCTAAAGTTATTTAGAGAAAAAAAATCAATCCACTTCCAAACATGAAAGGTTGAGAAAAGACTAAACAGATGATGCTTAAGTTCCTTCTAGCATTGAGAGCCTGTAAATACAAATGCCTACCAATACTTATGTTTAAGTTGGAGTGTGCTAATTCTTTCAGAATAGAAGGGCCCATGTGTACTGGGAGGAAATGAAATAACCTTGATATAACAACTTCCTAATTTCTGTAACTGAAATTTACATGCTCCAGCATGTACAGCAAGATCAGATCCCCCATATTGTTCCTGTGGTTCAGGTCTGTGGCTGATAAAGTGGAGATCAGGGGTGGCTGTCTTTCCATCTGCTTTAACGGGGCTGACTGTCTCCCCTCTTAGTCTTCCTGAATCCTCTATAAAGTAGGCAGCTAACATCTGTGATTAATGTCCTCATAAATCAGTGGTATAAAATATGTAATTGTTAAATGCAATCCCTAAGTACATCTTGGTGCTCAAATTTATTTAGCTCTCTCTTCATCCCTGTTATTAAGATCATCACCAGCATGCTAATTATTAGCTTTCCATCTCTTCCTCTCCCCACCTACACTTGCCTACCTCTGTGAGATCATAGGACATTTTTTTCTCAGCAAGAAATAACTGACTTCTGAAGATATAATCACGTGTCATGAGCTCATATAGTTATAGAAGCCAAGCAAGTAGTGTAAATAGATGAAATGTGCCTCATATGAGGTAATGGGTGATGCATAGACTACAGCAAATTACAGGCATTGCTGACTGAGTATCGCTTTTAGAGTCACTAGAATCGGAGAAACTGGGTATCTCCGTTATTATGAAAAATTGCTCCTGTAACACTGTAGGTGCATTTCTTGAAACCAAAACATGTTTATGGGGCAACCTTGGCAAGCCTAAGAAGTGTGTGTCATGTGACAAGGAGGGTAGGTGGAATCTGAATTTATTTCACGTGTGGATAACTTATACTTCTCTGATATTAGCCTTGAGGTCCTTGAGTGAGTGAATCAGTAGAAGAGCCAAGGCCTGACCCTGAACATTTCTCGCTGAAACTTCCATTCTGCAGTCTCCAAGTGACAGGTGATTTAAATGAAGATGTTACAAGGACTGAATTCAGGGCTCAAGTACTACAGCTAGAAGTAGAAAAGAAGTGAGGCGTGGGTTTTGAGTGGGCATTTTTCAAAAACTTTCATAGTCCAAATAAGAAGTGAGCTGTTCAAAGAGAAAATATCCAGAGAGTTAAAAGCATTCCTGATCATTTGTTGAAACCAAATCCCAATATCCCGCACGGCAAAAACAAAACAAAACAAAACAAAACAAAAAAACTCTCCTTTTTAAAAAAAGAAGAAACTGGGATGCAAATGTTCTTATACAAAACTTAAAATTCAGTGAATTTGTGGGTCACTTAGAAAGCATTTTTTTATGAATTTTATGTTTCTACCTTCTAATTAAAAATTAGCAATTATAAATACTTTTCAAAAGATGCATGATACATAAACAAGTAGGTCACCTATATGTCACTATCCACAACTGTTATTTGTGCTGACTAGTTTTATGTTAACTTGACAAAAACTAGAGTTAGCTGAAAGGAGGGAAGCTCAATTGAGAAAATGCCTCCATAAGATCCAGTTATAAGGCATTTTTTAAATTAGTGATTGATGGGGGAGGTTCCAGGCCATTATGAGTAGTGCCATCCATGGATTGGTGGTCCTTGGTTCTATAATAAAGCAGACTGAAGAAGCCATGGGAAACAAACCAGTAAGCAGCATCCCTCCATGGCCTCTGCATCAGCTCCTGCCTCTAGGTTCCTACCCTGCTTGAGTTCCTGTTGTGACTTCCTTTGGTGATGTGGAAGTATAAGTCAAGTTTCAGCAATAGAAACTCTAAGACATTATGACATTTGCTTTTGAATAATAACGTTTTATTGACCTTTCCTTGACTTATTAGTGAAATTTGGAGTTTATAGAAACATAATTTATAGGAAATTCTTTGCTCTATTTATCACAGTTCTTTGATAGGACTTTCAGAATAATATCCTTACCTTTCCTGACCTTAAAACAGTTAAGGTAGTATAGAAAAATACTGATACTTTTATTGCAAATACCATTACAGTAGATGCAAAAGAAAAATTTGACCTTAAATATTTTTCCTATCAAAATTTTTGATGCAATTTCTCTATCTTGCATTCAAGCCCCATGCTTTGTGTCCTGCATGCTCCATTCTCTTGGTTTAGTGTTTCCCTGAGATATTCACTTGGCTTATTGAATTCCCATTTCAAAGATCATTTTATTTTCATTTTTCTTCCACAATCCTGTCTCTGTTGAATTTTACTTCCTGTCTTGGCTTCATTATTTCATTCATCTCTTTGTTTTCTTGGAGTTCATTAATGACTTCTTTTAGTTTTTTGAACATAATTATGATTATTCTTTCAAACTCTGTATCTGGAAGTCCTTTCTAGTTATTTTTATCAGCCATAACTATGGAATGGTGGTCTGGGGAGAAGATGAGCACTCTTGTTTTACACATGCTGTGTTGGAACTTGTGCATCTGGGGTTAGCTCATGTGGTAAGGCTTTCTTTTATAAGAATTATTTTTCTTTAAAATATTTATTTTATAGCTGGGCAGTGGTGGTGCATACCTTTAATCCCAGCATTCGGGAGGCAGAGCCAGGCAGAGATCTGTGAGTTCAAGGCCAGCCTGGTCTACAGAGCGTGAGATCTAGGACAGGCATCAAAACTACACAGAGAAACCCTGTCTCGAAAAACCAAAAAAAAATTTTTTTATTATTCATTTATTTATTTTGTTTTATTTTGCGTGTGTGTGTGTGTGTGTGTGTGTGTGTGTGTGTGTGTCTGTGTGTGTGTGTACATGTATTCCAGAGGCCAGAAGAGAGCAGTGAATCCCCTGGAGCTGGTGTTGTGGTCTGGAACTGAATTTGTATGCTCCAAAAGACCAGCCAACATTCTGAACTGCTGAGACATTTTTTTTCCAGCCAGTATATATAAACATAAATAAATATATATGTATATATAAACATATTTAAACTCAATCCTCCTTTCTTCTTTCTGTGGATACTTTTACAATGTTCAGTACAGGACTAAATCATGGAAGGATTGAGATGTCGTGTTTTCCCTCTGCATGTCTGATATTCAGAGTTGGAAACTCTATCCCTAGTTTTCTTCTGAGTCTCAAGTACTATCCTGGGTCAGCATTAATCTTTTGCCTGGATTAATTGATTCTTTTCTCAGGAGTTGTAGAACTCCCTACATGTAGTTTACCTTACCCTGAGTTAGCTTAGGTCTCCTTCCTGGGCCTGAAGCTGGTGCCTGGAATTGCCTATAATCAATTCTTAATTAACTTTTTCTAAAATGTATGATCTATGTATTAAGGGGATTATTTTTGCATGTAAATATCTATTTTATTTCTATCAAGTTTTCAGTCAATATATTCTGATTTTTAAAATTTAATGTGTGGTATGTGTATGTGTGTAATGTACATATGCAAAGGCCAGAGGAGGAGGATTGGATCCTACTCTGTCATTCTCCATCTTAGTCTCTTGAAGCAGGGTCACTTATTGAGGCTAGAGCTCACCATTTCAGTTAGACTAGTTGGCCACCAAATCCCTAGTGATCCTCCTGACCTGTCCCTCTCAGTACTAGGACTGTGTGTGTGTGTGTGTGTGTGTGTGTGTGTGTGTGTGTGTGAGAGAGAGAGAGAGAGAGAGAGAGAGAGAGAGAGAGAGAGAGAGAGAGAAAGAAAGAGAGAGAGAGAGAGAGAGAGACCTTGTTTGACTTTTAATATGGGTGCTGGAGATCTAAATTAAAATCTTTGTCTTGTGCAGCAATTGCTTTTATCCAGAGATCCTTCACCACAGCTGCTATTTAGTGTCGCTTGAAACTCAGTTTTGGATGCATACACACTTAGCATTGTGTCTTCTTAAAGAACAGGTCTCTGTATACAAAGGCAATGTTCCTATTTGACTCTGATAACATTCTTTGTTTTGTAGTTACTAATTTGTTAGCATGAGTTAATGTTACCTAGCTTATGACTTTAAATATTTCTCTATCTTCATGACAAAATTTTTGAGTACTAGAAAAGGTTTGATGTTCAACAACTATTATATATTTGCTGTTTGTTAATTTTGAGATAGGGTTTGGCTATGTAGCAACAGCTGTCTATGAAGCAATGATCCTCTTTTTTTGCCTCAGCCTCTGGACTGGGATTACAGTATGCATGGCCAGTCACCAACATCTTTTAACTTGAGTGTTTACATGATACTTATTTGATGGGATTACTAATATAATTGAATCAAGTTGGACTTTGTGTTTTATGTGTCTTTACTTATTTTTGCTTTTTTTCCCTTCTCTTGAGTTAGTCAGATGTATCATAATTCTATTTTATCTGCTCTATGTTTATTATTTAGTTTTTATAACCTTTTGTCAGTGGTTGTTTTAAGGGCGACAATATGTATTTCATTCAAATCTGTCTTCAGACAGTGCTGCATCATTTCACACTTCGTCATTGATTCTTTCACTTCATCTCATATTCCTTCTATTGTTTGTTATGCCTTTTGCTTTTACACAGGTTATAGACACAAAATAGACCATTGTAATTTTTGCTTTCAATGGTTACATGTAAAATGATTTTGAAGAATAAAAAATAAAATTCAGTATTATCTTCATTTGTTATTTCCAGTTCTCATTCTTCTGTAAATCCACGTGCATTATACTCTCCTTGAAAATTTCTTTCTTATCCCGCAGATTTTATCTACCAGAAATAGATTCCAGGTTTTGCTTTTCCAAGGAAACTACTTTATCATTAATCTTATCAAATGTTTTGTTTAATATATTTAATATTGTTTAATAAACAGTGCTTTGTTAGGCTTTGCCCCCCCCCCCCACAATTGGAACTTTGAATGTAGCGATTGATTGTTTTTTAGATTATTTGAATTCTAGAGATGTCTAATTCTTCCTTTGCCTTCCATTTTCCTCTCTTTCCTTTTAAGACAGATCTCATGCATCCTAGGTTGTTGGCAGAGTCACTATGTAGCTGCTATTGGCCCTGAACTCGCCATTCCCTGGTCTCTATCTCCCCTGTATGATACTTATCACACCTGGTTTGTGAAGTACTGGGAATCAAACCCAGGGCTTCATGCACGGTAGGCAAACACTCTGTTAACTGGGCCACATCTCTCAGCCTCTCTTCTTATTATTGTATTATGTATCTGTTGTTTCCAGTTGCCTTCTGCATTTCCCTATGTTGCTTTTAGCCATCCAAACTAAATAAACCAGGGAAGTGTATGTTTAGTGTCGTTCCTCTCCATCAGCTGTGCCTCACAGAGGATCGATCTCTAGCTGTGTATCGCTCCCTTTGTACCCAGTTGGCAGAAGTGGAGGGATGCCTCTGTCAAGAAACAGTCCACCTCTTTCCTGCACACAGCTTTATCCCTGGGATTTGGATGTGTGACCTTTTCCATGTTCTGACTCCTCTCACTGCAGAGTTCTGAGCCCAGCATGCAGTTAATCCCCGTGAGAGTCACACACATTAATTAGAACGGTCCTGAGTAATTTCTGTCTGGCAGGAATCCCCACTGTATTTAGTATTGATGAGACATGGGGTTCTGTAATTAGATCTGGAAAACGCCACAAGGAGGTGTTTAGCAAGGGGCTATCCTTTTCTTTGGGTTCCCATTTAAGATGTTGAGAGCTTCAGGAATGGTGTCTGGAGGGAAGGATTTTGTTGGAAATGAACATGTTTTCTTTTGTACTAATACTGTTTCTGACTCAGGCAGATCATGGAGTCCCTTTGCTTTGTGAATTCAGTAATTGCCTGTTTACAGACTCAGAGAATGACAAGGTCACTCTGACCTTCCTTGAGACAAACTGTCCTGTTAGGAAGCCTACTGTGTTCTAGCTGCTTGGCTAATGTGGTTGCTGGGGTTTATGGGAATCCTTCCATGTTCATAAGATTGTTCACATTCCCTTTGCATTCAGGTATAAATGGATATGCAGCTAGCATAATTCACATGCATAATCCATAAACATTTACTTCAAGGAGTGCGACAAGGTTTTCTTTCTGAGTAAATGGCTTTTTTAAGAACTCAAGTGGGTTGTTAAAAGCAGAAAATTTAAAATTAGCATTTCAAATAATGACATCTTCAATGTTCATTTTTACATCCTAAGACATTTTGTTAAAGTAGAGAACCTTGGTGAAATCATTTTAGTGATGCATATATTTGAAGATTTCCCTTCTGTTTGCCTATTGATCATTTCTCCAGTCTGATTTAGAGTGAAGATTAATAGATATGAATGTAATTACTAAATAAAAACCCAACAGCTCTTGGCTGTTTTTTTTTTTTTTCAGAATAATTTCTTCCAGTTATTATATTGAACAGTAAATACTTTCAACCTACATTTAGGTTTACAATAAAAGTCAGATAGATGAAAGGATAAATTGTGTGTGTTCACCTATTTATTTATTTATTTATTTCATTTTGTTTTTCCATGACAGGGTTTTTCTGTGTAACACTGGCTGTCTTGGAACTCACTCGGTAGACCAGGCTGGCCTCAAACTTACAGAGATCTGCCTGCCTCTGCCTCCTCAGTGCTGGGGTTAAAAGAGAGTGCCACCACTCCCAGCTCACATATTTATTTTTTCTGAATACACTCTATGAGAAATTGTCATTTTGAAGTTTGTATGTTTAGGTCGAAACTTGAGGAGTGATGTAGATCCATCTGAGCCTTGTAAAGAAAACACCCTGGCACAACCTTCAAAACCCCCCAGGCCCAGGCCAGCCTGTCCTTTGCATGTCTGCATCTAGGTTGTTCTAGAGCAAGTCTTGCTGTGTGAGAAGATGTTATTTAAGTTCTCTGCACTTCTTTTGTTCTCAGGAGATTTTGATTCTCATATTTCACAAAGATGAGCTCTTTTGTGCACCTTGGCTTTTCCAGACCCCTTTAGTCTGCCAGCCTCTTGTTCTCCCCTCACCTGCTTTAGCATTCCTCTCATCCCTGCTGGTTTCTTTCCCACAGCTTTTCTTGCCTACATCAGATTCACTCAAAACGATGTCTATGCCCTTAGGATCTGGTCACCGTTTTGAGCTTAAAGGTTTTGTTTTTTTTTAAATGTATTTATTTTATTTTATGTGTATTATGAGCTGTCTCTTTGTATATATGTCCACCACTTGCATGCTTTGTGCCCAAGGAGGCCAGCAGAGGGCATCAGATCTCCCCCAAATGGAGATAGAGGTGGTTTTGAGATGCTTGATGTGGGTTCTAGTTACTGAACTCCAGTCCTCAGGAACAGCAACAAGTGTTCTCAACCTTTAAGCATTTCTCTGGCCCTTGAGCTTACATTTTATGGGTTAAATAGGTTCAAGATTTTTAAAAATAGACTTATTTTTATTTAGGTCTCTGTGTGTGTGTGTGTGTGTGTGTGTGTGTGTGTGTGTGTGTGTGACATGTGTGCAGGTAACAGCACCAAACAGAGGAGAGCATTAGATCTCTTGCAGCTGTATTTACAAGCAGCTGTGAGCTGCCCAACAGAGATGCTGGAAACTGCTGTCAAGTCCCGTAAAAGTGCAGCACTGCTTTTAACCCCTGAACCATCTCTCTAGCCACAGTAAGTACCAGGTTCAAAGCGTCCCTGATTCCACCATGCCACTAAGACAGACAGTGATCACCATCTCTTTCTTCATTTCTCTTCTTTCAGAATGTAGTTAACTGTGAAGCAATTCTTTTTTCCCCCGACAGATATTTCTTTGAACATTGAAATTCGGTTTTACAGTTTCAAATACCCACATCAGGAGTCTTAGTAGTTTTTGCCCTCCTTTATCCTCTCCTTCTCCCTTTCTCAGGCTGGAATTCTTCTTCCCAACCAGTCTCCTTCCTATTCTCACGTCTTCTTTGTGTGTGTGTGGTCCACTGAACTTAATTAGACTTTCTTGCCTAAGTGTGGGTGGGAGGTAATTTGCTAGAGCAAGCATAACTTGTCAGTACCTGTACCATTGAAGAAAATAAAACCTTCTCTGCCCTCAACTTTCAATTGCCAATAGTCCCCCAAGAAGGGCTGAAGCCATATGGACCCTTCCCCATCCACGGTAAAATGTTGGTGGGCCTAGTTTTGTGCAGTTTACCAATCATGTACAGCAGCATGCTGTGAGTTGAGTACAGTAGCTATATTAAGACATCTTTTTGCTGCACATCTCTTATCCTATTGGCTCTTCCATAGATTTTACAATCTCTTATTATAAAATAATGACTTTTATTATCTGATTATCAAAAAATAAATTTCCCGAGCCTTGAAGGAGATGATATAGCTGTCTCATTCAGGACAGAACACTGCAATAGCACTTACTCTGGGCATGTTGGCCAGTTATGAGTGTACATTAACTACTACACTGCTGTAAGAAGCCATTCTGATATCAGGGCACAGTGTGATGATGTTATATTCGTGCTGAAATGTGGTGATATTTTATTTGTGCTTTAATAAATAAAGCTTGCCTGGAGATCAGAGGAAAAACCAAGCCATTATAAGTAAATACAAAAATTATGCAATGTTAGCACATGCCTTTAATCCTATCACTTGGCAGGCAGAGATCTGTCTGGATCTCTGTGAGTTCAAGGCCACACTGGAAACAGCCAGGTGTGGTAGCACATGTCTTAAATTCTGACACTAGTTAACCATGGAGGTCTGGAGGTCTGTACAGACAGACAGGAAGTGACAGAGCTGGGCAGGAAGAGGAAGTAGCTGGACAGAGTGAGTGAATCAGATGGCAGAACAGCAAGGCATCTATGCGTGGATAGATAGGAACTATCTGGCATTTGGAAGCTGCAAGTTGGTGAGGTAAGGTTAGCTGTGGCTGTTCCTATTCCTCTGATCTCTATCAGGCTTTAACCACAATTTCTGGCTCCGTGTTGTTTGATTTAATAAGACCATTTAGCAATCCATCTATAGCACAGCACTAATCTCAAATGTGAACCAGAATGGGCTTTGTAGAATTTCATATCTCTGTTTTATAACCTTAAATACCATGGCAGCTATATAGACTTTCATATCTCCCTCTTTCACCACTAAATACCATAAGTAAATTTCATCTCTTTCTCTCTTACATCACTAAATACTATTTCAGCAATTTTTTTTCTTTTCAAATTTCAGCACTACCAACTACTTTGAAAGAGAGAATTTGGCTTTTTTTCCTATCTCCTTCTCCACAAAGAAATATACAATCTTCCATCTCACATTTCTGGTAAGATTCAATTTCATTTTGGTGGGCTTAATATTGAGACTTACGACATTTTTTTTAATGATTCTGTTGTATATTTGCTTTACTATCTTTGTAATTTTTGACTCTCTTCATAAAGAATCCTTCAACTTTATAATACCACATTTCTGCCTGTTTGTGAGAGGAATATGCCAGGTATAGTTGCTGAAAGCTAAGAAAAATTGGAATACTGTAATCAGATCTTAATGGACCATTCTGGTAGGAGATTAGATGACTATAATGCTGAGAGAAATTCAGCTACTAAATGCTCAGTTCATAAGGTTTTAGAGAGGAACAAAAATTCTAACAGAATCTTGGCTAAAGGCCATCCTGTGCTCTGACAAGGAATCTGACTTCATTCTGCATTTATCTTGAAAACTTCAGGGAAGCTAAATCCAAAGGTAAGGGACTATTTTATTTTGCTAGAAGAAATTTCAACACAGGATAGCATTTAGCTTGTGGAATGGTTGCTGCTCATCCTTCTTATTTGGGTTTGTGGTGAGAAACAGAGCATTGAGTGGTACAGAGCCATAGAAAAAAAGTAAAGTTTAGGAAGGGAAGGAATATGAGAGAATTTTCCATTGTTTATTAAATAAATTTAAACAAATCCAATAAATACAATTTAAAAGGGGGATATAGAAAGAGCAATTGCTATTTTTAAAAGGATTAGCACATTAAAAAGAAGGCAAGGGTGAAGGGGCTGTGCAGTTGTACACTCGGGTTCTAGAAAGCCGCTGAACCAGGATGTGTGACAGGGTCAGATTTCTTGAAAGGGAGTTCCTGAAGAAGGGAAGGTGAATACTAAGTTGTAATAGAGTCACCAGGATATTGGAGATGACAAGGCCATGTGACATTTCCCAAGGAAAGCTGCAGGTGTGTAGTGGAACCAGAGTTTCTGTGAGCTGTAGGCGGCGGAGTTGGAGGAGTGGGAATGTCCAAGGTTGTTAGAGCCCACATAATGCCACTATGCTTACTCTGTTCCAGTGTATTGTTTTAAATTTACTTTTGTAGAGGCTTACAGTTAAGAATTTGTGTTTTGAGTTTCAGAAGAGACTTTGAACATTGGACTTTTGAACAGTGTTGGAGAATTTTGGTGACCGAGTAAATACATTTTGAATTATGAGGTGAAAATGTGACTTCAGGGGTAAGGAATGGAATGCTGTGATTTGGAGTAATATGTTTCAGTGTCAAGTTGATAAGAGGTATGGTTAATCTTTATTGTCAGCTTGACTGGGTTTAAAATCATGATGGAAATATAACTGCAATCTATGAGGGTATTTCCAAACATGTTTCATTGAAAAAGCAAGACCCACCTTAAATACATGCTGCACTATCCCATGGACTTAGCTTCTATACTGAATAAAGAGGAGAAAGTGAGCTGAACACCAGTTTTTGTCTTCTGATATGTGACTGTCGATGCCATGTGACCAGCCCCTGCACATTCCTGCTACCCTGCCTTTCCTGCCTTGATGTACAGCACCCTCAAATTGTGAGCCAGAAAGTACCCTTCATTCTCTACATTATTTTGGTAAGGCTATTTTGTCAGAACAGCAGCAGAAGTGACTAGTAAGTACATGCTCAATTGCATGATAGCCATGGCCATTCTGCCCTCTAGTCTGGAGTTTGGTAGACAGGTCCTGTCATAGTGATTCTAGAAAATAACCATGCTACCTTCTGTCCAGAGACATTAAAATGGAAGAGGTGGTTGTAGTTTTTCTTCTCATATTTTATGAGGCAGTTAGATAAGGGTGAAAATTATGGAGTTAGATAGGGATTATTGCCTAAACCCTAGCTTTCCAAAACTAGTACTTTTCATTATTCAGGTAAATCCCTGGGTTTTCTCACCATATTTTGGGATTTGCTCTTCTTGGTGTTGATGTGTCAAGTTTTCTCGTGCAGTGTGCTCTCTATCATTCAGAGTTTTGCTATTGATGGCCCTGATCTTATTTTCCACTATTTTATAAATTTATTCCTTTAATATTACTTGTTGTTTCAGTAGGATTTTCATGTAATGGGATTGGAGGTGAGCATCAAATAGGATACTTGCATTATCTCCACCATCTTTACTGAAACACTTTGTAACCTGGTGGCAGCCTCTCAGGTCTACTATCGCTCCTTCCTGTGAATAACCTAATGGTCACACTAGCATGCCTTATTCTCTTCATCAGTATTTGCAAGGACCTGTGTTATGTCTCCTCTCTGTCTTCATGCCTTTGATCCTTTCCTCTTCCCATTCCTTTTCTATGATCTTTGCTACTGATTACATTTATGAGGACCTGTTTCATGGCAGTTCCCTTTACTTATGCATTATGCTTTCCCCTCAGAAGAAATTGATACCAGGGGTTGGGGAGCAGAACATTTTAAATTATATTGCACTTTCATTGATAACATGTGAAGAATTCCTCCTACTCAGTGAGGAAATGGCAGGCTGTAAATTACCTAGTGTGATTTAAAGCAGACAGAAAATCAGTCTGCATCAATGCATCCTTCCATGGGGGCATGGCTGTGCATTATTTCAGGATTTCTAATTCTCTGTGGAGCATCTGGTTAATAGCATGTGGGCTTTTGTTTTGCGAGGCTAGATACTGAAAAAGAGAATCCAGGGAGGGCCTGGAGGAAGGTCCCTTTCCAAACCACTAGTGCTTAGTCTGAGGGAGCCACTGGCCTTCTCTTTCATCAAAATCATGAATGAAGGACAAAAAAAAAGCAACCCAAGATACCACCTATTATCACCATAGAACTCATAAGCAGAGCGTAAATGGCCTTCTTTTAACAAGTAACAAGACATGATTTAATTTTTCTGCATTTTATATTACCCTTTTTTATAATGGAGGTAAAATATATTATTCTAGATTAGTTTTAATTAAAAAAAAACACTTGGCTATAAAAGAAAAGGGTATTCCTCGAAGGGACTTCAAAGGGATGAAAAAGAACTATTCGTGAAGTGGCAGCAGCAGATGATTTTCTGTGGGAGAAAATTCATGCAACAACAGAAGAAGAAGCAGCAACCATTGAATCACAAATATCAGTCCACAGTGATAAAGTTCTCCGTGCAGCTGGAGAATGAGGCCAGGAACTGCTGGGAGTCATAGACTGCCTCTGCTTCTGCTGGCTAGTTTGTGTTATTATCTTGACCCCCACCCCTTCCCCACTCAGATTTAGCTACTGTCCATGTCAATACCTAAACTTTCCAGAAATGAAAAGACCAAATGATACTATTTTGAGCTTTGAAAAACATTACTAACCAAGAGAACACAGGATGGCTCTTCACAGCTCTTCCAAGTTTCAACCCTGTGTTTTGAGTATTGTCAGCATTCTTATTCACATTAGCAAATTTTGCCCCAGATGACATCTGTTTGTAAACTAGAATCAATACTTATGCCATCATCCTGATCATTTATGCATGGAATTAATGCTGAAAAACAATTGAGTTACATAACTGCAAGTACTTGGCTGGCATGGAATAAAGTGGCCGTCTGCTTTCTTGTAGAGGTCCTTGGATTGTAGACAAGTGTCCTTACTTTGGCCTCCTTATTGTGCCTTTCACACTTTTTTCTTTCTGCTGATGAATTTACCATTTAACAAGGTATCCCCACGTCATGGTGAAGTATCCTGTCTAGTTTTCTTAATGGCAAGAAGGCTGTGGTGTGCTCTAAGAAGAACCCCTGTGTTTTGGACAAGCTTCACTGAACCACAAGTTATAATGCTGCTGTTCTTGAGTGCAGTGTAACCAAATCAACAGTCTATGTTAAAGTGCCTTTGAACAGAAATAAACACAAGTTTTTGTATTTATTTGGTGTTTGCTGCAACTTTACAGAATATAACTCTACTGTGAATAACAAGAGCAGACTTTCTCTCTCTCTCTCTCTCTCTCTCTCTATATATATATATATATATATATATATATATATATATATATATATATATATATGTGGTACATCTGACCATCCATGGGCTACCACTTCAGCCTCAACTGGAAAATTATCTCTTTATTTTTCAAATTCCTCCAGACTTGAAAATTTTGATTGCTATTGAGCTAAGAAACAACTTGCTCAATCATTCATGAAGCTGGAGTATCGTGCAAGATATTTAAACACTTGTGACAAAGTTAAAACTTGGTATGTGTTCTTTTAAATAGATGGGCATGGTGGGGCACACCTTTAATCCCAATACCGGGGGAAGCCTAGGGAGCTGGATCTCTATGAGTTTGAGGCCAGCCAGCTCAGTCTACATCAAGAGTTAAAGGACAGCCAGGGATACATAGAGAGAACCTGTCTCAAAAACATGAAAATAAATAAATGAATAAATAAGCAGAAGTAAGACAAGTAATAATTTACTTTAAGGATATATATATATATATATATATATATATATATATATCAAACAAGTGCCATGTGGTCATATCAGAATGCTGAGTAATGGGAAGAGTATTGTAGTAGCGGAGGCACACTGGGAGGAAGGGGGCTGGATGGCCAGTGTAGATGCCAGAAATGGTGCAGCGGCTAATTGTGGAAGTGTAAGCAGAGTTTACCATACCATTGAGCAACAAATTTGGATTTAATGTAGGAAGCAAGCACTTGTTTCTGGATTGCTCATTTATTTATTTTAGAATGATCTCTCAAGGTAAAATGTGAAGAATGAATTAAGTACATTGAAAGAAGTAAACAGTATTGTCACAGAGAATAATTATATTGTATTTTAACATCATCGTGTCAAATCCATGGAACAAATGAATACAACATTACATGGTCCTATAGGCCTTGGAATTGAGAATGCTAGCTGCTGTGGATATCACTCTGTATAAATAAAACACTGGTTGGCCAGTAGCCAGACAGGAAGTATAGGCGCGACTAACAGAGAGGAGAATTGAGGAAACAGGAAGGAGAGAGGGAGACACTGCCTGCAGCCACTGCCAGGACAAGGAAGATGTAAGGTACCAGTAAGCCACAAGCCACGTGGCAAAATATAGAATAGAAATGGGCTGAATATAAGAGTAAGAGCTAGACAATGATAGGTCTGAGCTAATGGCCAAGCAGTTTAAATAATATAAGCTTCTGTATGTTTATTTTATAAGTGGGCTAAGGAACTGCTGGGGCTTGGCAGAACCCGGAGAGAAAACTCTCCAGCTACAGCCAGCCACTAGCTGGATGTTAAAAGTCACACCAAAGGAAAAAGCTAGGGTGGTCCCCAGGGTGAATTCATTTTAGTTGTCTGTGCTCCCCGATTTCCCAAATTCCATGTGTAAACACTGTCTAAGCAGCCATTACATAGGAAGTACTGGACAGAAACCAGCAACAAAACAATGGTTTACAACATGAAACCTATCTATCAGAACAGAGAGAAACACAGATGTTGTGTAGTAAGTGCAGCACTGGAGAATCAAGTCATCAGTCATTTATAAAATTTAGATGATGGACATGGTATTTTACAAATCTAATAGTATATAATTCTGTAAATTGTTGTGAATTGATGAACAGCAGCGTGGTGTTTTCAAGTACGATGGTGACCTTTTGTGTTGAAAATATTCTAAGCAAAATAAAGTTAGACTGTCACCTGAAAAAAAAGTGCTCATTTTAGGGACTATATAATGTGTAATAGAAAATCCCACTTTCAAATTGATGAGCCCGAGCTGGCACCCTGTGTTGTCAGTCACCCTGCATCAGTTCATTGATAATTAGGAAAGGCAAATGTGCCTTAGGTCAGGTTCCATGGAAACAGTGGGCCATAGAAAATTGAGTACATAAAGTTCATAAGAGAATGTACTCTCAAGCACAATTGCAAGGCAGCTTGAGAAGCAGGATTTGCAAGCCAACAGGAGAACTTAACCTGTATTGATTTAAAATTAAAGACTAGCATGGGGGCACATGCCTTTAATCTCAGCACTCAGGAGGCAGAGGCAGGTGAATCTCTGGGAGTTCAAGGCCAGCCTGGTCTACAAAGCAAGTTCCAGGACAGTCAGAGCTGTTACACAGAGAAAAATCTCGCCTCGAAAAAACAAACAAAAAAAGGTAATATCTCAGATAATACAGTGTGTGTGTGTGTGTGTGTGTGTGTGTGTGTGTGTGTGTGTGTGTGTGTGTGTGTGAGAGAGAGAGAGAGAGAGAGAGAGAGAGAGAGAGAGAGAGAGAGAGAGAGAGAAGGAGGTGGTCTCTGCAGCTGAGATGACCTCTATGGGTTATCCTGGTTTCAACAAAGATTCTGTTTTGCATACCTCATATCATCTAGGTATGCAAGGTGGGCTACCCTTAATTGATTCATTGATTTAATTGTGGCAGCTCGCCACTTACACGGAACATAGAGTGAACAGGTAGACTTCTGGATGCCACATCAACCAACCTTTGCACAGCTGGAGTGTTACGCATTTCAGTGCTAACAGAGAGGTCTGGATGGACATCACAGGAAAGGCAAACCCAGTTAGGCCTAGAGATGAAAACTTCAAGGTGCTTTTATCCTCTTACCCCCACAACCCCGGCATGCACCTTTCCTGCTGTCTGGGTATGAATCAATCCCATGTCCATTCATTGTAGGGCCAGTCATGGCTGCACAACTGAAGGACTTCATGCTTTCCTGCTGGATGTTGATGTACACTGTTCACTTACTAGTTTGACTCTAAGCAAGTGTCCTCTTTTTTTTTTTTCCAGGACTCGACTTTCATAAATAAGAAAGTTTTCTATATGACAGAAGGAATTTCCTGACCAAATTGTGTGATGATGCAGCTGGATTAACATTTGATAGATTATAAAAGTGTATCATTATTTTGTGTTATAAATAGTTAAAGTGGCTTGCCATGCAAGCCCGACAAAGCTGAGTTCAATCCTGGAATCTACACGACAAAAGTAGAGGACAAACTCCTGCTGGTGATTCCTGGACCTCCACAAGCCAGTAGCATGCATGTGCTAATTTATGGGGGTAACAGATGCACACACATACATAGGTACACACAGGCACACACACATACACACACACACAAGCACACACACATACACATATACACATTCACACACACATGAACACACACATATATACATTTATACACACATACACAAACACACACAGATACACATATGCACATTCACACACACATAAACACACACATACACACACGTATATACATACGTACACACATGCACATTCACACACATATATACAAATAAATGTAAAAAAAAGTAGAATGAAATATTATCTTTCTACATGAAGTAAAATGATAAATATTTATTAAAAAAGATACAGGAAAAGTCTATCCATAAGGAAATTATGTGAAGCTGTACGGCCCACATTTTACAGACTATTATTAAGACAATATCATTAAACATAGATTACTTCTATGTTCATTAACAGACACAAGGTGATTTTTCCAGGCAGGAAGTTAAAGCTAACAAGAAAGAAGATAATAGAAAAAAAGGTGTCATACATGTTTACAGAAAATTTAAAAGACTGATTCATCTTCTGCTGGAGGCAGGGGGGCGGGGTGGAGTGTTTTACCCCTGAATGACTTTTGAAATGACAAATATCATGTTTCAAATAGTCTCCATTAAAATTTTTATTGTGACATAATGTTTATATATTTTGTGAGATACATAATTATAATTTGGTATATATATATATATATATATATATATATATATACAGTGTAGTGACCAAGGCAATGTCATATGTCCTTCCATGGACTGGAAAACTAGACTCTTGTTTTCAAGTTATTTCTGAAAACATAGTTGGTTGTATTCTACTGTTTATTGGAAACAAGATCTAATTTCTAGTCTCTACCTGTCTACCTGTATTTTGATGACCCTCCTACATTCTGTCCCTTTCAGTCTCTGATGACCACTGTTACAGTCCATTCCACTGTAAAACTGACTTTTTAACTTCTTCACTGAATGAAAACATTTGGAATTTGTCTTTCTGTGTCTGGCTTGTGTTTTTTTAACAGTGATTTCTAGTCCATCTGTTCTGCAGCATATGACAGTGTTTTAACATTTTTATGGATGAATAGTATAGTGTGTGTTTGTGTGTGTGTGTGTGTGTGTGTGTGTGTGTGTGTGTGTGTGTGGTGTGACATTCTTCTTATCCATCCATCCATTGGTTGAAATTTGGGTTGCTTCTGTATTTTAGCCATTATCAGCAGTATTGAAATAAACATGAGACATTTCAGTGTTGTGCTGATACAACATTTTCATCTTCTTTAGTGGTATTTATGCACCAAAGGTACTTCAAAGTTATTACCAAACCACTTCTACAATAGCTGCTAATTTACACTCTCACTGTGAGTGTGTGAGTTCCCTGCATCCTCATCAGGCTTTGTTAGATTTGATTTTGATGCAGGCATCCTAGCTGGTGAGAGATAATACCATTATGGGTATGAAATGCAATTCCCTGGTACTTAGTGATATTGAACAATTTTTCATGTGTTTATTTTTCCATGCAAATGTCTTTTATATTCATGTGCCCTTCTTTTAATATGACTTTGTTTCTTCATACATTTTGCTCAAAACTTATTTACAGGCATCTTTTATCCTTCTCTCTTTACAAGGCTGGCAATAACTTTACCAGAGAATCATGTTGAACAGGTGGTTCCTAGAATCCATAGAGATAAAGATACTATATTGTTCAGTATTTGACTATTGTGTCTCTGTTGGGTATAATAATGGATAATATGGATAAATAAATGTGGTAAAGATCAACTAACTCCTTCACTCCTCTTAATAATCGAATCTAGAAGTTAAGGTGGTAGTGAGCACACTGTGCCATTCTCTTGTTCGCAAGCAAATGTGGAGATTTGTGGTTGACTAAAGCTCTGTGGTGTTATGTGAGCAGGAACAGAGATCTTTAGGATGTTACTCTGATTTGTTATTTCTCCTCCTTTCCAACTGGGTAATGGTAACAATTGAGAGCAGGATTGGAAACCTATTGACATAGAGTACATCTATTTTAGATTTCAAATGTTAACAATTTTTTGTTGGAAAATAAAGATGGTATCTGGAAGTGGGATGATTCATGAAGAAAAAAAAGGATTATATGTAATATGGACAAAGTAGCAGATGGAAAAATTCATAAATATTGTGAGCTGTGAAACTGACAAATGTCATTATGCTGTGGTAAAATGTTCAGAAATGTTGCTGTGCCATAGCTTGGAAGGCGAGCGATGTACTCCTCAGCCTGTACTTCTGAAAATTCAGTCGGCATAATTCTAAGATTCTGTATTGCTTGCTTTTCAAACTTCAGTAAGTAATAAGTAAGTGTAGGAAGGAAACCAATGGACACATGACCTTGCTGCTCTTCCAGGGGACCTGAGTTCACTTCTAAGCACCTGTATCAGACAGCTCACAACTGCCTGTAACTCTAGCTCCTGAGGATCTGTAAGGCCCTTTTGGCCCTGCAGGTACCTGCACACACATGGCAACATAAAAATGTGTGGGTCTCCCTTTCCTCGGAGGTCACTGGCCACCGACCCACAAGGAAAAGGGATCAGAAGCAGGGAGCAAGGTTCAGATGGCTGTGAGCATGAGAGAAAGAACTTCGGGGAGTCAGCTTCAGAAAGACAGTTCATTTTATTGTTCCCAGGGTAAGGCATATATAAGGGCTCTTAGGGTCATGGGTGGGAACAGCTGATTGGTCATAACACAGCACCTAATTATCATATGGGCAGGAGGAAAGTGGGAGACTTAAGTGCTGAGTCATACAGCATTTGCAGAGAGCTCTGTACCGGGTCATCCTGCAAATAAGGCCAGGCATCTGAGCTTAGGGACACTCTCCAATTAAGGTTAGTGGAGAAGATTAAGGTTAGTGGAGAAGAAGAAGCCCCGCTGAGAAAGGGAGTCCTCCATTTTATTCCCAGCTCAGACAGCTATCCAGACATGGGGGCTGCAACCTTAACAGCAGGGGTTCTCTAACAGAAATGTCCATATACATACACACATAAATAAAAAGAAATCTGAAACAAACGAAATTGGCCAGTCTTCACATGGAGGGCAGCAAAAGAACGATAATAAAGAAGGAGTTCTACTGCAGACCTTGATCACTAATAAACCCTTGAACCTTCAAACCTTCGTTGAACCAAAGAAGGTGAGAAGAATATCCTGCCCCAAAGGTAGAACATGTACCAACTCATCCTCAAGCTTGTCATAAAGATAAAATGCAATGATGTCCAAGGCAATACAATGGGAGGCATGGAGAACAAGACTTAAAGGAATTATACCTGAATGTACACACTGAGGGACCCAGCTAAGTAAAGCAAGAAACTTAGCCAACAGCTGGAGACATCTCTGTGATTTTGTAACTACTCTCCAACACAGGACTCTCTATTCCCCATGGTCTCCATTTCAGTGCTTACTTCCTTATGGTTCGATCATTCCCACTGTTCAAATATATTTAAACATTCAGAAAGGGAGGGGAAAATATTACCGTATTTGGTTAAAAGGTGTCTTGCCTTTGAATAACCGAATTCATATATAGTAGAAATGGAAGCATATCACAGGATCCCAAAAGTTGGGGCTGGATGCAATAAATACATGAAGAGTTACATGACAAGAATGGAGAATGAGAAGGTTCTAATTGCTCACAGCATGATTTTTTTAATGCTTTCTTCTAGGAAGACTCTGATGCTTCTAAACTTTGGATAGTAGTGCATGGGAAGAATTAATGCGTGCAAACTTCAGACCATTTCCTAAGAGATAATTTGATGGGCCCTTTCTCCTTTATTGGCCATAAATTGACAAAAGGTATAATTATTATGAAGGGGCGATGTTGAGGGAGGAGAACATCCCTTGTCTCTTTTGGACAGCTGAACCCTATCATGGATGACTCTGGATGCAGGGCTGAGAATAGAGTATAAATTAGCAAATATGGAAACAAGGCAGTTAGGAGGCGTTCTAGGGATGCTTGCGTGAGGGTAAGATAGTTTGGACGTGAGTAGAGCAATGTGATTCTGAATACGTTTGGATGTTTGAGCCAACAGGATTTTCTGATGTATAGAAAAGAGGTGAGAGAAGAGAGAGTTTTACTGATGTTTTCTAAGATTTTTGGCATAAAAAACCGAAATGGAAAATTATTATCTGAGTAGTGGAAGAACACAGGTGAATATGTGTTCGAAGGGATGATCATCAATATCTCCTCTGTTTGCCCTTCCCAAGGTGATCAGTACGTCCATCTTAGGGTTCTTCTTGTTTCCTAGTTTCTCTGGAGCTGTGGGTTGTTGTCTGGTTATCCTTTGCTTTACATCTAGTATCCACTTATGAGTGAGTACATACCATGTTTGTCTTTCTGAGTCTGGGTTACCTCATTCAGAATGATGTTTTCTAGTTGCATCCATTTGCCTGCAAATTTCTTAGTATCATTGTTTTTTTACAGCTGAGTAATATGCCATTGTGTATATGTACCACATTTTCTTTATCCATTCTTCAGTTGAGGGGCATCTAGGTTGTTTCCATGTTCTGGCTATGAGTAAACTGGGGATGAGAAGAGCAATAGAGAGTAGGGGATGGGGGATGAGAACATGAGGGAATTGGATGGTCCAGATGGGGGAGGGACAGAATAGGAGAGCAATGAAAGAGATATCTTGATAGAGGGAGACATTATGGGGTAAGGGAGAAACCTGGTGCAAGGGAAATTATCAAGAATCCACAAGGATGACCCCACATTAGACTACTAGCAATAGTGTTGAGGGTACTTGAACTAGCCTACCCTGATAATCAGATTGGTTAATACTCTAACTGTCATCATAGAGCCTTCATCCAGTAACTAATGGAAGCAGATGCAGAGATCCAAAATCAAGCACCAGGCCAAGCTCTGGGAGTCCAGTCGAAGAGAGGGAAGAGGGATTGTATGAGCAAGGGGGGGTCAAGATCATGATCTACAGAGACAACTGAACCAAGCTCAAAGGAACTCATGAACTTTAGACCAACAACTGTGGAACATGCATGGGACTGAACTAGACCCTCTGCATATGGGAGGAAGTTGTGTAGCTGATTCTGTTTGAGGGGCCCCTGGTAGTGTGATCATGGTACATGAACCAGCTTTTTGGATCCCTCCCTCTGCCTGCTTTCTCCCCTTCTCCCATCTGATGCATGTTTGAACCTCTCCACCACTAGCATCCCCCTCTATTCTTTGATAGCTATTATTTAATACTAGAATTAGCCAAAGTAAAGAAAATGTAAAAAATCCAAATGAAGACTACCTCTTCTTAATCTAATTTAAAAAGATAAGTTAAAAAAATAGAACATAAATATCCTCCATGTCTAGATAATAGAGCTCTGTAGAAGCTTGTTTATCAAACAAAGTATGATTCTTAAATAGGACAAATTATGCATAGTATATACTTGCTCGATATTCTCTATTAAGAACTTTCTTCACTGACAAGGAGTTTGTTTTTTCATGTAGACAAGTTAAATGCTTTTATTTTTACCAATTTTCTAAGTAAAGTAATTATATAGTCAACCTCAGAGATGTCAAATTGTTTTCCAGCAGTCCCTAGTTTCTCAGCTGTCTCTCAGCTTTTTTCCCCTCAATATCATAAAATTTTCTATTGAAAACAATTTTATAATACAGTGGTTTTTTTTCTTTCTTGGATCCTCCCCATCTCTCCACTGATCCAACAACATACCTCTCTTTCTTCCTTTAGAAAATAAATAGGCAAATTTTGAAAGAAAAAACCTGGATCAAAACAAAACAGAGAAAAGAAAAACATGAGAAACACACACACACACACACACACACACACACACACACTCCATAAAATCACAAATTTGGAACCAAAATAGGTAAGCAAAAGAAGAGCAAGGTAGATATGCCCAGACAACACATTATTAGAGAAAACATCTACATAAAAATCTTCGCATTCATTTTGTGTTGGCCATCTACTGATGGTCATGGAGCCTCTCATAAGTGTTGTTGGTATACTGGTGAGATTACACTGTAGGAACTAATTTTTCCTTTGTAAGTGGTTGTCAGCTGGAGACAGTTTATGGGTTAGGCATGTGGGCTTCTGTCCACTTCCTCTGTCATTGCTGGCACCTGATCTGGTTTGGACCTATACAGGCCCTGTGCATGCTACTACAGTCTCTCATAGCTGATATGTATCATTCCTGCTGTGTTTAAAAGGCCTTGTTCGTTGGTGTCTTTAGTTCTCACTGGCTCTTAGAATTTTTCCTCCTCTTCTTACACATAGTTCCTTAAGCTGTAAGGGAAGGGGTTTGCTGAAAACATTCCATTTAGAACCGAGTGTTCTCTCACTTTATACACATTTTCAATTTGTGGGTCTCCATATTTGTTTCCATCAACTGCAGGAGGATGCATCTCCACTGAGCAAGACACTGATCCGCGAGCATAGCATAATGCCACTAGGAATAATTTTATTACTGTTTTGTCCTTTAGCACAATTGTAGTATTTGGTATTCTTCTAGGTCTGTGGGCTATCTAGTCTCAGGTCAAGCAGTGTTGGGTATGGGTTCCCTATCATGGACTGGGCCTTATTTCTAATCAATTAATGTTTGGTTACTCCACAACTTTTGTGCCATTATTGTACCAGCATATCATGTAGACAGGTCACAATTGTAGACTGAACAGTTTGTAGTGGGGTTGATGTTTACCTTTCCCCTCTGGTAGCTTGCAGAGTACCTTCCAGTACCATGAATAATAATCAGTAGGGGTGAAGGCTCTAGGTAGCCACCCGCTCAACTTCTCTGTGTTTAATGAGATATAAGTGTTGTCTTCAGAAACAAGGCCTTGCCTTTAATTTTTAGAAAGCAACCAATAGCCTTGAAAATAGCCTGAATTGTTTGGGAGTTTCTATGGGGCTCCTTGAGTTCTATGGTCAACAACTCAATTAGATATAACCTATTCCTGTCAATGGAGTTTTCATTTGGTGTTGAGAAGGGTCTAGTTGCAGTTCTGAGACAGATTTCTTTGGTGATGTGATTTAGATCTCTCTCTCTCTGTCTCTGTCTCTGTCTCTGTTTCTGTCTCTCTCTCTCTCTCTGTCTCTCTCTCTGTCTGTCTCTCTCTGTCTCTGTCTCTCTCTCTCTGTCTGTCTCTCTCTCTCTCTCTCTCTCTCTCTCACACACACACACACACACATATGATTCTGCTGTAGTAGTCTTGTATAATATTTGAGGGACCAGCCTCAATATTATACATCCCAGGGGCTCAGGAGAGAGAACTACTAATGGCGAGGACTATTTTCGGGAAAAATGAATCTCAGCACACTGAGCTCTTAGTCCATTCACTTTAATACAACCATTGTCTCTTGCTTTATAGTTATATATCCAAACAATCACAATCCTCCACTCCACCCAGGTCACCCAGCCTGAATTTCCTCAGGCAGTGATTGTCTGCTATTAGGGTCAAATGGAGGGGTGATAAGAATCACAAAGAGGGGCAATAATTGTTAATTACCATTTGCAACCCAAAGGGGAAGTGACTGATGAATTAACTAAAGGCTAAATTTGTGTAATATCTAAGAAGAGGGATCTTATGTGCACAACTATAATCTTAAACATGATTGGTAAAAAATGTTAAAAATCTGTAAGTTGCTAGGTCAATGGGAGAAAACAAAACTGCCTTCCTTTTTCCTGTGGCTCCAAGCTATCTGCCGTTTTTTTTTTTTGTTGTTGTTGTTTGTTTTTTTTTCTGCAGGGTAGGGGAAAGTGTACTCAGTTGTTAGTATACAGCTAGATGCCTCTGGTGATAGTTAAAGGGAGATCTGGAACTAGAGGTAACATTTGGAAAAGGAGGAAGTTAAGCTTAATTTTCACATCTGCTAGGCCTTCTCAAACAGGTAATCTGGATGCTTAAGTGTGTTCTTAGAGAGTACAGAGGTATCTCTGATGAGGTACTTTCCTCCATCTGGGGATGGACCTGGCCGGATGCTGCCGATGATGATAATTACAGGGAGGCTTGAACTGGGGTTCTGGCTGAGCATAGCTGTCAGTGCAGGAGGTTATCTAAATATTCCTAGAAGTGGTTAGGTAAGGAGTTAGAGGTCTAAAGTTAGTAAGGCTGTAAGAAGGGAGGGTCTGAGCTAAATTGTATAAAGCTATTACTTAATGTCCACCTGACCTAGGCAGTGTCCCCTTGTGGAATTTACCTTAAGTCAGGAGACTTGCATGTGCGCTGCTATCACTGTTAGTCCTTGAAAGTTGGGCACCCACCTAGGTGGTGTCTCCTGTAGTCCTTGAAAGTGGCTAAGGGAGATATCTGATTCCAGAGAAAGCCTTTTCTGAGGCTGTTCTCCAAATATCTGGAATGTGTATGTCCAGAGAGTGATCAGTCCTCACTGTTAGCCCTTCTTAGGGAAAAGTCATTTGGGAAAACTATGAAGGCACACATGATTTTCATAACAGAATACAGCTGATATATAACAAGCCAAGTAACACCAAAAGCTCCTTGGAATTTGGCTTCCTCTGGAGGAATTCCCTGATCCCTCCAGGTAGTGACTTTGCCATAACCAGCTAAGTTCTTATGATATCTTCCTGCAGCCTGCAGTATAGTAGGTTTTCATATGACCCCTCAAATGATCCTTAGTGTTAGCTGCCACTACTCATATTCCCTCTCCCCTCTCTCATCATCTCTTCCCTCTCCATCTCCATTTAGTCCTCCCATTCCAGTCTTGTTCCCCTATCTCTTCATAATTATATGTTCTAGTTTCCCTACCTTAAGAGTTTTTTTCCATCTCTTCTAGCCACTTACCCTATACCTAACCCTGTGTTTATAATATAAATAGTGTCATGCCTATTGAAGACTTAAAACCTAACATCCACATTTAAGAGAATACATATCATATTTGTCCTTTTGGGTCCTTAGGTTGATATTTTTTCTAGTTACAGCTACATACTTTTAAATTTCATGATTTCATTTTTTAAACTACTGAGTAATATTCCGTTGTGTAAATGTACCACATTCTCATTAATCTTTCATCTGTTGATGGACATCTAGGCTGTTTCCAATTTCTGGTTACTATGAATAGAAGAGTAATGAACATGGATGAACAAGTATCTCTGTAGTAGGAGGTAGAGGCCTTTGTATACATGCCCAAGAGTGGTATAGCCAGATCTTTAGGTAGATCTACTGTTAGCTTCCTGAGGACAACCACATTGATTTCCATAGTGGCTGTACAAGTTTGCATTCTCATTCGCAATGAATGAGTAGTCTTCTTGCCAGCATGAACTGTCCTATGTTTCATTAATCTTGGCCATTCTGACTAGTATAAGAAGATATCTCAAAGTAATTTTACATTTGTCTGCTGGCTAAGGATGTTGAACATCTCTTTAAGTGTTTCTCAGCCATCTATGTTTCATCCTTTGAGAACTTTCTATTCAATGTTGTCTCCATTTCTTTTTAAATTGTGTCATTTGTTTTCTTGAAGTCCAGTTTTTTGAGTTTTTCATATATTTTAGATCTTAACCCTTTAAAAGATCTTCATTAGTAAAGATCTTTCTCCATTCTGTACCATATCTATTAGTCTGAATGATAGTGTCTTTTGCCATACAGAAGCTTCCCAGTTTCATGAGGTTCCATGTAGATGACATTTCTTTCCTAGTCACCAGTTCCCAAATAACAGACAGGTAGACTTAATATAAATTACAAATGCTCAGCCAATAGCTTAGGTTTGTTACTAGCTAACTCTTACATTTAAGTACATCAACACATATTTTTTTTATTTATGCTTTGCCACATGGCTTGGTACCTTTTCTAAGTCTAGCATGTCCATCTTGCTTCTCTCTGCATCTGCTCACTAGTCGAGACTCCACCATCTTTCTTCCCAGCATCCTTCTAGTGTGGCTCTCCTGTCCAATCTCTTCCTGCCCAGCTATAGGCCAGTCAGTTCTTCATTAACCAATGAGAGTAATACATATTCACAGTGCACAGAAGGATTATTCCACAGCAGTCCCATTTATTAATTATTGGTCTTAGTGCCTCTTCTATTGGTGTCCTGTTCAGAAAGTCTTCTCCTGTGCCAATGAGTTCAAGATTATTCCTCACTTTGTCTCTATCAGGTTAAGTGTATATAGTTTTATGTCAAGGTCGTTGATTCATTTAGAGTTGAATTTTGTTCAGGGTGATAAATATGGGTCTATTTATATTCTTCTACATGCAGCCATATAGTTTTAAGAGCACTATATGTGGAGGATTTAGTGTATATTTTTGTCTTCTTGTCAAAAATCAAGCGTCCAAATGCATGTGGACTTATATCTAGGTCTTCCAATTGATTCAATCAATGAACTTTTTTGTGCCAATACTATACTGTTTTTATTACTATAGTTTTGTAGTAAAATTTGATGTCAGGGATAATGATACCTAAAGAAGTTCTCCTAATATTCAGGATTATTTTTAGCTATCCTTGTGTGTATGTGTTTGTGTGTGTCTGTGTGTGTGTGTGTCTGTGTGTGTGTGTGTTTCCATATGAAACTGAAAGTTGCCCATTCAAGATCTGTGAAGTATTATGTTTGAGTTCTGATGGAAATTGCATTAAATCTGTAGATTGCTTTTGGTAGGATGGCCATTGTCAGTATATTAATCGTACTGGTCCCTGAGCATGAGAGATCTTTCCATCTTCTGATATTTCTTCTGTTTCTTTCTTCAATGTATTAGAGTTTAGCATACAAGTCTTTCACTTGCTTGGTTAGAGTTTCCCTAAGGTATTTGAGGCTATTGTGAATGGTGTTATTTCCCTGATTTCTTCCTTAATCTATGGAGAGACTGGGCATCCTTTTCTTTTTCTTGATTTTAGTGGAAATGCTTTGAGTTTCTATTTATATTGATGTCAGCTATGGGTTTGCTGTAAATAAACTTTATTATGTTTAGGTATGTCCCTTGTATTCCTAGTCTCTCCAGGACTTTTATCATGAAGTGATGTTAAATTTTGTCACAGTCCTTTTCTGGATCTAATGAGATGATTATGTGGTTTTTGTCTTCCAGTTTGTTTATATGGTGGATTACATTTATCAATTTACATATGTTGAAACATCCCTGTACCTCTGAGATGAAGCCTACTCGAGCATGTAAATTATCTTATTAATGTATTCTTAGATTTAATTTGCAAGTATTTTATTGTTTTTCAATATCAAATAGTCTAAAATAATTTCCATTTCTTCCAAAGTGTCCACAAAAGTTTCCTAGAAACAGACTTCTTTATTTCTTTAATGCACCCCAATTTGCAACAGGTACAATTTTTTTGTTAGCACCTGAACATTGCCTGGTATAGGTTCTTTAAAAATTCCTTATTTCTTTTACATAAAGAATGATGTTTAACAATTAAAATCTGTCTCAGAATCTGCTCATTGCTGTTGATGGTTTTGCTTAAAGACTGTGGTAAAGGTTACAGCAAAAAAATTATTTCTAAGCAGAATGAGTTTCAATTGAGATGTCCAATTATAATTCCATATCAGGGGCCTACTATTATTTTCCTGAAGCTGCTTACAAATGTCATCGTTCTGAGAACTTACAGTCTTCTACTCAGTGGCACTTGCCCCTTTGTTTTCTCATGAAATCATGTGCCAGTGCTCCCTCATTCTTGAGGTGACCAATGGAGGAAAAGGGGACCAGAGCAGTCTGAAACAGGTCAAAGCGTACGGTGGGACTGTTGGCTGGATGGCATTTTTTTCAAACTCAATTTGTAAGAAAAATGGGATGAAAGCAGAGAATGAAATTGAAGCATAATTGTTTTGGAGACTGCCATAATTTTGGAAATTAGCATGAGAAATTTCATGTAAATACACATGCGTTATATAAGTAACAATTCTCTCAAAATTGGTTATGATTCTATATTTGTTAATAAAAGTCTCACTTTATCCCTTTATATGTCCAAAAAAATGGATTCCTCAGAGACTTTACATTTCTGAGTGACAGGGCCTTTTAGTCCTCTTCTCCTTGTTGCCTGTATAGATTCAACTCAAAGTTACAAAACTGTGCCTCTTTGACATCGCTGACACACTTCAGGGATGCTTCCTGTCCCTTTGGCTAGTTTTAAATCCTCTTCAGATTTACTTATTTTTATGTGTATTTGTGTTTTGCCTACGTGTACGTGTGTGCACCACATGCATATTTGCTTGCAGAGATCACTAGGGTGTGGGTTTCCTGAAACTGGAGCTATTGGTTGTGAGCTACCTTGTGGGTGGTTCTCCTCTGAAAGAGTAATGGGTGCTCTTAACCTCTGGGGCAACTCTCCAGTTCCTCTTGGTTACTTTAAAAATATTATTAATTTCTTGTATGAGCCTTTCTTTCTGAAAAGAAAACTATAGTGTCCCACAATTTATAATTCAGCTTCTGTCCTCAATATATGGTGTTTCTAAACCTTATCTGTATAATTTATTAATATTCACAGGACGTAGTATAAGATAGTTACAATTTATTTGCCTACTGAAAATTATTTGCCTAGTTAAAACAAAAATCCAGAAGCAAACTTTGTGTGATTACCCAGCTTCCTTTAGTCTGTGAACCCAATTTTCTCTGTAGTATATGACTAGTGGTTATGATCAAGGCAGCTGGAACACAAGGGGCCTTTAGTAGAGATGAAAGTGATTTTCTTTGTTCACACTTCAGCAAGTTTTATAATAATTTCAATTAAGATTCATTCATTTTAAATACAGAACAAGAATCTTTCCTGGATTTATTGCCTGGGCCAAAGGTTTTCAAATTCTTACCTGATTTCCCAAATGAAATTAGAGGTTTGACTGTTAAGTTCTCCTTTAAGAATAATCACTCTTTAAATGAATTGGGATATGAACAGAGGGAAGACAGATGTGGCACTTGGAACACATTCCTACACATTGGGTGAACAGCCATAATTAGGCTTTGTATTTCCATAGTGAGATAATTTTAATTGACAAATGGACTACTATGGAAATGACTTTCAACCCTACCTCTCATTTATTCAAGGTTATAAGAATGAACTGATTGCAAGTATAATTTACTGTGTCATCTCTGATACTATTTTATTTCTCCTTTATGATTTACACTGAAGACTTATGTAGTTATATAATAGCAATGATATATAGTAGTTTGCGGGTAGACATTTATATTTCACCTAATTAAGGAAAAAGCAGAATTGCTAAGCACAGAGAAAAACTTAGGCTGATTTTAATAAGGTTTTAGGAAATAATGAAATATATCTTTGGAAATATTCCAATTGACTAAAGTCCTAAAACTACTTGGAATTTTAAAGAAGTTGGTAAAATTCCTATTAATATTTCTAATATTCCATTAACAGATTTATTGTATTGGTTTGCATAGTATCTAATTTATTATTTTGTCTTATATGCAACAGAGAACATGATTAAACCAATGCAAGTGTTTGCCAGGATGAGTAAAGTCATTCTTTATTCTCTCTGACACATGATTCTAATCTCAAAGAGATTTGTTTATCTTGGAAAAGAGAAAAATAATGCCACTTCCATATAATCAAAGATAAGATTGAAAAGCCATGCTTCATGATGTAATTTCAAAGAATAGTAGACATCCAAATTTATGACAGTAAGACCACAAAGCAGGCTTCTTAAGTGACTTTAATATATATGAAAAATAGCTGCATATATGCCTTGAGGCAGAGCTATTGATACATTATATAAAATCTCATTTTTTTTTTTTTTTTGGTTTTTCGAGACAGGGTTTCTCTGTATGGCTTTATGCCTTTCCTGGAACTCACTCTGTAGTCCAGGCTGGCCTTGAACTCACAGAGATCCGCCTGTGTCTGCCTCCCAAGTGCTGGGATTAAAAGTGTGTGCCACCACCGCCCAGCTGCTATCTCATTTTTTAAAAGGCTTGTTTTTTTTGTTTTTTGTTTTTTTTTTAGAAATTGTGTATATGTGTATGTCTATGTCGGTGTGGTGGTTTAAATGAGAATGGCCCCCATGGGCTCATATGTTTAGTCACAAGAGAGTAGGACTGTTTGAGTGGGACTCCTTAATGGAGAAGGTGTGTTACTGGAAGTGGGCTTTAAGGTTGTAAAAGCCCATACCATGCCCAGTCTTCTTCCACCCTCTGCCTTGTACTTTTGCATCAGGATGTAGGTCTCATTTACTGCTCCTGGGCCATGTCTGTCTGCTTCCTACCATGGTGATAATGCACTAATCTTCTGAACCTGTAAGAAAGTCTCAAATTAAATGATTTCTTTTGTAAGAGTGGCTTTGGTCATTGTTTCTCTTCATGACAAGAACAATAACTAAGCTAGCAGGTGTGTACATATGAGTGTAGTGTCTGAGAAGCCAGAAGAGGGAGCCTGATTCCTTGGAACGGCTGTTACAGTTTTCAGCCATCTTTAGGTGTACTGAGAACTACATTTGGGTTCTCTGGAAGAGCAGTACATGCTGGTAACTAAGCTCATTTGTATAATAGCACTTAGTGAGAACCCACACTATCCTATTTTGAGGTTATGTATGAGTGTGTAGAATTTCAGAATGCAAAGAGATACCTCAGGATATGAGCCTCTGTGAAATATTTGTATAAGCATTATATGTAGAAGAATAATCTTTACCACATGTGTTCTCATAGCTGTACTAAAAGGAAAAACATGTAAATGCAGCCTATTCTAATGATAAGTTCTGTTTAATTCAATGTTAAATATTGACAATTCAATATATACTTATGTCTTAGTTACTTTTCTATTGCCTTGACAAAACACCATTACCAAGGCAACTTATAAAATAAAACACTTAATTTTGGGCTCATGGTTCCAGAGGGTTAGAGTTCCTGGCCATTAATATTAGGCAGCAGCAGGAAGGCATGGCCCTGGAGTAGTAGGTGAGAGCTCACATCTTTGATCCACAAGCACAAAGCAGAGAGAGCTAACTGGGATTGTCAAAAGCTTTAGAAACTTCAAAGCCTACTTCTGCTGACACACCTCCTTCAACAAGGTCATACCTCCTAGTCTTTCCCTGACAGTTCCACTGACTGGGGACCAAGCATTCAAATAGATGGGCCCATGGAGGCCATTCTCATCCAAACCACTGCAACTTGCTATAAAATGATGACTAGAATATTTACAATTTTTTTCCTAGTCAATTTTCTAAAATCAACAGTAACTATTTCAATAAGAGGTGGTCATATTTCAAGTGCTCAGTAGCCACGTGACACTGTTGCTAGTAAACTGAACCACACACCTCTATGCTGTAGAATTGTATAAACTGTGAACTTGATACATTTTTATATCAGTATTATAAATTAATTTTTTTTCAGTTTCTCTGTATTTTCCTTTCATTTAGCTTATCCTAGGTACCTGTGTTCATTTTCAATGACCATTCTAAAAATTACCACAAATTCAGTGTCTTTGAGCAGAAATCCATTTACTATCTTGCAGCCCTAGAGGTCAGCATTTGAATATGGTCATCCCGGGTACGATACTTTTGAAGGCTGTGTGGACAGTGGGCTGCCAGAGGCGACGTTGCTGTTTACTCTAGAGCAGAATTATTCAAACTTTGGCTCCTAGTTTCCTGTGTCTTTCTCTGGCCTGTCCTTCATGGTGCCCTCTTATAAAAAAACCAGATGCCTGGAGAATCCAGGGTATCCTACTCATCTTGACATTTCTGGTTTAACTAACTTTGGAGAGTCCTTTTTACCATATGAGTAAACATAAAGGTTTGGTGGATTAGGAAGCAGATAAATTTAGGAGAGAAGTTTAAGCCCAGGCTATGTATAGACACTTGTCCAAGAACTGTGTACAGTATTAGTTCAAGCACAATGACCTAGAGTTTAAAGTCAAATAATAGAAATTTACATGTATGTCTTCGTAGCTTTTCTGACTAGAAAGTGAGGAGAAGAAAAGAGTGATTTAACTGAGGTAAAGTAGAAAGGGGATTCCTGCCATTTTCTGGGTGCTAGCGCAGACAAAGGAATCCAAGGATTCATAAGATGCTTAACATGGCCCTTCAATGATCCAACTCAACGAGAATCCACAGTATGGCATGTGCATACTTCACACAAGAATTTCAAAAAGTTTCACTTTTCATTTGTAAGAGACACAAGTACCAATGAATAGTATATAATATTATATATGTTATAGTATTGAGTCCTTTCCTAATTTGCAGCAATTACATAAAATCTTTATTTTGGATATTACTGGAGTGGTCTCAACCAAATGGAATACAAAGAAATAATTCTGAAAATGTACAACTTATGGAACATCCATCAAACAAATTCAATTTTAGGAAGACATTAAAAATCAAATGTCTTTTCACTGTGTGTTTATGTTATTTCATACGTGTTTATCAGGTTATATATTCTGGATTTCATTCTACCACCTCAAGCTCATCTGCTCCTTCTGCTTTCTTCATCTCTGCATCCCTCAATATCAAAACCTCCAAAGAGTTAAGGTACTTAAATCAACTGTTGTCAAACAGTAGGTGATGAGATGCTGTGTGCAGCCCCTTCAGACACCAGGGTACTGCTTTATCATTTCTATCACTCTCTAAGTACCTAACTTACTCCTATTTGTAATTTAGATGTTTTTGAGCAGTGGTTCTCAATCTCGGGGCCACATATCAGATATTTACATTACGATTCATAACTATAGCAAAATTACAGTTACAAAGTAGCAATAAAATAATTTTATGGTTGGGGATCACCAGAACATGAGCAACTGTATGTATTAAAGGATCACAGCATTAGGAAGGTTGCAAATAACTGTTGTAGAGAATCACTGTGGTCTACATACACTTTGAGAATTGTGTAGGTATTATCTATTTTTAATGGTGGTAAACACTTCAAATAGTTTTGCTTATCTTTTTGAGGCAGAGACTGTAGACGTGTGCCACCATGCCAAGTTTATGCAGTGCTAGGGTGTCACATGCAGCACTTGGATATGGCAGACAAGAACTCTACCAGCTGAGCTACATCCCCAAACCTTCTTCAAATACTTTTAAAATGGTATTTCACTTAAAATTCTCAGCCTGCTTCTCTCTAATTTTTCTTTATCTTGAAAGCCCTACTGCATCTATTGCTGGATCAACGTTTTTACAAGGGTCATCAGCGGCCACAGTTTGTATAGTCTAGCCATGAGCTGGGTGGACCACTCACTCACAGGGACTTCGGGTTGATGTAGTCACCCTCTCTTCATAGAGCTCAGCTTTGACTGTGTGGAGGTTCAGGGCTTATTGACTTGTGTCTGACTCTCCAAGGTTAATTTTGTTTGTTTGTTTGTTTGTTTCTCATTGTTGCAAAAAAAATAAAATAAAAGTCCTTGCCCTCTAGCGCCACCTATTTTGTCATTGACCTCCTTTGGCTTCCTGGTCACCCATTTTTGTCACAATGGTCACCCATTTTTGTCACAATGGCATACATATTTAGTAAGCTTATCTGGCATTAGAGATAAATATACTGCTGTCAAAGGACTGACAGAGAAGAACATATTTGATCCGAAGGAGTAAATGACCGATTTTAGAGACAAGGAAATTTAATTTTGGAGTCTATCTTATGCACAAATGATAGCTTTTTTCCTGAATTTGTACAAATAGAGCAAGTAAATAATAGTAGATTTTTGGGATGCAGAACATTAAAGTTACAACACTCTTCCTATACTCAGGTGAATCTTGTTTTTCTTCCATGTTAGAACTGGGGATAAAGACATCCGAACTTGGCTCTGTTCTGAAACAGCTGTGTGGCTTTGGGCTTCTTGTTCCCATCTTTGAGCCCTTACATTCCTCATCTATCAAAAAAAATTGTAAAACACGATTTCACAGATGCTTTCCACTCTGAAGTTATTTTATATTTAGGGATTTACCAAAATATCAATTTTAACTTTAGAATATTATTTCCAAGCCAATAGAAAAGAATCAGCTTAGTTAAAGGCTTGAATTGAGGCTTCTACAATGCAAATTCCATTGGAATCATCTGCTATTTTCTTAGGGTTCAGATTTGGCTTCAGCAAGTATAAGGTGGAACCTGGTATTTATCATTTCTAACAAGCTCCAAGGAGAAGACAGTGTAGCTGAATTTTTTCTGTGTCCCAGCCAGTGGTCGGGACAAATCTCTCCTACTTATGTCCCCCAAGTAAACACACAGAGGCTTGCATTAATTGTAACTGCTCAGCCATTAGCTCAGGCTTATTACTGTCTGGCTCTTACATTTAAATTCAGCCCATTTCTGTTAATCTATATGTCACCATGGGCTCTGTGGCTTTAACTGTGTGCCATTACATGCTGTTCCCTGGATGGTGGGCTGGTGTCTTCAGACTCTGCTTTCCTCTTCCCAGAATTCTCCTCATCTGCTTACCCTGCCTATACTTCCTGCCTGGCTAATGGCCAATCAGTGTTTTATTTGTCAGTCAATCAGCAACATATATTCACAGCATACAGAATGACATCCCATAGCACTTCCCCTTTTCTGTCTAATCAAAAAGGAGGTTTTAACTTTAACATAGTAAAATTACAAATAATAGAACAGTTATCAAGCAAGAATTACAGTTATAATATCTAGTCTATTTGTATTTGGCAAAATTAAAGAAAATAGTCTATCTATCCTATATTTGTGAGTCTAAAGTTTCTTATCTAATTTATCTTTTATCATAACTAAGCAAAATTATAACTATCTAGTTTTCAACTACATCAAAGATCCCAGAAGGATATAATATTACCTAAGTAAACAGGAAGAGCATTGTAAGCAACTTCCAAAAATCTAGAGTGACAGAGACAGCTGTTTGCCTGGACAGTCATCCAAAGTTCCTTTGCAACATTAGAATATCCATCTTCAGCCAACAGACCTAAAGTCTCTCAGTTGTTTCTCTTGGTGTCCTGTAGAATTTCTGGCAGTTTCTTCTGTGAAGCTGGAACCTGAAGGACCATCTCTCCTTGCAAAGTTCAGTGGTCACCTTCCTATGTGTCCTGCATGTCCAGTCGATACATTTTGTCAAGGAGTCCAGGCAAGAACAGTTTCTTGTCCAAATGGCTATTTTTGCCAAGAATAAGACAAATTCCATATGGAGTGTCCTCAACACCCATCATCCTCTTTGAAGCAAATCAATGCTGCCGGTAGCAGACGTGTTTCACTGTCCAGAAAAGTCTAAGTTTTTAAAACATTTTAAATGCCATATTCTGTAGGTCTTTGAAGTGTTTGAAAATTACCTACCTAACTGAATCATATCTATGTATACCTAGAAAATTTAACGTGACTGCAACTTTGATTATCATATATGATTAACTATTAATCTGTATTTCTCAACTATACGCTACAATTTCAAATGTGTTGCACAAACAAAATACTTTAAACAAGAGTAGAAATATACATTGTAGTATAACAAAATTAACTTTAAACTTGTATCAATAAACTAAAATCTATAGCAATGTAAAATATTTATCTTATGTTTCTATATCATATCTCCCTTTCTTCTTTTAGAAAGAGAGTGACTATGACCAATAACAATTTGTAACAAATAACCTAAACAAAGACTAATATCCATAATCCATGTTGTGGGAATGTGGACATAGTTTTCTAGGCTACTTCCTGCTGATAGAGGGCACTGGTAATCTTATGGATACAAAAAAGGGGTGATGGGGGTCTGTTGAGGGGAAGGCTGGGGGGCAGGAGGAGGAAAGAGGGGATCTCTGATTGGGGTGTAAAATGAGAAAAAATTTCTCAATGAAAAAAAACAGAAAACTTTAGGATATGGTCAAGTCTTGACTGGAGTAGTCTGTGAGGCTGTATTCTCTGAGCCAACTGCCTTGAAGTTGATTTTGGATGATCTGGTCCATTTTTGTCATTGGAGACCTTTCAGGGGGTCTTGGCTGATCAAACCTGATGTATCTTAATTTGGAACAAATCCATAGCCTCTTGCTTCCTGTGGAAACAAAAGCAGAGCTTTCTTTCCAAAGCAACATATCCTTAAATCCAAATTTTGAAGTCAAGATATCTTTAAAATATATATATATTGAATAAACTCAGCAGGTTTTACATCAAATGTCTCTCTGCAGTTAAAAATCCCAAAGATAACACAATCCAGATTCTTTGTGTAATATCCATTTTTACGTGGTTTATTTTTTTTATATAACATTTACTGTCTCTTTAAAGACTTTATTTTTTAAAACTTTCTATTTTTTTCCTCTCTCTTCCAAGCCTATGAATATTTTTACACACATTGTAAACCATTTAGAGATTTATTTCATTTGAATCTGTTTTATTGTGAATCTATTGCTTTAAAGTGCAGCATTACTAGGACTAAAATAGCAGCTTTGGCTGCTGGCTCCACCCACCTCAGCCTTCCAATATGGCGGAACTACATTTACCACTAGCTTTGGGGGAACCATGCTCACCATGTGCTCACCACCTGACTCTGGGAGGCAGTGGGTCTATGCCTCCATCCAACAGTGTGTAGTCAAAAGCCTTTTTTTTTTCTTTGATTATTTTTGTATTAGCAAAAGCTAAATCTGCCACACAGTGCATTGTGTGGCTTAGAGACACCGGTTTTTACCATGGCAGAAATCTGCCATCCTGCACTCAAGCCCACAGGCTGCTGTGAACCTGCCATACTGTAGCTCATGGCTTGCCTGAGAGACACAACTGGGAAGCTGTTTTTAGCTCCATTTTAGAATTTTTATTTTAAGCTTTCTCAGGTTTTAGGTGGAAAATCTTGCCCCACATTTTGGAGCCATTTGTAGTCAGAGGTTTTCCTGTGTCCCACCTGGCCTGCAGTCAGGACAAATCTTTCCCACTTGTGTCCCCCAAGTAAACACACAGAGGCTTGTTTTAATTGTAACTGCTCGACCATTAGCTCGGGCTTATTACTGACTGGCTCTTACATTTAAATTCAGTCCATTTCTGTTAATCTGTATGTTGCCATGGACTCTGTAGCTTTACCTGTGTGCCATTACATGCTGCTCCCTGGATGGTGGGCTGGTGTCTTCCGACTCTGCCTTCCTCTTCCCAGAATTCTCCTCATCCGCTTACCCTGCCTATATTTCCTGCCTGGCTAATGGCCAATCAGCATTTTATTTGTCAATCCATCAGAGCAACATATACTCACAACATGCAGAATAACATTCCATAACAGGATGGTGCTGCAAGAGCAAGCACCACAGTGACCATCAGTGGGCCTGATGCCTATGGGATTCCACTACCCGAGAAGGTCACATGTACCTAGTTGTTCTCAAAGCACACAGACACAATTATGGTGAATGGATTTATATTTTATCCAAAGGATTGCATTCATATGCTTTTAATCTATGGCAAAATGAAAGTAAACACTCAGAATGATTTTATTCCAGCTTCTCAAGATTTTTTTCTGCATTCACATTTCAATGTATTTTGTTTTATTATTTTCTATGTAATTCAATACTTTAAATAAAAACTGATTAACCCTTTTGGTCTCCTGCAAATGAAGTGAAAATCTGACACATGGCCTCAATTTATCTCTTCCCTCTTCCCACAAAAGGATTCTAGATATCATGCTCATGCTTTTGACAGACATCACAATGGTGCAGCTGGAAGCCGTACTGTAAGGGGAAGCCCCGTGCAGTTTCTGTGGGAATTCCTTTCAATTTCCATTAATACTTCTCCTTACTCTGTCTAATTTGTGTCAGGTACTGAACCTATGACTTGCCTATTAATTTGGACAGCTGGTCTCTGCCTCTAAATCCTGAGCTGGAAGTTGTGTTTGAGTCCCTGCCCCCACTCCACATAGCAACTTCTCTCAGAAATAAAGTAAAAATGCCAAGGCAATATGTTGTTGAGAGCGAGATAATTGGTGCTTTGCTTCTGGGAGGAGGCTTGAGGTTTGGTAATAATATTCTGTTCTCAGAGATAAAAATCATGTCTGTAACTAAGAATTAGCATCAAATCTTTACTGTGATTACGTTGTTGAGCCTAACAAGGAGTCCTCTTGTCAGTAAGGATGTGGCTCTTAGCAAACATGGGAGTCCGTGAGTGCATAGGTTAGACCCATTCTGATGAAGAACCATGGGTTTTCACTGATTCAAATTATAAAATTATTTTATCAATGCTGTTATTGTTCTGACAATGGAACAGATCCCAGAGGACTGACTGACTAGCAAAACTGGGTTCTTGTGCTAAATAAGCTTGTAAAACAAAAGAATCATCCAGGGAGCTTTTCAGAAATGCAGTCTTTAGTGTTGTTTTTCTATTGCCAAGAGTATCCTGATCTATTATGTCAAATAATTTCTCCAAAATTTGAATTTCAACAAATACCTTATGTGATTCTAGTGATTTTCTGGCAGGTATGCGCACACTACACTTTGGTATCTATCCACTAATCTGAACTACTTGAACACTTCAGCCATTTAATAGAAAGGTCAACATTTCAAAATGTGTCTGCACAAGGACTCTTTATTATGCAGGCAAATGCTCTTTAGAGTCAAACTTTAAATGTAGATCAATTTAATACAAGTCTGCCTTTTGGTTATAACCAGACACTTATCTATCATTCTCTGAGACTGAGAATGAGGCCTTCATTGTGAACTGGAATAGTATGATTGATGGCAAAGGATGGGAGAACTTATAAAGAGAGCTTTTCTTTTCAAGCACCTAACACGAATCAAAAATAGGTTTTTGATCCAATTTCCTTTACATACTTAAAATTGTGTATCAAATATTATCTAAAAATGCATACACAAATGTATACCTGATGAGAGAGTATGTACACAAAATTTTACAGCAGTATTAAAATGAAATTTTTTTCACCCTGGTTAGAATTAAGTTTACTTAGTAAGATAACACTGAGTGCCTAATGCATATCAGGACATTTGTTGATGTCATGAAGCGTTATGAGCTGGGAGGGTAGAACCAAGTACTTCTATAGTATGACAAACCCTAGAACTCAAATTGAAAAATAAACTCTAAAAAGAACATCTTGCTTTTATGAAAGGCTGGGACTTACTCATCTAGCACAATTCCATCCTAGCCTCTAAGGAAACAGAGGCTCCTGGTGACTTTGTAGGAGAAGACAGAACAGAACTAAAGCATCTCACACTTAAGTCAACATTTTCTGTTGCAGAGCACAGCTGGTGTCTCCTGTTGAATAGTAAACACTCCATCGTAACCTATTTAGTTCAAAATGCAATTCTTAGACATGCATAGAAGTTCCTAAAACTCTTGGAATAAAATGGGGGTTGGAGGACTACCATAAACACCAAATCCATGACAGCGACTTTCACTTCGAAGAGTTACAAGGTCATGCACAGCCTTCACGTAGGTTAATAGCAATTTGTTTCTTAGGTTGAATTGTGGAATTTCTATGCATTGAAAATAATTACTAAATGGGTACTTAAGACATGGAGTTATGTAAGTCTAAACATGGATTTCAATCTGTATCGTTCATCAGTCAAGGATGTGCCATACTCTCAGCCGTGTTTGTTCCCTCTCCTTCCCTGATCCTCATTTACGCACAAATATTAAAGATAATTGTGTATTATATAAAAACAAATTTCGGTACTTATAGTAACACTGAAAAACATTTCTCTGTCATGGCTTCCCACATGTCACATTTTCATTGCCAAATTATCATTTTTGGAAAAATAATTTTCATCAACAAAATATGAATTTGTTTTTCCTGAATCACTTACCTTGAAACATAAGAAAGTAAACAGTCTTTCTAAAGGTCAACTTAAAGCAGAACTGTGAAGTCACACACTGATGTATCTGGTAGAGGTTGGCACTATAGCTCTGTGAAGAGTGAGAAGAAGGAAATGGAGTGACTTTATCACTCTAAATACAAATTAGAAATGATGAAAACATCCTTTCCATTCTTTAAGAAAAAGTCGTATTCAATACAGAGAAATGCTGTGGTTCCCATTTAACTTCCTTTATTTAGTGGAAAAATATTAAACAAAGGAGGTTGTCTATCTTCTTGGGCATTAGCTCGAAAGATTTTTTTTTTTTCATTTTTAAAATTTGTGTGTGTGTGTGTGTGAGAGAGAGTGTGTGTGTGAGTGTATAGTTACAGTCAGTTGTGAGTCATCTAATGTGGGTGTTGGGAATGGAACCCCAGACCTCTCAAAAAACAAAACATTCTGTTAACTGCTGAACAGCCTCCCCAGCCTCAGGCATTGCATTAGCATTAATGGTCTTTATTGGAATTTTTTGCCAAAATTTAATTCTGGCAAATCAAAGCAAAGATTTTTTTCATTAAAAATCGTTTATTATTAGGAATCATGTAAAAATGCTTTTCATAGAAATTCAAGTCTTAAGGAAAACTTAGGTTATTAAGTAAAAGCCTGAATCTCCTTTCCTGACAGCCACCCTGCCCCACTTGGATCTATCTGAAAATGGGAAAACCCACAATGCTCTCAGGCAGCTAATTCTATGATTGGACAGTACCTGAAGTAATTCATATATTCTTTCTGTGTTGATCTGAAAGATTCCTCTTGTACTTTTCTAGTGGAGGTACAATTCTGAATCTGTGAGTATTGAAAAGCAAAGATAAAAGTAATACAATCTTCATGTCTTAAAGAATTTCTTTTTGTGAGATAAACACAGATCATTAGCTCACCCCAATATTTGGACTCAAACAATTTTAGGTGAAATGTTCTGTGCTGCACTGGAAGATGGTATCTATGTTTCTAAAATAATATTTCTAACTTGAGAATTGAATCTTTGTATTTTAAAAGTGCTTGGCATCACCTTGAAACAAACAACTAAAAGTATAGAAACCATGGGTATAAAAGTTTAATGCTCCCTTCTGCTCCATTCCTCTGATTTCCATATAGAGAACTTTTCCAATCTTCTTCCACCAACCAGATGTCACTGTTTGTACACACAAACGCTGTCACCTATAGCCCAGATGCAAGCTCCCCACAAACTATGGTTTTGAAAATTTTTCTCTTTAGTATTTTCTGTGGTACAAAATTTCCGTAAAGGGGGTTTTAAGTTTTCTGTTTTGAGATAATTGTCAATTCATATACGTTCACCCTAAGCAGTAGTACAGACAATTCTAACATGAGCATTAACCTGTTTCTCCCAACAATAGTGGTTGTTTTAGTGTAGTACAGTAATACAACCAGAACAGCCACACTGATACAGCCTTGTCACCTTCTCAGACAATACCTGCTTTCTACGATCGCATTTCTGTGTATGAGTCTCACAATAGTGAAAACACAGAGCAGTCTATCTATGGGCTTCATTTGCTGCCATTTTACAGCTAGCTAACCCTCCTCTTCCTTCTTCCCTAATTTCTGGCAACTACTAATTCCTGGAAGTGATTAATCAGTTTTTCATTTCTTTAGTTTTGCCATTTGAAGGATGAAATATGAGGGAAACCACACAGCAAGCAGTGAGCAATCTTTCGGATTAGCACTTTTCATTGATACTGATGATTCATCTAGCTTATTTGTACTCAATATTTTATTTCATTTTAATTGCTAAGTAGTATTTCATAGTATGAATGTGCTCTGGTTTGTTTAACCATTCATCCATTGGAGGTTGGCCTGGTTTATACCTTTTATGAATAAAGTCGTATATATTTCATACACAGTTTTGAATAGACATATAATTTCATCTGTTTGAAATATATGGCCTAGAGTTGAGTGGCTCATACAATAAGTACAAATATGGCCTTTTTGTGAGATTATAATTTAACTACAACATTCCTCCCTTTCCTTTCCTTCCTTTAAACCCTCCCAGATACCCTGTCTGCTCTATTATGTCTTCTAGTAACATCAGAAGCTTTCCTCATAAAGTCTCACCAAAGTGACAGCCCAAACTTGAGCTAAAAAGGGAAGACACCAAATGTTGTTTTTAGAAATTGAGACGTTACTTTCCGAGAGTGGCCACCATTTTATTTTTCTGTTGGTGGCAGACATGGATGCTGCAGGCAGCGCCGTCTCTTCTTCCAGGGACCAAGTCCAAGAACGTTCAAGTGCAGCTTTGGTTACTGTTCTCCCGCTATTTAACCATCTCACGGTGACACTACCAAAGTCTGTGTTTTTCTCATCAGCCCCTGCAGGAGACAATGTGCTCTGTCACTCTGAACACCCTGTCTCCTGGACATCGGAGTCCAAACTTCCTTTCAACAGTTGTTGAAGGCACTCACTGCATGCTAACAGCTCATCCATGTAATGTTCTTCAGGACTTGTCTTGGACTACAGAGGACTAAATTGCACCCATGTTCCAAATTGGTTGATAGAATAAAAAGAGTATGATGGAAATCCCAATCTGGGGTGTCCCTTAAACCCCAACCTGCTCAACTAAGGCCCTCCCCAGGTGTTGGCTTAGACCTCTCTTGTGATTGCATCACAAACTTGCTTCTTTCTCTGCCCAGTCTTGACTTCTTCACTCTGGGAGCTGGTTGTTAGAGGACACTACTGTGGAATCCATGCAAGTCACACTGTCTCCTTTTTTTTTTCTTTCAAAAGAAACTAATTATTTAAATCTATCCTTCTTGGTGAGCAGATAAAAATCAATGAGGATGAACTCAAGACAGTTGGCCATCAGTGTAGACAATACTTTTGTTGCTATGTTATGTCTAAGCCTTGGTCTCACCATAGCAATGGAATACAGCAGTTTCATTGGCGGAGCTCTGTCTGTGGATGAGACTGCTCCCATAGAGTTACCCATGAGGTAACTGAGGTGTAGAGGGGGGTGAAGAAAATGACTCCTGAGTCACGTGGCTGTTGTTGACTATTACCAATACAGTGGGAAAAGACAATGGGAGGCTAGGTATGATGTACTGTTGATGAATGTGAAATTAAAAGTCTATGGATGTCCTGACTAGCTTGTAAACTTGTTTCAGTGAAATAGACAAGCTGGCTTTAGCAGTATTTTGGAAATGTAGTCAAATATATGGCATACAAATGGTGAGGCACTAATGCCACCAAGATTCAAATTTCTGACACATTGGAGAAGTAATCAAATGTTTTGAGATTTAGGGTAGCAGTTGGCAGACTGCTTCTGCAGAACCAAATACTAAAAATTTTCTTTTTTTGCAGACTAAACAGTCTCTCTCACAACTCTATCAATTTCACCACTGTGGCAAAAAATATAGCTGTATATTATCTATATATAAATGTGAAATGTTTCAAAGCAAAACTCCATTACAATCCAGGCAGCAATCTGGATTCATCAACACCAGGTGTTAAGGGAACAATAGGTTACTTATCCCCTCTCCAGAGGTAAAGGATAGATTAATATATCTTGCAGCTTTTACCAGGAAGAAGGTAGCAGTCTTTTATAAACCTTTCTGGCTTCTGGGAATAACACATTCCACACTTGGAAATTGTGCTCTGGCTTCTGCTTCTGGTGTAAGGAAGGTTGCCAGAGCAATATAAAGCTCATAGGAAGTCACCACCAAAAAGTAAGTACCCTTGGATGCACTGGAGAGTTCTTTAGATAGAAAGACATTAAATGACCTTTGTAACAGGTGCCAATAAGAAAATCACAATAACACAGTGCCTGAGCTGGGACATAAATGTAGGTTTGCTTGGGAGTTAATTCCTACATCTCTTAAAGCATTTACCATCATCTTACAGAGCAAAGGATGATCATAAACATATACGTGACTGTGACAGTGGTAACACGGGTCAATCAGGTAAGAAGTCATCTATTAGACATGCTCTGGACCTCACACATAGTAGAGAATATTGAGATATTTAAACAAAAAGTGATGTGAATGGTGCATATTAATTTCTGACATGTAGAGCTTCAAACTTAAAGAATTTCAACGTGCAAAATAAAGCTCCATAGGAGCTGTATATACCCTTAAATTTGATGGTTGTAGGAAGGGCCTTTTCCTAGAGCCAACAATTATAAGGAAGTCTATCTGATAGATTCTTTTGATCCTTCCTGATTAATAGAGTATTATGCCATGTTTTTGTGTGGCTTAACAGAAGAAAAATATAAGGCTCTGATAGCAAGAAAGATCAAATTTATGAGAAAAAATCCTTATTTATGTCTAAAGTGTGCTACATAGCCCTCATTAATAAGCAAGACCAAGATAAGAACCCACGGAGAAGCTTATCCAAGTAGTCTCTGCTGGTTTCCAGCTCAGACCCCAGAGAAATGGCATCTAGTGGCAGAGCTTACCAGCACTGCTGTTCCTACAGGGATTTGGGGAGTTTATGAGCTGACGCTGAGGTGGGATTTATATCCCAAAGCCTGTTGAGTGCAGTTAGTAAAAGGAAAAAAGGTGATTGACAGTGTGGGTGGAACATGGGTAGCTGGTCTGATCTACATACAGGGCTTATAGGGATCACGTACCATATGGGTTCTAACCTTTAGCTTTGCTCTTCTGTGTAGGAAATGATGAGATAGTTAACCTCTGTTGAACACATGCTCACTGTGTGCCTGCCACTGAAATGAGTGCTTTGCATGAATTTCTTCACTCATTTCTCATTAGAATCTACATTATTATGGATTTTATTATTTCTGGTTTATACATAAGAAGACAAAGGTTCAGAGATGAGAAGAAATTTGAGTTGCCAAGTTTCTCAAAGTTCATGAGCGTGACCATTACGATTCACATTTTGTTAAAGAAGTGAAGAAAGAGGACACAGTTTCTCCATTACACACTGGGGAAGAGTCCAGTTTCTTCAATTTTTCATTTTACTGCTAATAAGGACATGAGTTATGGTCCCATGTCTGACAGGATATTTGTGATTTATGAGCCCAAGTCTACAATAGAATATTCTCCTCTATCTTTCTCTCTCTGTCTCCCCCTCACTCCCTCTCCTTTCTCTCTCATCAATGCAGTATTTTGCTTATTTTTAAAAAGAATTTAATTAATAATATTGTTTTTCATACAAATGTATTCTGATATTCTGATGACGGTTTCTCTTTCCTCATTTCCTATGAGACCTTCCTCATCTCCTACCCCTCCAACTCCACATCTTTTTTTCACTCTCTAGAAAACAAACAAATAAAACAGCAAACAAATGAGAACAAAATAAAACAAACAAATAAAACCAAAGAAAAAGCACAAGAAACACATACACACACACACACTCACAAACAAAACTCATAAAAACACAAAACTAGAAGCCATAATATATAAGCAAATAATCAGTAAGATTAAAAAAAATGCCCAACCAAACAATATGAGAAAAAAATTCTCCAAAAAATACCATTGAGTTTGTTTTGCATTAGCAATGTATTGCTGGACATTGGGCTTACCATTGAGAGAGAGAGAGAGAGAGAGAGAGAGAGAGAGAGAGAGAGAGAGAGAGAGAGAGAGAGCCCAATAACCCCATTCTCCATTGCAGGAACTAATATTTTTTCTTTCCAAGCAGATATTAACTGAAGATGATTTTTTGGATAGGGATGGGAGCTTGTTTCCATTTCCCCCTCTCAGCACAGGGTACCCATCTGTCTTGGGCCTGTGTAGACCCTGTGCATGGTGCATGGCCTCTGTGAGTTCATATGTGCATCAGTCCTCTTCTATCTGGAAGGCACTATTTCCTTGGTGTCATCCATCCCCACTGATTCTTCCAAACTTTTTGCCTGCTCTTTGATATAGGTTCCTGAGCCCCGAGGGGAGGGGTTTTATGAAGACATCCCATTTAGGACTTCATGCTCCATGGTCTCTCACTCTCTGCTCATTTCTCTTTGTGGGTTTCTGTGCTAGTTTCCATCTACTTCAGGAGGAAGCTTCTTGGGTGATGGCTGAATAAGACACTTACCTATGAATGTAGCTGTTGTTAGGAGTCATTTTATTCCTACGTTCCTTCAACAGAAGGTTTGCTTTGTTTTTCCCCTATGTCCATGGCCTATCTACTTCTCAGGTTCTTAGCCTTCTGAGATGTGTGAAGCATGGATTCCATCCAATGGAGTGGGCTTTAAATCCAATCAGATAATAGTTCACTATTCACATGTAGCAGGGTCCTGTGCTGTTGTTCCCTTTGGGGGAGGGGGCCAAGTAGGCGCAGAGTCAGTGACATAGACTCTGGGAGAATGTTGAAACAACAAGCTCAGTTTATATACCCTCCACCCCATCCTGGGGGGCAGTCTGACAAGTATGAATCTGCTGGTGTGACATGGCTGCTTTTCATTGGACCAGATGATTTCCAGATCATGCTTCAGCTGCTGTTGCTAAAGCCCTTGGGCAGACCCAGTTTGGCTCTCAGAAAGTACCTTTTTTACTTGTTTGGGCCAGCTGGCCCTCAAGCCTGTTAGGGATGAATCATCCCACATCTGCACAATGTTTGTGCTACTATTGCACCAGGGTATCATGCAGGGAGGTCACCACTACAGATAAATGGATTTGTAGCTGGCTTAGTACTTACCTTTCTCCTCTGGGAGCCTGAAAAGTACCATCCAGTACCATGCACACTAGTCAGCAGGGGTGAAGGCTCTAGTCAGGCAAAGTTCAATTTCTCTGTGTTCTAAGAGGTATGTAAGCATTGTCTTCAGAAATAGATCTTTGCCATCAGTTTGTGGAGAACAACTACAGCCTTGGCAATAGCCTGAATTATTTGGAGGATTCTACGTGGGCCCTCTGTACAATGATTCAAACAAATGTAACCCATTCATGTACTGGAGGTTTAAGGTGGTGATAAAAGATGTCTAGTTGGGGCATTGTCTCTCCCGTTATTTGGTGACTACAATTTTATATCTTTCATATATGTATATATTTTAATAACGGTCTATAGTAGTAGGTTTCCATATGACCCCTCAACTGACCCTTAATGTTAGTTGTTCTTCCCTGTGGTCCCTTCAAAGTCTATGACAGAATTTTTATGATTACTACAAGTATCAAATTTCCTCTGGTCCTTATAGATATAGAAAATGTGGAGTATGCCTGTTCACTCTAGGAAGTCAAAGGATATCATTATGCTAGTCTTGTTTAGGTGACTATATTGTTGAGAGACCATGGGTACATTTTTCTTGCTGTGTCTATCTAGCACTATGCATCCTTTTTCTTTAGTTCATACAATCTTTCTGGCCTCTCTGCCATGATACTTCTCAAGCCTTATCTGTAACAGTTGTATCACAAATATACTAGCTGATTTTGGGAATGTCCCTGACACTTATTTTCTAAATTTGATCAGTGGTAGTAGTAATCTACATATGTTGCAAAGAGAAGCTTCTTTGATGAGGAGTGATAGCTAGACTTATATGTGGGTATAAGGATAAGTATTTAGAACACAGTTAGAAATCATATTAATTTAAGAAAATAGCAGTAGTAGTTTATTCTCTAGGGTCTACGACTTCTCCAGCAATGGGTAGTTGGCTAGGTTTACAGTACCACACATAAACTGTTCAATTCCAAGTGGTCAAGCCTGGACATTTGTACATATGGGTAATGCTAAATGGAATCAGTAAGTTATAAATATATATATTTATATTTATTTATTATACTATATATTGCTTTATATATAAAGAAAAAGAGGGCATAAATTTGAGAAGACTTGGAGGAAGAAAGAGTGGGGTAACTTAGATGCATTGCTTGTGTTTGAAGTTCTCAGAAAACACTGGCACTATTCTCAATATTTGCATTGAAAAATTGCTATCTGGTCTTTCTCTTATGGTTAGAAATGTGGAAACCTGAGAATATTACTCAGATGTTTCAGATGTAATATACTCCAGGAAGATACTAGACATTTATAGGAGAGAAATAATTTATTCTGACATGTTGCTGGTAGTTACTATGCCAATGTGATAGAGTGTGCTTTCTAAATCTTGGACCACACAGTCTCATGATACTTAGCAAATATGGCCACCTTTTGTGTTTTAAATCTTATGTATTTTAGTTTTTATAAAATGATATTGTGAAAGATAAAAAAAGTAAAATGAAATGTAGATAACATGTTCAGGGCCAGTAGAAAGCCTATAAGGGAACACTCATTCTAGGCCAGGGTAAGCATGTGGTCTTTGCACAGTTGTTAACAACAGGTGTGGTTGTTTTTATAAAGATGGGCCCCATAGGCTTAGTCACCATGGAGTGGCACTGCATGAAAAGAATTAGAAGGATTAGGAGGTATGGCCTTGTTGGAATAGGTGTGGCCTTATTGGAGGAAGTGTGTCACTAAGATTGGGCTCTGTGGTTTCAAAAGCTCATGTCAGGCCCAGTCCCTCTCCCTTGTCCCTCCCCCTGTCCCTCCCCTTTCTTCCTCTCTCTCTCTCTCTCTCTCTCTCTCTCTCTCTCTCTCTCTCTGTCCACAGATAATGATATAAAGCTCTCAGCTACTACTCCAGTGTCATATTTGTCTGCATTCTACCATGATGATCATGGACTAACCCTCTAAAACTGTAAGCTAACCCCCCAAGGAAATACTTCCTTTCATAAGAGTTGCTTTTGTCATGGTGCCTTTTCACAGCAATAGAACAGTAATTAAGACAGAAATTGGTACCAGGGACTGGGATATTGCTGTGATAGGTCTGACCATGATGTTTGTTGGAGGAATATGAAAGACTTTGAGATTTTGCTAGAAAAGCAGTTTAACAATTTATATGGGGTTGAATAGGCCATATTAATAGAAACATGGATGACAGTGTGGGGCCCCCAAATAGCTTGACCACACAGCTTCCATGACAGGCTTAGGGGCCCAGACACAGATGTTGTGATAGGCTTACTTACAGGCAATACCCAGATCCAGGGAAGGCCATAAGCTAATACCACCCAGGGATCCACCCAGGGGATGTTCCAGCATCTAAGGGGAAGTACCTAACATTCCCAAACATTCCAACCATTAGATAAGATTAGATAAGATTGCCAGATGTCCCTGAGCCTAGCACATACCTATTTCCCTTTTACAGATACCCCTAGACAAATGTCAGCTAATCAGGTTCCTGAACCCTAAAAATCCCCTCTTCCCAACCTCTGGTATGGTAAAAACCCTACCAACATGGGCTTAGGCCTCTCTGCTCTCACTGCTGTGCCAGACAGACAGAGAGACCAAGCTTGAGCTTGAATAAAGGCTCTTTGCTTTTACATATGGGATTCGGTCTCTGTGGTGGTCTTTTGGGGGTCCCTGTTATCTGGACATAACAACAGGAGTATTGATGATGTAGACTATGGAGCCCAGGTTAAGCTATTTTAGAAGGGAAAGATATTTTTGGCTGGTCTAGAGATAATTCTTATGATATTTTGACAAAGAATGTGGCTACTTTTTGCCCTTCTCCAGAAAATCTTCCAGAGGATAAATTGAAGAGTTTGGGATTAATGGAATTAATGGAGGAGCTTTCAAGAGAGGCTAATATTGACTGTGTGGTCAATTAGTGCTAATTAGTAATTACTCTTGTGCAGGTCTACAATGAAAAGAAGCAAGAGGAACAAGGAAAAATATAAAATGCAGTTTTGAGAAGGAAATGTAATGTTGGAGTCGGTTCCTAGGATCAAGGAGGTCAAAAAAAATTAAAGAAAGCTTGATGCTAAATGGAATAAAGGGAGTGGTGACCTCAGGGCAAGACCCTGCCCAGCTAAGCTTCCAACTTCTGAAAAGGAACTAAAGAAAAGTTTAAGCAACAAAGGAAACAATCAGCAAATGGAAAGTTTATATAAATGTAATTCAAGGAGGGGGCAAAAGAACCTGGCAACTTTGGCCACGTAGCTCTTGACTTATCAAAGAATATACAGCAAAGGGGAGATGGAACCTTCCTCCACAGTTAAGGAAAATTGCTGAGGCCATTGGGCAGGGCAGTCCCTACATGCAGGCCTGGAGGTGCTATTGTGTGAAGGTGAAGCTTAGATTGCATTGGAGATCCTAAGATGTTGCAGATGCTAGAGAGGAGGGATGCCTGTCAAGGAGAGCTGCTAACAGGGTGTCAAACCAGCCCAAGAAGGAGAAGTATGTTTTGGTCAACAAAACTGAAAGCGGTTGGAGATCTGGTGTCTTCCACGTCAAACATGGAGATACAGAATGTGGAGTTTATCCTGATATTTCTAGTCTTACCAAACACTTTCAGTCTTGCTTTGGCCCAGTATTTCCTCACTATGATTCTTTTCCTCCCTTTTGGAATGGTAATGTATATTTTATGTTGGGAGCCAGATGTAACAAGAATTGCTAAAAGGTCTTTTAATAAAAAATCCCGAGCCAGATATTGGGGTCCCTTTCAGCCAAAAGGCTTTTGGCTAAGGAAGCTCATTCAACTAGAGGCCTACCAGCTGAGGCTTTTCAGGCTGAGGAGTCCTAGAGATAAGATATGGCAGTAGCTTGCTTCTTTGTCTCTCTGATTTTTCAGCATTTACCCCAATATCTGACTTGGGATGTTTTATTAAAAGACCATTTAGCAATTTGTGTTACAGGAACTCCGTGATATGTTTTTTTATGATTTTCCAGGGAGCTGCAGTTAAGAGACTGCCTTAGTCTCAGAAGACACATGGACTTTGGACTTTAAACAGTATTGAGACTTTGAAAGACTATGGAGAATTTCGAAGTTATACTGAATGCATTTTGCTTTATGATATAGCTACAAGCCTATGGGGGCCAGGGAGTGGCATGTGGAGGTTTGAATATTAATGACACCCATAGACTTAAACACTTGAATGCTTAGCCATCTGGGAATGGCACTGTTTGAGAAGGATTAGGAGGTATGGCCTCGTTGGACTAGGAGTTGCCTTTTTGGTGGAAGTGTTGTGAGAACCAAAGATATGTCTTAAGTCTTAATTGCTGTGCCTAAGAGATCCATGAAACAAAATGCCTCTGATCTACAAGCCCCTTGCCCAAGGACAGATAGTTACTGAAATGCTGGAGACTATTGTTTATTTATGATTAGGTTGACACTCAGTGCTGTTCAGTTCAATTATATCTGTGCAAGTAGGCCTGATGGATTCATCAGTTACTGGTGGAAATGTGTTGAAATCTACTATAATAGTGGATTTGTCTATTTTTGGCTTGGATTTTTGTCTCAAATATTTTGATGTTCTATCACAGGGATCTATATATTTATATGTCATCTATTAAAGGTAGGTAAGTCTTGAAGAATTGACACTTTTGTCCTTATTCAGTGCCCTACATTATCCCTAACAATTTGTCTTGAGCTTCATTAAAATTTGTCTGAAATAGATATAAGCTATCCCAATTTTCTTTTTAGTGTCAATGTTGCAGAAAACGTAATCCCTGTTGGATCCGAGGTCAAGCAATAATGGAGGACCGACCACCAAAGTCTATTAAACCAGAATCAGACTTTATTCCAAAAACCAAAGAGAAAAAGAGGAAAAATCACCATAGGGCACAAAAGCTTATCAGCTTGCTGAGACCACAGCCGGGGTTCAGAATTCTGAGGCTGTGGCCACTGGAGGGGGGTTGTGAGCCCCTTTTTATAGTAAAGGGAAAGCACTACATATGGACAAAGGAATTTTTACAATTTTGAAGTTAAGCTTTTAGAGACAAATTGTTTTTAGGTTTTTACAGTTTCCCATAACAAGGTTTTAGGATGTTTCAGGTAAATGATATTCGTATATCCCTACAACCCTTCCTGACTCAGTTAATTGATGTTTGCCCAAACCTGCAACTTCTCCTGACATTGATGGGTTCCCATAGTGTGTGTGTGTGGAGTGGGGAATATGAAACAACATGAGGCAGGTTGTCATGTAGAACTCATTAAAAGTTAACTTTGGTTTTGGTAGTGAGTGGTAGCGGGTTATCCAAGAATAGCTAACCCCAGGAATACAAAGGGCAATCTTTAGTAAAAGAACACTAACATTTGGGTTGTTGACAGAGCTGCCCATCATAAAACACAGAAGGGTCCAATTAAAGGTGAATCCCTTTTTGCTGGCCAAGCTGATGGCTGTCCTTTTCCATCCCTTAAGCTTATTCCTATATTCCTATCTTATTCCTGTATTTATATCTTATTCCTATATTCCTATCTTATTCTTTTATTTCTATCTTATTCCTAAACTCATATCTTATTCTATATGCCTGTACCCTAAAATCCCTTTACTTTTTTTTACCTGTACTTTTTTTAAAAAATGGGTTTCTTACAAACAACACATAGTTGAGCCTGTTTTTTTAACTGAATTAAATTTTATATTATTTAAAAATCTTTGCATGTGTGTACATGGTATATGTGTACTTGTTTTTATGTATGAACACGTGTGTGTGTGTGTGTGTGTGTGTGTGTGTGTGTGTGTGTGTGTGTATTTCTTCATGTATTTGGATATTAGAAGAAACCTTAGGTGTTAGTCTGCCATTTCCACCTTTTTGAGACAGGGTCCCCCTTGTTTACTGCTCTGTATACCAGACTAACTGGCTTGTTACCTTTTGGAGATTTCCATAGCCTTGTAGAAACACTACAGAAGCATGCTACCACAGCTGGATTTTGTTGGTTCTAGGACCTGTATTCAGATCATTGGGTGTGTCTGGTAATTTCTTTACCTATCAAATCATCTCCCCATGCTGTGTTTTTTTAAGTGTCCATTCTTACAAATCTTTTAATTGATATATTAAAGATTTTCTTCAGTGCAGTAGGATTAATAGTCATTGTGTTTATAACTGATTTCTGATTCTTTCATTTATTCTTTGTGATTCTTTTCATCTTTTATGTCTGCACAGACTGTCACAGAGCACTTTAATTTTTCCTCCTGCTTAACCTACCAATACTCATACTATTATAATTCATAGCTACTTCTTAGCTACATGACTGCACATGTGCTGTCCAGCAGTCAGGCAAAATGTTTAGTCACTCCAGGACCTTACGTCCTATGTAATCTGTGTGCTTTGTGGTCACATAATCTATGTGCATGAGTGGTGTAGCTACATAAGCCCATATGCACATGTACGAGGTGACCTATAAAAGCAGATTCCACCTACCCTCTCCCGCAGTACTCATTTCTTGTAGGCCTATTCACTTTTTTATACTTTTTCCTCCCTAATAAAACTCTTATAGTGGGTTCTGTTGTACCTTATGTTCTCAAAGGCACTGCAAATAAATACCACATACTTTTTAAACCTTTGGAGTGGTCTAAATTTGCAGTTCACATGTCCATAACTCTGAGTCCATTTTCAAACAACACTGTTATCTCTTTATGGCCCAGGACTATTGGAACCTGGCATTCCTAATTCCTTTTCCTCAAGCCTTGTAACAGCTGCCATTTGTTTCACATATTCAAGAAGCATAAATATCCAATGTATTGTTCCTATTTTCAACACTTATTGAATTTATTGTATTAATAAGAAAAAAGCCGGAAAAATTCATGATCTACACTATGTCTGAGGGTTGTTCTGCTGACTGGCTTATCTCCTCAGACAATGCTTTCTCCAGTCCTTGTAACATCTGTTGAAAGTGAGACATGGTGTACGTGTGGTAGATAGGAGCCTTTCTAAACCAGCCTTCTGTTTGAAGTTTTGTGTTTGTTGGCTGGAAGCTGCACCTTACTTGATATTTGCTGCAGTGGTCAGGGCCAGAGGTCTCCATTTTCTTTAGTGTTCTTATTTTCATCTCCTGTATTGTCTTTGGATGTCCTTGAAACCTCCTTCCTGAAGATAGTCTGTGTCTTTGCGTGCATCCATCTATAATCATATAATCATTTTATTGGTGCCCTGATAAGTATTGAGTGCAGACTACTCTTGACTTACAAGGATAAGGATTATCAGTATTATCATTATTATTGTTTATTACTATCCTTCAAAGCAATACTATTAATTAGAAAATGTACCTCAAAACTTGATATTATTTATTTCTCTAGCAGTTTATTCTACATCATTATTTCTTGATTATGGGGAATAATTCAGCCATAGTTCTAATCAGGTATGTAGTCACGGGGAAAGAAAGACACTGATACTACATTGTTCTGTAAACTACCAAACTTGATAGGTTAGGTGTATTTACTGCATTTTCAGTGCTTGATATTTTCAAGTAGTGATGGGCTTAATGGTAGGATAATGACAGTCTAAATTGAAGAACATTCTGTGAAGGAAAGAGTAAATATTCTGTAGTCATTTGAGCTAGTCTTATCTTTTACTGGGTCTGTATCTCTTAACTGTGACCTTCACAATATTTCTTGTGCATCCCTCTAATTAGATAAAAGAGGAATGCAGAAAGAATGGGAATTATGACTTATTATTTTTAACCTTAGATGGGGACCTGGTAAAATCACTTCATTGGAGGGTAGAACATTACTGTGGAAAGCCCTTCATGTATACTTCATGACTCTTGCTTCCCTCTTCCTCTGCTAAACCTAACATATGAATTCTCTTAGCTCATGCTCAGATTTTTATGGGGAATTTTAAAGACAAAAACTCATGAAAGAATATATATTGCTTACTTTTCTCCTTAATGTGACCAAATAACTGAGAAGAAGCAACTTAAGGGAGGAGTTTGTTTTATCTCATGTTCCAATCAATATAGTCCATGATGTGGGAAGACATAGAAGTAAAGAATGGCTCTTGACTGGGGCCACTTGGTTCCTTACATCTGGGAGCATTAAGAAGTAGATCTAGTCTATAAATCTCAGGACTTGTTCCTCAGTGACCAGTTTTATCTAGTTAGATAAAGCTTCAATAATCCCCCAATACAGTGCTACCATCTACAGAATATGCTTTTGTTTACATTTGCCTGTGAAGGATATTTTCCATCCAATTCATAATGTTTTACTTCTGAGGGCTCACAGCCTTCTCATAATGCAAAATGAATTCAATTTCAAAAGTTCCCAAACAGTTTGATCATTATTCAAAAGCCACAGAGTTCAAAATCTGTTCTAAGACACAGTTGGCCTATTATCTGAGAGTTTCTGTAAAAGCAAAAACTAATTACATACTTAGAATACATTTTGACTCAGAGCAATAGTTACATTCTTAAAGAGAAAAATAGTGACTTATCAAGAAAAATATTGGACTAAAGCAAGAATAAAACATCTGATCCCAAGCTACAGATCTGGTCTCTTGGGTTCCTTACAGTATCATCTATGCTCCAATGGTCTAAAAAGCCCTAACTCTTGAAGCATTTTGTCTGTAGCATAAGTGGCCTCTCTTGGGCTGACTCTACTTGATGCCTACAGCTTTGTATTGTAGATATCCTGGATATCTCCAATATTCTGAGATTACCATTAAAACTTAGGCTTTGCCTCCACAGCCTTGTGCACAGCCTCCCTTCCCAGGCCTCTTTGTAGAGACTCTGAATCTGCCATGTATTTCATAACCTTAACAGCTTTATGGAAACTTGGCATAAGCCTCCATGACATACTGACCCTGGTATCTTGCATATCAGCAAAACCATCTGGTACTGCTGCCAAGATTAAGATATGGCCACTTCTATCACAGCTTTAGATCTCTTTTTCTTGACCTTGGGAAACACTTCCTTATGTGGCTGTTTTTGAACAGAGAACTTATGTGGTGGCATTCTTAGCCTATACTCTCTCTTTTCAAATTTCTTTACATTTGTACAAGCTGGGGTATCCATTGGGTCTACGTCTTCTGAGGACATGTTTCCTGTTATCGGGGGAAGTGTTAACTTGCTCTTTCTTGATCCATGTTCAGTTTTGGTCATGTTCCTTCTTTTCCTTACCAATCTGTATACTTCCTGCTCTCATATTTTTTTCTGTTTTCTTTTACTGTAAATTAGACTAAAAACTGTGAGCATTAACCATGCCCAGTCTGGATGTAATGCTGTCTTGACATTTTCTCTGCCAAACAACTTATAAATTAAGTCTTACTCTTTTTTTTCTTTCAAGACAAGGTTTCTCTGTTTAATCCTTGCTGTCCTGGAATTCACTTTGTAGAACAGGCTAGCCTCGAACTCAGAGATCTGCCTATCTCTGCCTCCTGAGTGCTGGGATTAAAGGCATGCACCACCGCTGCCCAGCTTAAGTATTACTCTTAAATATTAGGACACAAGCAGAAACAACTTGATGTCTTTCCAGAACATGGCACTGTAGCACAAATCTTAAAGGGTCTTATTAATAAAAATAAACCTGGAGCAAGGTATTGGGGTGAATGCTGAATGATCAGAGAAACAGAACAAGCCACAGCCAACCTCACCTGGCCAACTTCTCAGCTGATTCTGTTTCCTCAGACTGGAAGCCTCTGTGTCCTTATCCAAATGGATCTCAGCTGAACTGCTTCTCAAAAGCCTGAAAGCTTAACCAGCTCTAGTTCCTCGTTCTCACACCTTAAATACCTTTCTGCTTCTTGCCATCACTGCCTGGGATTAAAGGCGTGAGTCACCATGCCTGGCTGTTTCTAGTGTGGCCTTGAACTCACAGAGATCTAGGTGGATCTCTGCCTCTGAAATGCCAGGATTAAAGGCATGTGCTACCACTGCCTAACCTCTATGTTTACAATTGTGACTGTTCTGTTCTCTGACCACAGATAAGTTTATTAGGGTGCACAATATTTTGGGGGAACACAGTACCACCACATAACACAAATGGCCTCTAGTCAGATACAGTCTCTCTTCCCAACTGGATCCCATGATACCAGTCTCTATGAAACTGTCCTTGTTTCTGTGAGTATTCTCATCTTCTACTTATCTGCCAGAGTCACTCATTAAATGGTATTAACACTACTCTAGGCTTCTCTAACTCACATCTCTAAAGTCTTTCAGGCTTTTCCAGGCAAATTATTCCAAAAATTCATGAATCATGCAGTCAGGTCAATCGCAGCAATGACATTGCTTCTCGGTGTCAATATTTTATTTTACTATATTTCTTCTGGATATCACTAAGTACCTAAGAAGAAGCAAGGGAAGAAAGTTGCATTTTAGCTCACTGAGTCTACAGTTCATATGGTGGAGAAGGCACAGTAGCAGGAATGGTTCTGGCTGTGGCAGTAGGGGCATGAAGCTGCTTGCTCACAATCTGGGTAGATCAGGAAGTAGTGCTTGGCTATAACAGCTAAAGTCTGCTCCCAACAACTTACTTCCTTCAACTAGGCTCCACTTCTTAAAGGTTCACAATCTGCCAATGAAACACCACTAGTTGGGACCTCAATGTTCATTTACCTGTGGGTAATTTTACAACTGTGAGTGACATTTATACACAAACTATAACAGTATAGCACCCTTATCAGGATATTTATTGGCCATCAAGAATTTCTAATACTTAAGTTAGTCTGCATTTATCTTCAATAATTCATCAAATTATTCTTTACTATTCCAATCAGTTCATATGTTTATTGTCTTCTGTTTTAGATAATTGCATCTTGGTTTCCTCTCTCTCTATTCCTGCATTTTTTGGTGATATCTTTGGCCTCAACTCTCTGATATAACTAAGAAAAATGCCTCAATTAGTTTTATTGAAATAAATGTCTGAGCTGAAACTAGAAATCAGGACTTCTTTTACATTTTGTTGAAATAATATCCTGACTGTAGCAGTAGCTATGGTACATGGCTGTATGACTTGTGGGACTGAGTTTGGAAACAAGATTTCAAAGCTCAGCGCTATTGACTATTAGTGTATTCTGTGGATAAGTTACACAACCTCTGTCTAAACTTCACTCTCTTATCTGCAAATCCATCCATTCTTTCCTAGACTGGTTGTTGCCTAAGATAAACCTCATAAACTAACTCACTTTGGTTAAAGTCAATAGAAGGTATAAAACTGTGTTACCTACCTCTATTTATTCAGTATTAAGCTGAATTTTTCTTAATCTTAACATTTAAGAACTCAAAAGGCTACCATCAGTTCTTTACCTATCAAAAAATATTAAAACGTGGAGTTCTAGTCATCCAGTTTAAAGATCATGCTGTAAGTGACATTGTCAAACTGACATGAATAGAGGCATTCCCCCCCCACATTCTGAGTCTTAGATATTTTGAAAATAGGATAATATATATAATAATCAATGTACTCAGAATACATTTATGCAAGTTATTTTTACCTATACTCAAGTCTTTAAAAACGTAATTAACTTCTATAACCTTTTTTTTACTTATAATTAATACAATGTATATGATAGGAAAGTTTTCTCTAGCTATTACATGTCATAGTTAATTGTTACAATTTTTAACCATGGGACAATTTTAATCACTTAATGTTATTAAGTGTTATTTCTATCTACTACCATTTCATTTTTTTTGTCTACTAGAGGAAGAGATCATTAAAATTTCCTTTATTGGTAGTCTATTTCTCTTGTTATATAATGTTATTATGATATCAACCACAATTCTTAGTGAACTAAAAAAAATCAAATAGCATGCAAATTTCTTGGAAGAATGTTTATCACATTCTAAACTAAAAATGATACCTTTCTTTATATCTCCATAGCTGAAAAGTCCACAACTCCTATGCAATTTAGCAATGTTATTTAATACAAGTGACTTCCTAGCCATTCAAAATAAACATAAATGATAACTGGTTTTCAGTTTGAAGGAGATTAGATCTAATAAGACAAAAATAGGTATGGTGTATTATGATATATTCTGTTCCAGAAATATATAAAAGAAATGCATTTTGAGATGATTTTGTCAAGGAGTATTGATGTGTAGTTAGGGAAGTCTCACAAGAGATTGTACTTTCAAGTAGGATGTTGATTTTACATTTTGAGAAAGTAAAAACCGTAACTTCAAGTACTGCAGGTACAACTTGTGTTGGTGGTTTAAATTAAACAATTGAAAGAAAAATAGGTTTGTAGTAGATAAGGTTGAAAATATTAGTGTAAACCAAATAATGAATCTCTTTGTACTCTATAACAAGAGTACAACACACAAATGCAGCTTTAAATGTTTAAAACAAGAATTGAGAAAAATCTGGTGGATTTGGTTCAGTTTATTCAATTATTTTTATTGATAGGATTCATTTATTTTTATTCTGATTCCACTTTTGTCTTTTGCACTTTAAGAAGTTCATTTATTGACAGAGGTATAACTTAATGATATGAAAAAAATAGACTTTGAGACTTTTAGAAGAAGAAGAGTTTCTGGACAGTGACTTTGGAAGAATCCTCTCTCAGAAATGCTTTAAGGAAAGCAGACTGGAGAGGGGTTAATGAAGGTTGCTAGTGAGTGACCTTACTGGGTCCTCCAAGCAAACATTTCAGGGATTCTGTGATTTTTTTTTTAGAGAGTTGCAAACAAGCTTTGCAAGTTCATGATAAAATTTGCAAAGCTGCTTATGGTTTTCAGGGATTAGTGGGGCTCTGTGAGCCCATGGATTAGCCTTTATACTTTATGTGTCTGGCTTCACGGAGAGAAACGACACTGCTCTTCAGCTTCAATGGAGTATGCACTGTCAATTATTTCCCCAATCCTGGCAATACCGAATTCTCATACTGAAGGCCGCTGCAGTCAAGGTCATCTACATTGTTACTAGCTGACAAATGTAGAAAAGAACTTAACTGACCTTGTAAGAGATGATTGGAAGAAAGTTCATAAAAGCATAGAATCTGTAGGAAATTGCCTAAAGGTTATTTAATTAAATCTCCAGTATTATTCAGGAACCTGCTCAGGGTCTCATCTGACCATAATCTTAGGAAGATGAGCTAGTAGCTAAAATATAGGACAGTATTAATTCCAATCATCATTGGGACTATGTGCTTAGGGGCTCATGAAGAGGGGACATAGTGAACAAAATACAGATATCCTAAGATGGATAAGGCAGCTACAGGAGGAAAAGAGAAAAAAGACACTGCATACTCAATTGCTAATTCTCAAGGACACTAATGTTCAAGGTTGCCTTACATCCTTCAGAACCACACATATTCAAGGAAATATAAATGATTCTAGAATCATTCAGATATGTGCACTGGTGCCTTCATGGTGGTTCAACACAGGGAAAGCACTGATTCTGAGTTTAGATGTATAATCATCTCAAAACAGCTGAGCAAGAGGAAAAGGGATCCTACTACCCACATGCTGTCTTTAAATGTGTATATTGCAAAGTATTTACTCTATACATTTCTCACACCTCTTCATTTGTTCATGTAGCTGAAACCAGATGAAGGAGGAATCAGAATAGCCCCCATTCCTGGAGGATACAATGTGAGAGGCTGACGATCTGGAAAGCTTCCTTTGAGAAATCATTGTAGAAATGTTCTTAAGGAGCAGTTTCTCCCAGTCTGTTGTGGGATGTTCTCTATGATGTAAATGTATTGCTATGATTGATTGATAAATATAACACTGATTGGCCACTAGCCAGGCAGGAAGTATAGGCAGGACTAGCAGAGAGGAGAATTGGGGTAACAGGAAGGTGGAAAGAAGGAGGTGCTGCCAGCCGCCAAGATGAGGAGCAGGATGTAAATACCGGTAAGCCATGAGCCACATGGCAAAGTATAGATTAATAGAAATGGGTTAATTTAAGATAGAAGAACTAGATAACAAGAAGCCTGCCACAGCCATACAGTTTGTAAGCAATATAAGTCTCTGTGTGTTTACTCAGTTGGGTCTGAGTGGCTGCGGGACTGGCAGGTGAGAGAGATTTGTCCTGACCGTGGGTCAGGCAGGACTGGAGAAAACCTCAGTTACACTAGTCCTTGTGAAAAATGGGGTCTTGAACTTCCTCCCAGTGGGAACTGGTCAAAGTGATGTTGTACTGCTTCAGTTCATCCTTTGTTCTTGTGTTTCTTCAACTAGAAGTGGCAAAGGGTACCTTGCACCCAAGTGTCAGCTCTACTTCTTTTGGTAGAAGTTCAATAAAAGCTACAAGCATCCTAACTATACACTCTTGTGATGGATACTTTTGTTTTCCACTGGTAATGATTAAAACCTATATTTCTAGGTTTGTGTTTCAACACTTAAATATGTTGCCAGAAATTGATTCATTAATTTCCAGACCGATTCACAGCTGGTGGATCAGTAGCTAGAAGCTCAGAACCTCTCAAGTGGGCATCAGAAGAATTGTCTTGGGTTCCGTGACTGGCATTTTCTATATCTTCTAGAGAGCAATGTAGTTCCCTTCTTCACTGTTTACATTCTTGTGTTTCTAGAGATGAATGCAGATGCTATTCAAATTAGGTTGAATGAGAGGAATTTGTAACAGTCCCAGTGACCTTATTTTCTGTCAGTGTTGTTCAATTCTCAATGTCATCTACTTGGACTGTTATTGATAATCGTTAACTTGCTTGGGACTCTTTGGGAAAATTTTCTTTTCTTTTTTTTCTTTTTATTTAAAAAATGTTTTCTTTCCTTTTTCATACCAACCCTTGTTCCTCCTCCCTCCCCTTCTCCCACTACCTCCCACCTCCCCACATCCCACCCCCACCCCTTCCTCATAGAAAGTAAGGCCTCTCTTGGGTAGTCAACCCAGGCTGGCATACCATGTTGGGGCTGGACCTAGCCCCTCCGCCCTGCACCATAGGGAATGGGCTCTAAAATCCAGTTCGAGTACCTGGGATAAGTCCTGGTCCCATTGCCAGGGAACCAACAAACACATCAAGCCATGTAACTTTCACCCACATTCAGAGGGCATAGTGGGGTCCCATGCAGGTTCCTTAGCTGTCAGTCCAGAGTCCATGAGCTGCCATTAGCTTGGGTTAGCTATATCTGTGGTTTTTCCCATCATGATTCTGACCACCCTTGCTCTTATAATCCTTCCTCCCTCTCTTCTAAGGAAGTGACAATTACATGTCACTTATTATTGACAGCTTAGTGGGGCTGCTTGATTACATGCAATAGAAACATACTTTAGCTAATTGATAATGAACAATCTGTTAGTAATTTGGTGGGCAGCTGTTGAAGAATTAAGGAAACATTGAGAAACATATTTTTAAAAAAAATAAAGGTAGGGTGAGTAATCCTGAGGAATAGTCCAGTTTGTTAGAGGACTCTTCTTAGGGGTGGAGCTTTATTGGCTGATGTTGCTACCACGCTCACATGCAGCATGGTTCAGGCGATCCCCCAAGTGGACAAGCATGACTGCTAATAGTCAACAATGACTGATACCTACTGCACAATCCCTAAGTGCAATTTTCAGTTAACTTCTGTGGGAGAGAGTGTGGCATTAATCATATTAGCTGGACATGAATGCAGTATTAAAGCGGAATGTGTATCTCTGTATCTGCCAGCTCCTGTCTTACGCTGTGAAATATATAGTTGTGATCACCACTCTTACAGGGTGCATATCATATATCTGTTATAAAATACAGAATCTTTTTCTCTCAGCTTTATTGAAGTGTAAGTAAAAACCGAAAATTTGATGTGCTTAAGATGTTTTGAACATACGTATAGTGAAATAAAATTCCCAAATAAAATTATTAAAGCGGCTGTTCACTCTATGCTAACTTCCTCCAGCTCTTCCCAGATGTCCTTAAGGTAACCTTCTCAAGTTCATGTTCTCTTTATTTTTATTTATAATCTACTAAGTCAAATTAGTGCTGCCAATATATGTGTAATCACCCACTGGAGCATGATCAACCTACCAGAGAAGCACACTTAAATAAAATTGACCTCCCTCCAGTACCCATAAACCAAGAGTAACTCTCCCTAATGGCAGAGACACCTGTACTCTTTCCCATTCACACTGGGAGGCTGATGGTCTTGATCTTGTATAGGTACTGTCCAGGCTGTGAGATCGTGAGTGCAGCAGCCTGCCATGTCCAGAAGAGATTTTCACAGCAGTCCTCCCCAAACTTGGCTTTCACAATCTTTCTGCCTCTTCTTTTGAGATGTTCCCTGAGACATGGTGGGGGTTGAGGTTGAGGATCTGTGATTTAAACTTCCGATTTATAGTTGAGCACTCCACAGACACTTGTCCACTGAACTTTGGCCAGTTGTGAATTTCTATATTAACCACCATCCCCTGCACAGAGAAGTTTCTCTGATGAAGACTGAGAGGTGCACTAATTTATGGATAAATATGGTACCATGTCCATTTAGCAAATTAGTGGCAAGTTTACTCCTAGGGCCTACTAGCTCTCCCATCCATGGGTTATTGGTCAGATTTACAATTCTAGGGATGAGTTTCTTCCTGAGAATCTGGCCTTAAATTCAATCAGAAATTGGTTGGTTACCTCCATAACACCCATGCTAATATTACATCCATGGGCAGGTCTTAGTAGTCCAGTCATTACTATAGCTCATATCTGGGTAAGACTGTTTATGAATTTTTTTTTTCCACAGCAGCCAGCATTGCACTTTCTAGTATTGTTAGAGATACATAACATGGAGGAAGTTTCCTAATCAGAACCAACTTGATTTCTCCATGTCCTGTAACCAAAGTATATGATGTCTTCAGCAATAGGATCTTACCATCAAGTTCTGGTTGGCAACCAAGATCAATGACAATACAAACTATTGTTTGGGGAAGTCTCTGAATACCCCTGACCAACAACTTGAAGGGATATCCCACACACCTAACAAGAGACAATTCATTTGGCTATTTATGGCTTCTGGGAGGAGCACTATCCTCCATGTAGAATAGTTTAATTGAATCTCTCTCTCTCTCTCTCTCTCTCTCTCTCTCTCTCTCTCTCTCTCATCTATCTATCTACCTATCTATCTATCTATCTATCTATCTCATCTCTATGTATTAGGAAGTTTATAATATAGTAGGTTTCTAGGTTTCCCTCTGACTGTTTTGAAGGTCTTTAGTGTATCACCCCCCATACCTCCTCTGTTTCCTTCTCCCAATCCTCACTTGACTCCCTTCTCTATTATTCCCCTTTCTTTATATCACCTCCATTCTATCAGTTCCTTTCACTTTCTATTCCCTCCAACTCTAGTGGCCCCTTTCTAGTTCCCTGGATTCCAGAAGTATTCCAAGTTGAACACAAGGTTTGCATCTAGAAGTACTTATTTGAAAGAACATGTGTTGTTTGTCCTTTTGGGCCTAGTTTACATCACTCCATATAATTTTTTTTTGGTTCTATCCATTTAGCCACAAACTTCATTTGTTTCTTACAGATGAATAAAATTTGATTGTGTATATGTACTATATTCTCATTATCTGTCTATCCATGAATGGATATCTAGATTGTCTCCATTCCTTGGTTCTTATTAATGAAGTGGTAATAAACATGAATGAACAAGTGTCTCTGTAGTAGGGTATGGAGTCCTTTGGGTATATATACTCAATAGTGGTGTAGCTGTGTCAAGTGGATCTATGTATAGAGAAATAGATGTACTTCTAGCTCTTTGAAGAGTCTCCATAGTGATTCCCACAGTGGTTGTATCAGTTTGGCAGGCTGCACTCTAACCAATAGCAAATGAGTGCTCTTGTTTTGTTATATCCATACCATCCTTTGTTGTTATGGGTTTTCTTTTTCTTTTCTTTTTGTTTTAATTTAATCTCTTTGGGAGTTTCACATCATGCACCCTAATTCTGTTCACCTCTGGGTCCCCCCATGTCCTCCCCCATCCCTGCCATATACCCCCACATAAGGAAACAAATTAAAGTAAGCAAGCAAGGAAACAAAAGCAAAAACACCCCCAAACCAAACCAAAACACAAACTACAATAGAAAAATCTCTTTGCTTCTCCTCCTTTGCTGCTTCTCCATCACCTCTTCATTTGTCCTGGTGGCACTAGAGGCTTCAGTCTGCCATATAGTACACCTTTTTGTCCTGTCAGTTTTCCCGGCAAATGTTTATTGCAGTGAGCCACTGGTCTGGCTCAAGGCCTCTGGTTTCTGTTACACCATCACCACTAGATCCTCACTGAAACTTCTCTGGGATATCATGTGGCTGCCAGGAGTCTTGGCGATCTTTCGGGCATCGTTCCACAGGATCAGTCCCTTCACCCACACCAGCAGGTCACAGATGGGGAAGATGCTAGGGTGGGTCAGCTGAAGACCCGGCTGTGGGCCTGGTTGGTCACCATGCTGGTCATTCTGGGCCCTTGGGACCACTGACCTAGGGCGAGGGGGTACATGCATGCCCTCAGGGTCAATTCACCTTGGCCCATGGTAGGGGTGGGTGTGGGTCATCTCTCCAGCCAGCAGGGACCAACTTTCTTGCTGTAGTGTCCAGCAAGAGGCAAGGCCAGCTTTCCCAGGGCCAGTGAAGGCTGTGGCCGACTCAGCATGGTCCTTTTATTTCATCTCACATGGTTCCTAAGTCCCCCTGAGGTGACACAGGTCACAGACATCCACACTGACCCCTGCTGTGGCTGGACCACGGACCTAGACAGGGCCCTCAGTAGCAGCTTGGGTTGGTAAACAATCTGACTCTGGGTAGGGGGCCTGGCCGTTAAGGTGGGAATGGTTGCGGCCCTAACCTTGGACCTCAATGTGACCTTTGTTAGCAAATGCAGGACCTGGACTTCTGCCCAGACCCCAGCCACAGTAGAACCATGGACCCTAACATGGTTCGACAGTGGCTGGGTCTGGATGTCATCACTACCCAGTGGCAGTTTGGCTCTGAGACACCAACATGGCCCTTGATCTCGGGTGTCTCCACATCCTTCCGTGCTAAGTCATGTGTTTTCTTAATCTTAGTTATCATAACTGGAATAAGATGAATCTGAATGTACTTTTGATTTTTTTTTTCCAAGACGGGGTTTCTCTGTGTAGATTTGGTGCCTGTTACTGGCCTCAAACTCACAGAGATCTGATTGGCTCTGCCTCCTGAGTGCTGGGATTAAAGGCGTGTGCCACCACCGCCCGGCTGTACTTTTGATTTTCGTTTCTCTGATGGCTACTGGTGTTTTCAATGGCTTTTTAGATTTGTGTCTACATATTGGCTATTCTGAATACTAATAGACATCATGCTGTAGGTATCATTTCGAGAGGATGATTTCATGTGTTTTTGGACATATATCTACAAGTAGAATACTAGAATGTAGAATAATCACAGTTTTGATTCTTTTGAGAAGATGTAGAATAATCACAGTTTTAATTCTTTTGAGAAGATGTGAGACTATTTTCCATAGAAACCATAGAAATTTAAATTTTGACTAAAAATATAGACTTTATCTTGTTTTATTATCTTTTTTATTTTAAAATTTAATTTAGTTAATTAATATTATTTTAGTTCAATGAGACATGGACCTCGGTAAACCGATCAGGCTGGCCTCAAACTCATAATCCTCATGACTCTACCTGATAAGTGCTGGGATTGAAGAATTAGCCATCACACATGCCTTTTTTTTTTTTTTTTAAGTGGCACACAGGAATAGTGTACACTTATCAGGCACCATGTACCGTCTTGAGGCACATATACACTCTATAACTTTTGCTAATGATAAGCATATCTTTCTCCCCAAATATTTATCACCTCTGTGATGGAAGTATTCAAAATCTTTTCTTCTAGCTTTCTTGATGTGGACAAAACATTACCACTCTAGTCACCCTAATGTGCATTGGCATGCCAGAATAACAGTCCACAACCACCAACCTGCATCCTTTCCTTAATCCCCAGATGGTGGTAACCACAATTTAGTCTAAACTGCTCTGAAACAAACTTTTACAGTTCTACACTATCTTTTGCCTTTATGAGAATAACCATGCTAATCAGTGTGAAGTAATATTTCATGGCAGTTTGAGTTGAATTTCTTAGATCATTAGTGATGCTGAACTCTTTGCATATATCTGTTGATCATTTGCACATCTCTTTAAAGATATTTCTGTTTAGATCTTTTTCCATTTAAATAAGGCCATGTGTTTTTTAATGTTGTTCTTTCATGGTTTTTCTTTTCTTCTCTTTTCTTTATTCATTTTATGTGGTTTGTCTATTGTGCTATGTAAGTTCATTTTAATTTTGGATATTAACCTTTTATCTATACTTTAAGTATTTTTGACTTCCATAGGTTGTTTTGTTCCTGTTTTGTTTCTCTCTCTGTCTCTGTCTCTGTCTGTCTGTCTGTCTGTCTGTCTCTCTCTTTCTTCCCATCCTTTGTTTTTTTTCAGAACCATTTTTGTTTAGTACAATACCATGCCTTTAGTAGTGCTACTGGCTATGATTCATTTACTGTCATATAAAAAAAAAAATCCTCTTTGCCCAGATAATGTGAAGACACTTCCCCTCTGTTTTCTTAAACCATTTTTTTGCTTCAAGTCTTATATTTACATCCTTAACACATTTCGAGTTGACTTTATATAGGATATGAAACAAGGACTGAATGAATAAAATATTAGCAAACCAAATTCAAGAGTACATTAAAAGAATCATGCACCATGGTCATGTAGACTTCATGGCTGACATGCAGAGATGCTTCAACACCTGCAAATCCATCAATGTTCTACACTATAATAGCAATATAAAAGCACAAAAACCTGCATAATTTTATCATTATCTAGGAAAAATGTAACTGTCAAAATTCAACATCCATCTATAATTAAAATCTCTCAAAAATAGGTATAGAAGAAACCTCTCAAAGCAGTGAAAGCCTTAGGTAGGTATAGAGACTTGTGGCTATAATTCTAGCATTTGAGAGGATCAGATATCAAGGTCATCCTGGATACATAGCAAGCTTGAAGCCCTCCAGTGCTACATTTTTGTGTTTCACAAAAGCAAAACAGGGCTGATGGAATGGCTCACAAGGCAAAGGCACTGATCTCTGCTCCTAACAACCTGAGTTTGATCCTAAAGTGCCCCCATCCCCATTCCATGATGGAAGGAAAGAATGGACTCATGTAAGTTGTCCTCTGAACTTCACACTTGTACTGAGTGTGACAGATACACACACACACACACACACACACACACACACACACACACAAATAAATAAATAAATAAATAAATAAATAAATAAATAAATAAATGTATGTATTTTTTTTAAAGCAAAATGAAAATGATGAACAAGCAAAACAATAAAGATTTGGTTAAGGAACTATCCTAGTGTTAACACACTTGCCTAGCATGTAGGCATGAGGAAGCCATGGGTGTGATCCCAAGTATTACTATTAATAGTAAGTATTACTATTAATAATAATGATGATGACAATAATAACAATGTGTGAAAAGCCAGCAACTCACACAAACCTGATAGGCTAATCTATGTCGATGACATTTCCACTTACAAAAGGAATTGCTGAGGCAAATCTGTCACCCCTTGTACAGCTGAATAAATATGAGAGTAAATTTGTGCACATCAAATATTTAATCCTTCAATAAATAGACATGAATTTTTTATTCTTTTGTGACATATTCTTTGGACTCTAGTGGAATTAAAGAAGGTAATTAATAAGTCCCTCGCAATTAATTGACCTAACAGTCCTCTTTTTTCTCCACCTCTCTATCACTAAGTCATTTATTCATCCCAAACTATTACATTAGCATTCTTTGTTTAGTGATTTGTAGATAGATATGTGGAGAGAATTAAAAGCATCCTTTATGCAGAAAATGAAAAAAGGAGGCAAGGCTTTTCATTCATCTAGTACCAGCCACAGGAAAGGACTGTTTACCCTGTTTCAATTGAAACATTTGTTATCAGGGAATAATAGAACTTCGGTGATACAAACTACTATTACCATAGATTTTATCAATTAGTTAAAGTAGATTTATTAGATTGAATTTATTTTAATAGTGATCAAAAGTAATCTATGACGAAGTACCAAATGAGGCAGTGGAGACTGCTGATCTGCCTACTGACTCATCCTCAGGATGAACATGTTCCTATGAAATCTGTTTTGAACTTGGTGTTTGGTTGTTCAAATACAAAGAACTCTGAACCAGTCCTTTTCATTTAAAATTCTTCATTAGAAAACCTTGATTGGTCTGTTTTCTTTATTTGGAAATTGATTGAAAAGTTTACTTACCATCTTTCCTGCTTTTCCTTCCTTCCTTCCTTCCTTCCTTCCTTCCTTCCTTCCTTCCTTCCTTCCTTCCTTCCTTTGGGTTGTTATGCCTGTTTTTAATAATTAAGGCAAGTCTCTACCAGTTCAGATTTCTACCTTTGCAAAATTCACACATATGTTTCCTGAATAAGGTTGATCATTTTTGAAATTGATTGCTCACTGTGTCACCCAGGAGAGTAAAACAGAATGAATGAATAGGACATTATTTATAAAGCACTGCTTTTGTGCATCCATAATGGATATTGCAAAAACAATCACTTATCAGCTTGCAAAGTCACAGCATGAAATAAATAACCCAGCCATTCTATCCTCCCAGCTCCCCTTCAACAGTGGGGACAGAGTAAAAAATCATGAACTCAATAATAAGATTTACCACAAAAATACAAAAAACAATTTCACAATCTCAATTGATTATTATTTTTCCTAAAATATAAATATTGCTTGTCTACATACATGCATTTTATTCTGTAGGAGCATAAAAATAATGATTTAAATTATCCCAATTCCATTACAAAGTGCAAGTAAAATTTTTTTTAAATAGTGAGGATTTAGTTGTTGTATTTTATGTTAAGCTTGATAATTCATCTTATGGGGGTTAAGCTTGATAATTCATCTTATGGGCAGGCCATGCAAAAGGGAAAATGATTAACTCTGCTAGAGATGAGAAGAGGCTTTGTGTGAAAAGGTATTTAATAAACTGAAATGATGGCTCAGTAGAGAAAAAATGTGGAGATATGGGATAAAAGAATGAAATTATTGTATCTGTGTCTTATTTGACATATGGCATTAAGTTCAGTGCTATGCCCTTATGGTTCATCAGACTTAGCTGGAATGTCCTTGTTAACCATCAGTTTGTATACCCATAGTAACAGGAACACATGCCACTGTTTTAAGAAAATTTTACATTGAAATCCCATAAAACTCCCTAAGCCCCCCAAAATTAGTATTAGTGGAGATTAAATGCATTACTGTAAAATGATGGAACCTAAAGCCAAGAATCTCAAATCATTGCATTGCTAGAAGCCAAATCATTGTAAGCAACTTTCTCTTGCTGAAGTGAGGGCAAATGCATTTCTACAATGTAGATTATTTAATTCATCAAGCCAAACGTGTGAGGGACAAAAATACTAAGTCAAAACCAGCAGAAAGTCTTCCAACTCACATTCCTCCCTACAATTGTGACCTCTTAGATTTTCTATCTTAACCCTATTTTGCCATCTAAAGTGCATACTTAAGTTGGACAACAAGACAGTTATTTTTGCAGTAAGGGAAACATTTCTATCTCACTCCTTGATCATCCTGGATGTTGGCAAACATAACTATTTCCTGGTAACAATTATCAAATATAGAGGTGAGAAGGGACAGCAAATGCCAGGCTTGAAGGGAGAATATTTCAAGCTGCCTCTGATTTGAGGCTGACCTTGGGAAGACGCCGAAAGCTTTCTCTTAGTTGCATCAGAATCCAAAGTCATTTCAATATGGGCAAGCTAGAGTCATTCATTTCCATTCAATAAAGGAAACATTTCACCTCCTATTCATTATTCATTTGTCACCTAACATAACCCATAGCTGGGTATAAAAAGCAACAAAGCATGGGCTCTATCTACTCTTACAGAATTTATTCTCCATCTAGAACAAAGGCTTGTCACCATATCCATAGTCAAGTGGAGTGAGGGCTTTATTAGGAAACAAGTACCAAGTCATTTTTGGCACTGTGCGGAAAGTAAATGCTTTAATTTCTACAATGTTTGTCTTCCAAGCATTGTGACAAAGGATGATTAGTATCTGAATGAGAAAATTAGATCTATGTATAAAACAACAGAATTTCTTGCTATGCTTGAGTACTCTTTCCCAAGAAGTATTCTAAAAGTTAAGTAATTGCCCAGTCTGAGAAACAAGTAAAGGTATTTCTATATTGGGAAGAAATTTGAAATAAATTCATGAGCACCAAGGACAGTCAGAACTTGGTGTTTTTGTTGGCATACGTCAAATATAAGAAAGTAGAAATGCATTGTTCAGTCTCTTACTATATATACACTATGTTTAGGATATGGTTTGCCTTCATCACCCTAACATTTCATGTGCTCAAAGCTGAATTCACAATGTAACAGTATTATGAGAAAAATGGAACTGTTAAGAAGAGGGATCTTATGGGAGATAAATAAGTCATAGGCTGCCCTTGGAAAAAACTAATTCCCTTCTTAGGGGATTGATTAAGTCTTATGAAAGTGGTTTACTTACTTAAAGAGCTGGGTTATTACCCAGTGAGACCACTCCAGATTCCTGTCTTACTTATAGTGATTCTCCTCTGTCATCTCATTGGACAGGTATGATGTGCAATGAAGGCCTTGTGAATTTGGTATTTCAGACTTGTGGTGGTTTGAATGAGATTGGACCCTTATAGGCTTCTGTATTTGAATGCTTGGTTCCCAGCTGATGGAACTGTTTGGGAAGGATTAGGTCCCATGGTCTTGTTGGAGACGGTGAGTCACTGGGGGCAGGCTTTGAGATCTCCAAGACTCATTGCAAGCTCCTTTCTGTCTGGTGGTTGTGTCTCAAGATGTGAGCTCTCAGCTTTTTCTCCAGCACCATGCTTGTCTGTCTGCCATCATGGCCCCCTGCCATGCAAGTCATGGACACCAACCTTCTAAAACTGTGAGCCACAAAGAAACATTGCCTTCATCACAGTATCTTATCACAGCAGTAGAAAAGTAACCATGACAAGCCTCTAAAACTCTTAGCTAAAATAAACCTATTTTTCTTATAAAGTACACAGTTATTAACCTATTTTCCTTATGAAGTGCCTTAGCAATACTGAGGAATTAAGGTATCTTCCTGGACTTATGTCTACGGAGAGGTAAGGAGATTGTGTATTCTCTAACAATCTCCATACTATCACAATGATGGTAAAAATTTAAATTGTAAGTAGGATTTATAAAATAATTGAATACTGGGGAAATCTAATAATCGTGGATTATTATTAAAAATACAGAAAATTGTCTTTGAACAAGGCAATGTCTGTGTGAAGGTAGAATTGACAGCAGATGCAGCCAAACATCACCTTAACACTGACAAGTTTGTGGAAACTGCTTTGTGAAATATGTTCTTCTTAAAATTCAGAATCCCAAACAGAGGAAGGTTAGAATAATGAGGCCATTACAAAGATGAATGCTGACAGCAATCAATTAAGATATATTATAGCAACATAGACCTCAGGGAACCTGATTCTGGGGTGTGCACTTGTAGGACACAATTCAATCCTAAATAAATACTTTGTCTATGGGCTTGGGGAAGATCTCAAGTTCCTCAGCAGGACAAGGAGAGGAAGGAAGGAAGAGAGGAAGCGGGTGAGACAGAGACACTTGAGACTAACTACTCCTTGTAGAAAATCCTGTTTCTTTAAGTTATAATAGTTATTTATCAAAAGAGAATAATTGATCAGCATTTAGAAGCTTGAAGAATAAGGTTTTAATTATTTGGGACAAACCTGTTCTAGAGAGAAAATAATTTGGCAAGAAAATATTTTATATGGCTTTTCCAGTGTATACAGAATTTTTTACTTTACTTTTGAAATTATAAAATAATTATATATCTTCCTTCCCTTTCCTCCCTCCAAGCTCTCCCACATACCCCTGCCCATTCTCCTTCAAACCCATGGCCTGTTTTTTCACTAATTGTCATTATATGCATACGTATATACATATTTTCCTAAATATAGCCTGTTTAGTCTGTATAATATTACTTTACCGATAAAAGCAATTTATGTTGCCTAAAACCAGTCCTATGGGGTATTGAAAATATATGTTTACAAATGAGAAACTACAGATCAGAGAAGCGTAATAATCTACTTAAAGTTCACTGTTAGAAAAGGTCACACCTGAAACTATAACCTGAGCTTCAGGCTGCAAATACATTATTTATTATCTTACATTGATGAATTCACCTTGAAAATCAATGTATGGTTTATCTGTCCACATTTGTTGGCACTACTACATTCAGAGGGCAACATGAAATAATTTGACTGCATTGTGTGTATTATAAAATGTTCCTTTCCAATGACCATGGGACACAATGGGAGAAAGTAGAAAAATTACAGTGGCCTCTAAGGAAAACTATAAAAAATTATTATTCTCTGTTTTCCTCTTTTATTGAATAAATTTTTCTTTTTTGTCATTTTTATGTATTTGAATGCACTTGGGATCTCTCAGCATGGTGGATTTTATATCTGTTTATTCACTTAATATTAAGTCATAATCACTTTTTCATGTCTGTAGAATTTTTGCAACGTTTTTGTTACATGTATTTTATTCATTATAATGAATAAATAGCATCATTTGAATATTAAACATTTAAGTTGTTTTTGCTTTGTGATTCCTTTAGATAATACTTGGTAAAATTATTTATTTTGAAAGTATAAGACTGTTTTCTTATATTATTATGTTATATAAATATATTATAATTTATGAAATATATGTGATAAATTCCCATATACAACTTATATAAATAGAAATATTTCGGGTGAGGAGAAATTATAGAGCTATCTGGGAGATATTTGGACTAAGTGATAAACTATAGATGGATGGGTGTATAGGTGTGTAGGTAGTTATGTAGCTAGACGAAGGAAGGAGGAAAGAAGAATTCAAGACAGGAAAATTCTCACTTTAAGCAAGGAGCCATGATGAATCTGTTCTAAGACAGTATGTAGAAACTAGAGAAATGCACTTTCTTGGAAGATAAGGCATATGCAGAGAGTGAGTGACAGCTTCTTGGTACATGTTTAACATTTAGAGATGTTAGCAAGAAGCCTTTGGAGTCCTTTTTAGAAATGTGATCATCAGGGTAGCCTTAGAAAAGAGGGTATGTTGGGGTCTGTAAAGGAGACAGAAACCAAGTGAGTGATTTGGTGGGGAAAGGATGAATACACAAACATTTAATCAGACATGACATGGCCAAACTCTCAAAAGGATAGAAGGCTAGGTAAGGATCAAAGCCCTGAAACTGTAGGAAGCTACTGCCCTCAGGGAAGCTGAGGGAGCAAGGGCCCTGGGAGGAGGGTCGGAAGGATGAGAGGGCGTGGTCACTCTGTCATTCCTGTCTTCTGAGCTCAGGGAAGCAACCTTCCAGTTTAGGACTCAGATCCTGGAGGGGAGGCATTTCTGGTAAAAGGACAAATGCCGCCTTCATAAGGGTAATGTTGGTAATGTCTTGCTGAGCGTCTACTCACAGGAGGATAAAGTAACGGAAATCCTGGGAAAAGAGAAAGAGCAAGAAGCAAGGAGGGTCTGTCTTTTGGAATCCTGTTGGCTCTCCCTAGGCACCTTTGTCCACCTGGTTAAATGGAGGCTGCTGCCAAGCTAGAGCCCTACAGTCTCCCCTCTGCATCCCAGAGCCCAGCAAGAAAGACTGGGTCTGTGGAAAGCATTAGCATGCTGAGCATAGCCCACCTACCTTGTCTAAATGTGCATAGTAGAGGGGAAATCCAGGGGATGCATTTAATTAGGCAGAGCCTCTCAGGACACATGGGTTCGAGTTCCTCTGTTACTAGATGACATCAATACAGCCTGTAGCTGGAGAGTTTTCTCTCCGGGTCCAGCCAAGGCCTGGCAGTCCGATAGCTCACTTATAAAATAAACACACAGATGCTTATATTATTTAAACTATTTGGCCTAATGGCTCAGGCTTCTTGTTAACTGTTCTTATATCTTAAATTAACCCATTTCTATAAATCTATACCTTGCCATGTGGCTTGTGGCTTACCAGCATCTTCACATGCTGCTTATCATGGCGGTGGCTGGCAGTGTTTCCTTCTACCTTCCTGTTCTCTTAATTCTCCTCTCTGTTAGTCCTGCCTATACTTCCTGGCTAGCTACTGGCCAATCAGTGTTTTATTTTTTGACCAATTAGAGCAACATATTTGACATACAGACCATCTCACAGCAACAGCCATTTGTTTATTTCTCTTAGCTTCGTTTATTCCCTACTAAACTGAAGCTATGTTCATTTTTTTTAATCATATAAAGTTTTATGAGAGTCAAAATGAGACAATATCATGAGAGAATTTTGAATATTACCAAATCACCAGTTTCCTCTCCAAATCTGGAGAGTTGCTGGTGTGGCAGGGCACAGCACTTGTGCAAGGAATCACACTGCTTTTTCCAAAAACAGTTGGGAAGGGATGGAGGGTCAGAGGAAAGCAATCAACTCCATTCGTGAACATGCTCACATTTAGCTCGTTGGCTAATGCTTACTTGAAGAGTTTAATTCAATTAATGGCATGTTCACAGAGATTTAGCAAAAAGGGACTAATCAATATTATCCCAATAACTATATTTTTAGGAAGTTGAAATCCAAAATGAAGGGTTTCACTTCCTAAAAGACTTTTGGGACTTTTAGTGCCATTCACCTAATAAAATTCACTGAACCCAGACTGTGCAGCAGAATACATTGGTTAACACACTGTGTAGCAATATTTGTGTGTGTGACATTATGGGGGCTTATGTGCAAGGTTGTAGTGCTGACAGAGCTTCTGTGCCAGTTTCTATCAAGCAATCTTGGATGAAGGTCCTTTTTCATTAGATCCTGACTTTCTTTACTTAGTTTTGCAAGGTTGATGCCAATAATCCACTTTTTTTTATTCTGACTCCTTATGTATTTGTTTCCTCCATAAGTTTCAAGAGAACAGGAATTTAATCTGTTTTCCTTTCTTTCAAATGACTTTATCTTCCATTGATAGAATAATGCCTGGCATACGATAGATCTTTAATTAGCATATTGACTAAAAGCCTAGACTTTTGATGAAGTTCTCCCTCAGAACAAAAATCACTCTCATCATTTCCTTATAAGAATTCTGTACTGTGGAATTTTCTTTGCAAAATGAGCTAGTCCTTTTATTTAAGGAACAAAACTCAATATGCAGTACATGTATACATGGGTGTAGGGTGGTTTTAGGGAAAATGACAATTTATCACCACCCAGATACAGGGAACCAATGAGCAGTTCTATGTTCTGCAATGGCATCTAAACAGGTCTTCAGAGGAAAGGGTCTTTCATTGGAGTTGGGAATGTAGAACAGCAGTCTTGTTTGTGGATAGCTTCGACACTAACCTAAGGTCCTTTATATTAGTCTAGACTGATGACTGAACTGTTAACCAAGTCTGGACAGAACAGTAATGATGGAGGATTAAGTGGCTCATGAATGACATGAGGGAAAAGGCAAGGCAACTGGGGTAGCAGAGGTTGCATCAGTGACTTTTGTAGCTATGACAAGAATCCAATATGCAAATGGTTGATTACCCACACGATCACAAGCACTTGTTTGACTTGAATGACCATACATCTCAGAAAAAGTCATCAGTTGATAAACATTTTTCAAACATAGTATGATGGTCAGGCAGTGGTGACACATACCTTTAATACCAGCAGGCAGAAGCAGGCAGATCTTTGTGTGTTCAAGGCCAGCCTGGTTACAGAGTGAGTTCCAGAAATTCTGTCTTGAAAAGAAAAAACAAAACAAAACAAAAACAAAATAACAACAAAAAATATAGTATGATGGTTAAATGTATGGTTGAACTGGGAAAACATGTATTGAAATAATTATAGTGATAGCTTCATTTTGTTTAACATCAACCCCAGGAGTAAAGTATACATCTTAGCAACAATAAAATTGGAATTAAAGGCCTACAATGTATCAGTTCATCAGTATTTCACTCTATTGCTCAGTAAATGCTTAATAGAAAAATAATAAAAATTATTACTCTTTGAGCACAAATACCAAATATGCTATAGCATATCTCCAAACGTTGTGTTCAGTCTCATTAATAAAAACCAATTAGTTTGGAGCATGTAATTAGGAAAAGGCTTAAATGTCAAGGGGTGTACTTGTTAAGGATGATCACTGTGGGTTTGTCCTTGGCCTCCATCTGCTCCCCTTACTGTAGAATGAGACTCCTACATTACTTCATGTGTCCACTCAGATTTTCCCAAGATGCCCTCCAGTCTCAAGTTTTGCACCTTCAGATTTATGCTTTCGAGTCACCCATGCTCTTCCCAGCACCAGGAAGGGCCCTGCTCACAAACTAAAGGTCTGATGTAGGGCAAGCAGACACTGGTGTGCAGGAGCCCTGCTCACAAACTGAAGGTTGGATGTAGGGCAAGCAGACACTGGTGTGCAGGAGCCCTGCTCACAAACTGAAGGTTGGATGTAGGGCGAGCAGACACTGGTGTGGAGGAGCCCTGCTCACAAACTGAAGGTCCGATGTGGGGTGAGCAGACACTGGTGTGGAGGAGCCCTGCTCACAAACTGAAGGTCCGATGTAGGGTGAGCAGACACTGGTGTGGAGGAGCCCTGCTCACAAACTGAAGGTCGGATGTAGGGTGAGCAGACACTGGTGTGCAGGAGCCCTGCTCACAAACTGAAGGTCGGATGTAGGGCGAGCAGATACTGGTGTGCAGGAGCCCTGCTCACAAACTGAAGGTCGGATGTAGGGCGAGCAGACACTGGTGTGGAGGAGCCCTGCTCACAAACTGAAGGTCGGATGTAGGGCGAGCAGATACTGGTGTGCAGGAGCCCTGCCGTCACTCTTTTACTTGCCACGGTTCACAGTTGGCTTTCATTTGAAGAGAGGTTTTGTGTGTGTGTGTGTGTGTGTGTGTGTGTGTGTGTGTGTGTGTGCATAAAATAAAGCATTTGGGGGATAAAGAAGGTGTACTAGAATGGGGTACAGGCCAATGATGTCCAGACCGAAGGCTGTTTTTGTTGATAATATATCTGTCTGTATCTTGGATTTTGTTATTTCAAAGGCCCTTAACCATCCGAGAGGGAATATCCCTATGACTTGATTCACCCTGAACACGGTTTGTTGTGCCACTTGGTTACCCCTGCATGTGACAGGGGCAAAGTTTCCTGTTCTAAGAAAAGTACACTAAGAAATGGTTCCAGGGAAGCAGCAGTCATCTAAGGAGAGGAATATTGATGAATCTGGGTATTCTATTTAAGTGAGATAATTAATAATTTCTAGAATTTACTTTGCATGGTATAAACATTGATGCCTGTAAGCCAAGTAGAACCATAGTCATCCCAAGAAAAAAAACTGAATGATTCAAAAGACACATTGTAATAACTAATCACTTTAGTGAGAAAGTTCCTGTGATCATATACCATGCCCAAATAATGCAGACCTTTCAAGGAAGCAATAGTTCAGCAGCTATTCAATATAAGGCTGTTTTAAACATGGAGTTTAACCTGGCATTATTATTAATCTTGGTTTCTGTGTATTTTAGAGAATATAGATTATAATGTACTTAACTGAGTACTTCCAGAGAAACACATATCAAGACAGAGAGACCTTTGTCTTAGGAGGGCATGGAAAATATGTGAGTTGGAAACCAAGGATTGAGGCTTTGAGTCAAGCCTCACCAAACATTGCCCATCACAGCTAGTTCACAACCTTTCTCTAGGTTTCAGTACGGGCAAACTTCAAAAGTCGGGTTAGTAGTTTCTTAAGGTCATCCTAACAATAGCTTTACATAAACAAAAAAGTAGAAAATTGGACTTGGCAGGTGTGATATCCCAAATAACTGGATTATGACAAAAAAGAAAATTGAGGTAAAAAGAAAGCTGATTTTACAGCAGCCTGTATGCACAGGAATAGTGGCATGGAAGTGAGAGTAAACAGAAAGAGTGATTATCATAGGGTATTTTCAAATCTTCTGAAAGGAATACATCTGACATACATCCAAAAAGAAGACGTCGTCTCTCCCACCTGATGCCTTTGTGTGAGACAGTCATCTTTTGTTTCTCAGACTTCTTACTCGATTTCATAGCTGGGATTTAAATTTCATTGAATTTTAGTTTAATTAAAATTTTATAGAAAATTTCACTGCTCAGAAATACCTTTTGCATTTATCTTCACTGTATATGATGGCTAATTATCTGCAACATATATCATTGAGGATCCTTAGTTGCGAAAGCCAGAGTGCACTTCCTTAGCTTTAGCAGGCAGAAATTTATCTAGATGTCTATTATTTAATACAAGAAAACCTTTGAGGGTCAAGGACAGGCTTGGATGTGAAACATCTAGGAGTGATATCCCAGGAAGCACACTCAGAAGGATTAGGAAGGGTAAAGTGACAGATGAAGTGGCAGTTCCACGGAGTTTATCTGATAATCAAAGCGGTTTATTTTGGGTTAACTTACAACAAGCAGAAGGGGCTTGGTCTCGGGGTCCAGAGCGATGAGGGATGGTCCAATGCGGTTCTCTGGAGAACTCTGCCTTGGTCCGCAGTACCAGCATCCAGCATCCAAGACCATGAGGTAGCCAAGAGAGCAAGCTCAAACTATTCCAGGTCTTAAGGAGTCCCCCCTTGGCCATGCCCATGTGGTGGTGGGGGATGGTAGGGAGGTGGTGGGGGAGTGGGAGCAGGTACGTGGCAGTTACCTGCTGCCTGCTAGGGGTGGTGCTTCAGGGGTAAAGCGCAGACAACCACCCCTACAGAAGGAGCACACTAGCAAACACTATTATTATCACTTGTGGGTTATGGTAGATTATGCTCAAAACCCACTGATGGTCCAACATTTTTTTTATGATTCCACCAGACTGGGTACCATCACTATTGTCCTCACTAGACTCAACACAAATCAGCTTAGCCGTATATGGGCTATGTGATGTTGGTTGCTTTACTTCTGTCTACGTCAATGTGTGTTGTGGAATATTAATTTAAGAGGTGGCAGGAAGTGGTAGGGAGGAACCATGTGTAGCTAGGGTTCTTAAATAGAGGCCCAAGCACGCTGTTTTTGGGAAGCTGCAAGCTAGGAGAAAAGGTTAGCTATTTGTTTTTTGCTATTCAGCCTCTCTGAGCGAGCAGAATTTCACCTCAACCTTTGAATCCTGAGTCCTATAGAGAAATGGAGATCTAGATAAAGTTCCCTTTAGCAGCGTGATAGAGCCCGTACCTGAGGGAACGGAATTCCCACCTGGCTATGGCCAGTGCAGCCGAACCACTACAGGTAGCTGTGGAGCTGCAGTTGCTGATTAGGACAGCAGTTGTTTAAGGGGTGGCTACTGAAATTAATAAAAATCAACAAACTCTTGTCTTTCAAAGTGATCGGTGAAATCTCTTTAGATTTTTTACATCAAGGAACAGAGTATTTGGTATTTGGGCAAAATCAATGTCTACAAAAGCCCTGAATTGCTATTACTAACATTATCTACCATATATATGCATTTCAGCATTTGTCTTGTAGGAGACTTTTGTTTTTAGATTTATTTTATTGTATATGTGTAAGTGTTGCCTACATGTATGTATGTGCATCACACATGTGCCTGGTTTACTTAGAGGTCAGAAGACAATGTCTGATCCCCTGGAACTGGAGTAATGGATGTTTGTGAAGCACCATGTAGGTGCTGGGACTTGAACCTAGGTCTTCTACAAGTGCAACCAGTGGTCTTAATTGCTGAGCCATCTCTCCAGCCCCTTGCAAAAAGAATTTAACTATGAGAATTTCTATTATTTATTTATTACATTTTCTTCACTTTTATTTATTGTATATGCATACATGCACACATATGAGTATGTGTATGTGTATCTGTGTGTGCATGCATGTACCTGCATTGCCAAAGTATATGTGTGAAGGTCAGAAAGTCACAGACAGGCCAACTTGTAGGAGTCAGTCCACTGTGTGGATGCTGAGGACAGAACTCAGGTTTCAAGGTTGTCAGCAAGTGACATTATTGCCTGAGCCATTGCCTCAGCCCCAAAATTTCTATTCTTTTTTTTCTATTAAGAGATTTTCTATTCATTTTACGTATCAACCACAAATTCCCCTGTTCTCCCTCTTCCCACCCTCCAGCCTTCCCCCCAACCCATCCCCCATTCCCACCTCCTCCAAGGCAAGGTCTCCCCTGGGGAGTCAGCAGAGCCTGGTATATTCAGTTGAGGCAGGTCCAAGCCCCTCCTCCCTGCACCAAGGCTGAGCAAAGTGTCTCAGCTTAGGCACTAGGTTCCAAAAAGCCAGCTCATGCACTAAGGATAGGTCCCAGTCTCATTGCCTGGGGCCCCCTAAACAGTTTAAGCTAAACTACTGTCTCACTTATCCAGAGGGCCTAGTCCAGTTCCATGGGGGTTCCTCAGCTATTGGTTCACAGTTCATATGTTTCCACTAGTTTGGCTAGTTGTCTCTGTACTTTTTCCAACCATGGTCTCGATATCTCTTGCTCATATAATGCCTCCTCTCTTTCTCATCGATTGGTCTCCTGGAGCTCCGCCTGGGACCCAGCTGTGGGTCTCTGCATCTGCTTCCATCAGTCACTGGATGAGGGTTCTATCATGACAGTTAGGGTGTTCGGCTATCAGATCACCACAGTAGGTCAGCTCAAGCACCCTCTCGACCATTGCCAGTAGTCTATAGTGGAGTCATCTTTGTGGATTCCTGGGAACCTCTCTGGCACTCTGCTTCTTCCTATTTTTACATCAGTATTCAGAGCAATGGAGACAACAAAATGTGGCATGCTGTTATCTTACCTTGTAGGAAGAGAGCAATGTTGGAAGTTCTGTTGGATATAGCCAGTACCCATTAACAACTGTACTCTTCTGTGTTAAGCAAATAGAAGACCAAGCTTCCTTATTTTGGTGAAATCCAATACACGAATAAGCAGTGATAATAAACAGCCTGGTTCAGTTCTGAACTGAGGAATGAACCACCCTAGGAATCTCCCTTGCCTTTACTGTGGCATCCAAGCAATCATGTGTCATGTTGAGTCCTAAAAACAGAAGTAGGTTGAAGTTCTACCAGTTACTTTTGGGAAAGCCTTGACCTTGAGAAGCACATCAAAGAAATGGGAGTCAGTAAGAAACTTTTGAGAGTCTTAGATGGGTCACATACCAGCTGGTGAGCACACACTGGTTCAGATGACCCTAATTAACACATCGTTGTCAGCAGTGGTCACAGTTTTCATTGATAATTCTTACTTAAAAACTCTCAGTACTTTCATCCTCAAATATTATGTTTTCTGATAGCATACTTGAAGAACTTAACCACAAGTTATAAATAAAAATTTATAACATTAAAATATTAGTGTTATGTGTAATAAACCAGCATGCATGAGTTAAAATGTTTTAATTCAAATTACTAATAAAAGATGTTAGAAAATAATTAATTTTCCTGTAAATATGATTGTTCATGCTGATGGTTTTAAGCATTTCACAAATATGAAAGCATCACACTTTTTCATATGAATAAAGTTTTTAATTCTTTTTTAGCATTTGGTTTATCAAGTACTGGATTTTAATTTTAAATATATAGAAATGTAAAGCAAAATATGTAATTCATATTGTTAAAATATTTAAGGATTTTGAAAGCATTTAATTTATTTTATTTTATTATTTTTTGTGTATAGGTGTTTTGTCTTCATATATGTCCATGCACCCACACGCTTGCCTGGTGCTTGTGGAAGCCAGAAGAGGGCATTGGATCCTCTGGAAGTAGTGTTACAGATAGTTGTGGGCCACCATGTGGGTGCTGGGAATCGAACCCTGGTTCCCTGGAAGACATACTGTTAACCACTGAACTACTCCTTCAACCTGGATTATTTTTTCATAGTTGTAATTTATATCTCACAAACAGATATAGTGAATTTTAAGACTCTCTATAGAAACACATCTGATTTTCTTCTCATTATATAAAAATCATAACCTTTCATTTTATTGAAAGCTATTATCTCATCCCATCTTATTTTCCTTTGTCTAATAACAAGCATTTTCTCTTAAAATGATATATATTGGTCTGTGGTAGAGGGAAAGCCTATTAGTACTATATTTAATTTAACAAAACATGCTAAGATTTCTTTATAATACCTTATCTAGCAAATAATTGTTTCTTTTGAAAGGACAGTTTGATTTTCATGTTTAAAAACATTTAATGGGGCTTTAGCTCTCTCTATTAACCCTGCCATGTGAATTACAATTCTTGCCAAATATGATAATTCAGAATTATATAAGTCTTAAGAAATTTGTAAGAAATAATCTCTACTATTTTAAAGTACATTAATATTTAATTATTAATCTTAAATATTAATACTGATTTTTAAGCTCTAGACACAATACTTTACCCTTCTGTGAAGCTATCCTAGATTTATTTGCCTAAATAAATGCTCATACTACATTTTTGTAACCTTGCAGAACTATTTAGATGAGAAAATCCCCCTGTCCCTCATTCCTTCTCCTGTTCCTCCCTCCACCCCTCCGTGCCCCTCCTCCACCCCACCATTCCCTTCCCTCCTCTTCCCTCTCTTTCACTCTCCATCTCTCTCTTCCTCCTCCCTCCTATCTTTATTTCCTTCTGTATTATTTGTGATGCCAGAGTTAAAAATCCAGGGCTTCATGTGTGAGAAGAGGTAGCCTCCCACTGAGCTATATACCCCACCATAGATATATATTTTAATTCTTTGGAGATTATAATTATATTATTTCTTACCTCTCTTGCCCCCCTCCACACTCTTTCAGGTTCCCCTCCTTCCTCTTTTCCACATGAGTTGCCTACTTTGCAATTAGTGAAAATATAAACAGGCAAATTTTAGTTATTCTTTGTAGTCTGCAATTTTTTTCTGCGAAGGTCACATAGAGATTTAAGTCAGCCAGTAAATAGTATTTCTGTGTTGTATTACATTAGGAAATTTATCTGTAGGTTTCTTTTATTCACAGGGATAATGGAATCCAAACAGTCCAGAATAGATTAGAATGAAGCGGATGTTAATAGCTGACTTGAGGACAATGTGATCCTATGAACACGTTGCCAAATGAGCAAATACCTTATGTTTTGGGGAGCTTAACTGCCAAAAGATGAGTAACACAGTTTGGGGGTGTCTCTGGAAAATCAGAGTCAACATTTGTTTGCTAATCCATTTTCCTCAGTATTGGATCGACCCTGCAGAAGATCTTTTCTACATTTCACACAGGATTGTTTGTGTCCTGACCTTAGGCATCCTGGTGCTGCTATTATTTGGAAATCCCATTGCATTGCTCCTCATCCCTACCACTTTGCTATTCAAATTTTAATTGTTCATGTTCTCAGGCATTAAAGCAGTAAGTAGATATCCCACACATTGACACAGCACTTTATAGTGTTGAGGACTTTAATATGTATTATCACATTAGGTCTTGAAAGAGCTATTTCAAAATTTTAGACTAAAAGCAAATTAGCTTTAAGTACAGTTTTTAAGAAAGGGAAGAGATTGGTGTTTTTTTGTTTTATCTAATAAAGATCTTTAACTATTTGAGAAAGAATTCTAATTCATGTAGATCACCTTAGAATAAAACTAGTCTACTTATCAATACTAGATATACTCTCTTATAATATTATTAATTTTGTAAAATAGCACAATTTAAACCCTTAGATGCATTATTTAGGCATCTCTTGTTGCTGTCACTAGAAGTTTTTACGTGTTTCTGGTAAGCATCCTTGAAAGAGATTCCAACTTCCCACTATATTCAGTCAATTAGAAATTGTGAAGGTGTTCCCTGTGGAATATTCCTTTACACTGTGTGAATATATGTCACTGTGATTGGTATTTAATAAAGAAGCTGACTGGGCAATAGCTGGACAAGTTAAAGTTAGGGGGAGAGCCAAACAGAGAATGCTGAGAAGAAGGAGGACAGAGTTTGGACTAGTGAGCAGATGCAGAGAGAAGCAAGATGGGCATGCTATACTGAGAAAAGGTACCAAGCCACATAGCAAAGCATAGATAAGAAATATGGACTAATTTAAAATGTAAGGGTTAGCTAGTAACAAGCCTGAGTTATTGGCCAAGTGTTTATACTTAATATTAAGCCTCTGTGTGGTTACTTGGGAATGGCTTGCAGGACAGAAACTTTTGCTTACAAATGGCACCCAATGTGGGATACTATGTCCACAAAAGACCTGAGAGAGCTTGGGAAAGGGTTCTAGACACACAAAAATGGAACCAGGCATGGATCCCTACTCTCCTGTCTCTCATGCTGTCTACAACATGGAGACATGTCTCCTAACCACTGCCTTCTTCTCTGAAGACTTGAGCCACTAGCCTGAGCCCTGACAGCATGGCATGAACTAAGCCACATGGCGAGTTTAAGTTTCCCTCATGCAGACAGAAAAGATTACAGATACATAATAAAGATAAATCCAGACTGAAAAAAACCTCTAAAAAGGGTACAGTGTGTTTAAAAATATACATAGGCTTGGGAGGGAAAAGACAAAGATTACATACAGTTATAGGTTAAAAAATAGTTTAAAATAGTGAAGTCCTTAAAAAGGGAATACAGTAATAAAAAATATAATAAAGCACATTAAGATGGGAAATACAAAGAGAGTCTGGATCCTCTATATTTCTATGTTGTCTTTAAATTTTTTGACTGCTAAAGAAGGAGCTATATATAGCAGCTGAGACATTTTATTATAAAAGCTACTAGATCAAACAAACATCTATCTATCTATCTATATCTATCGATATATATATATATATATATATATATATATATATTTCAAAATTGAAGTCAAAAGATGTATTGCTTTTATTTCCACAGAAAATAAGACTGTGAATTCATTCAAGGTTGATATGGATCAGATTTGATCGAGGAAGATTCCCTGAAAAATTTTGGCTGTAAACATAAATAAACAAACCCAGAAAAACTACAAAACACATGATGTATATTTTACCTGCTTAAACATAAAACAAAAAAAATCATCTTTGGCTGACTTATGTACAATGCACAGTCTATACTTGTATTAATGCAAATATATATGTTACCTTTATTGATGGTTGTGAGCCACCATGTGGTTACTGGGAATTGAACTCAGGACCTCTAGAAGAACAGCCAGTGGTCTTAACCTCTGAGCCATCTCTCCAGCCCATGTTACCTTTAAAAGTTTATATATTTTCAGGGCAAACGGATCAGATACCAATGAAAACAGATGACCCAGGTGATTCAGCATCTCAAAATGCCTCTGTTTCAGTCTCCTCAGAGTCTTGCACCCAAAAGAGTTCCAAGGTTGCTGGCTGAGATGATCCAACCTCACTGAGTACTCCAGCCATGACTTGTCATTATCTCAATTTTCTCAAGGTTCCCCCAAAGAGGCCAGTGACCCTAGACCACAGGAAGCAGTCTAGAGAAAACAACATCCACATTCCTAAAATATTGGTCATTGATATTTAAGGGGAATTGGTCATAAGTTGTTATTGGTTATGGTAAAAAAAAAAAGCTGAACAAAGGAGATTAGATTTAGGGATCTTGTTCTGAAAAGAAAAAAAGAGAATATAGAAATTATAGGATAAAAGAATAGATTATTGATTCTACTTTAATCCAAAAAAATAACTATTAATCTCAAAATATTTTACATTGATATGTATTTTGGTATTGATATAAACTTAAAGCTATTTTTACTGTACTGTATGTATGTTTCTACTCTTGTTTGGGGTATTGTGCTTATGCAACTCATTAAAATGTATAATTAAAAATACAGGTTAGTAGTTAGTTATCTATGGTAGTCAAACTTATAGTCATGTTAGGTATATTTTCAAGGTCATACACAGATATATGTAGATAGATGATCTTCAAACACTTCAAAGACCTACAGAATATTGCATTTAATATGTTTAATAATCTAAGGCTTTTCATGACAGTGATACACATCTGCTCCTGGCAGCACCAGTCTACTTCAGAGAAGATGATGGACATTGAAGAACCTCTGTATGGAGTTTGCTTTCTTTATGGCAAAAGCTAGCCATTTGGGCAAAATCTGCCCTTGCTTCAATTGCTGCCAGTATACTGTCCAATCTGGACCAGCAGGATGAAAAAAAAACCCAACCGACCAACCAACCAACCAACCAAACAAACAAACAAACAAAAAAAACCTCCAACTTTGCTATGACAAGGTAGGACAGTCCTCCAAAATTCCCTGCTTCTCAAAATATCTGTCAGATTATGAGTCCTGTAGGCCAAAGTTGGATGCCCCAGTGTTACAGAAGAATTTGGATGACTGTCAAGGCAGCCAGCTGTTTCTGCCATCTCTTAATTTTAGAAGTTGCTTGCTCTGTACTTCCTGTTTACTCAAGTAATATTAAATCCTTCTCAGGTCTTTGATGGGGTTGAAGACTAGATAGTCACAGTTGCAGTTCTCCCTAGTCATGATAGAAAGTAAATTAGTTATGAAACTCTAGACCTTTCGGGAGAAGACAGCTGAGGGAGTATTTTCTCTATTTTGTCAAGTACAAATGGATTGGATATTGTAACTGTAATTTTTACTTGATAACGATTTTGTTGTATATAATTTTACTGTTAAAACCTTTCTTTTTAATTAGACAAAAAAGGCGGAAACGTGGACTATTCCTTTACACTGTGTGAATATATGTCATTGTGATAGGTTTAATAAAGAAGCTGACTGGCTAATAGGTGGACAGGGTAAGGTTAAGTGGGAGAATTAGACTAAGGACACTGGAAAGAAGAAGGTAGAGTCAGAGGAGTGGTAAGCAGACACAGAGAGAAGCAAGATGAGTGTGCCATATTGAGAGAAGGTACTGCCATGTGGCAGAGGGTAAACAAGAAATATGAGTTAATTCAAAATGTAAGAGTTAGCTTGTAACAAACCTGAGCTATAGACTGAGCATTTATAATTAATAATAAGTCTCTGAGTGATTATTTGGGAACTGGTGGGCAGGAAAGAAAAGTCTACCTACAGTTCCCACTTGAATACATTCCACACATGAATTTCCTGAATTAAGAGTGGTTTTGTGATTGAAAAGAAATCAGTCTTTTGAAGTGCCAGTCTAACTGCTGAACACATTTCTCAAATGGCAGTTTGCTGCCCTCCCGTTGTTGGATATGTGTTATCTACCTAGGGATGTTAAACTCTGGAATCCAGAGGGTGCTGTAGTTACTGTGTAGGCCTTAGATGACCTGTCAAAGGTACTAAGCTTCAGATCTTGGGTTTTGAAAACCAGAAACAAAAAAACACTTTGATTTTCACAAAGCGATACTGGGAGCCTTTGAAAAGACTTTGCTCAGTCGTCAGATTTCCCTGTGGAGTGTGCAGACTTTGTGGTTAATATTTTGATCCCCAAGGAATGCCTGTGGAAAATGCCAAACCAGCACAAATCATAAAGCTTAAAAGTGCTGGCTGCTCCCCCACCCACCACCACTATTGTGTGTCTTGTTGAAGTTTCCTTTATGGATCTCAAAGAGATTGAGATGAATCACAACACCATCTCCATGGGTAAGGGAAAATAGGAGGAGAGATTACATTGCAATTGTCCTTTATGCCCGAGCCCCAGCTCCTGTACTTCTGGATGACTTGAGTGAGATGAAAGACAGCGCCTGCTGTCTTGTTGAAAAGCAGAGCTATGATTTCTGGTGCTTCAGTACAAGCCCCGGGCTGCACACATCACAGCTGAAACCTGGCCACGTCTTAGTTCTCTGCTGACAGGGTGAAATTCACCTGTGCACTTTTAGGCTAGTAAAGGAGAAAATTAAAATGATTCTAGGCTTACTATGGCCACAGAGAAATTTGAGAGGTCAATGGAAAGTCTGAAGCCTTTTGTTGGATGACTCTGCTCTTACTTGGCTTGTGTATGGGAATTGTTGACCCATTCTTTGTTGTGCTCTTGGGAGGAGAATTTTGAACGAGAAATTCACAGATATGGATTTGACCATATGTTAAGGTGCAACTTTGATTAAATTACTAATTTCCTATCCTGACTTATTTTTAATTTCATCAGGAAACATTGACAATCTTTTTATTTTATACTTCATGGGAGTATTGTGAAATTCAAAAAGCATAAGGGATGATGGAAATCTTGATACACAGAACGCATAAGAAATGATTGCGGCTCCTGAGTTCAGTAGGTTTGTAGTTCTACAGGCAACATTTACATAAAGAATTTGTTCCACTATGCCTTTGCTTAGTAAAATTCCAGTTTTTAGCAGTCACACGTATAAAATGGAGAATTTGAGTCTAGGAGAGTAGTTGCATATGGAATTTTTCTTTGGGTGCATGGGATTTTAGCAACAGGATGTTGAGATTGCAGGCATTGTACTGTGTTTTCATTCCGGATTGTGTAGCATGTACTGAGATTGGCAGTGCCCAGAAAGACTCACAAGCAATCAAAGATCCCTTCATTCTCAGCCAATGATGGAAAATGATGCAACAGACTCCCATTACTACTTTCTGTCCTTCCTTTACCTATCACTCCTGCCAGGAAGAATTGTACATGTAAAACTATACAAATAACAATAAAATTCCAGTGCTTAAATATGTTATCATGAATTTCTTTTTTGAAAATTATTTTTCCTATATTTATTTATCTTATGTGTGCATAGGGTGGGTGAATGATACATGAGCACCAAGGTTTACATGTACACATGCGGAGGGCGGGGGCAGTTCTGTGAGTCAGTTCTTTCTTTCTTTCTTTCTTTCTTTCTTTCTTTCTTTCTTTCTTTCTTTCTTTCTTTCTACCTTGTGGGGTTCTGGGGATCAAGCTCAGGTTGTCAGGCTTGGTAGCAAGAGCCTTTCCTCACTGAACTATCTTGCTGGCTCCATGATTTTAAGCCCCATGAGAATGGGATATCTAATACCTACTTAATTTGTCTTATGTTTATTCATTGAAAGAGGACAGTACACATCAATAGGGACATGAATGGATTCATGTGTAATGGCTTTTTATGTGGCTACTTGTTTCTTTGCTAAAATAGAAAAATAACGTGCAGGGAGTTAAAAAGGACCTTCTTAGATCAGTACCTGTGGAATGCAAAGTTTTTATTTTGGTATTTAAGGTGTGTGGAGAGGGTCTCATCTATTTTTATGCTTCTCTAAAGTGAAGCATGCCATTTTTCTGTTCCCACCTACACTGTAAGTGCTTAAAGTCAAAGTTCTCATGCAGAGTAGATGATTAAGAAAGAAGAAATCTACACCATATACCTAAGTGGTTTAATGTGATCTTTTATTTAAAATATGTGAGTGAATAAACATGAAGCATCAGACACAAGTAAAAAACAATCATAGCAAGCAACCAAAATAAAAGAGAACCAAATGAAAGAGAAAGATAAGGAGATAGCTCTGAGTAAATCAATAAAACTAAGGTAAAATTATAACTCAAAATCCATTTTGTTGACATTCTTACAGGAATCCAAGAAGGGTTATTTCCATCAAAATAACCAATGTGTCATTGCAGATGTAAGAAAATAGATTTAAAAAAATGAAGTATTTTAAAACTTAAATTATTGCCCATAGGTGCAATAATGGCATGGCTATTCTTTGGGTAACCAACTGCTCTCTGATTGCATTTAAGGCTAACTCCACAGAAGGAAATGGATGTTTGGCACTGTAATTCTGGCCAAGAACCCATAGCTAAGGAGCTAATAAGCCTGGGGTAGAGCCTACTACTATTATTTTGTTATGCAGACATAGTATCAAACTGCCTTCTAAATACATATTTCAGTTTCCACATGTGTGGTGGATGGTAGTTAATACAGAGACTCACAACTAGTCCAAGTGCCGAGAATAAGTCTCTGTGAGTGCTCAGCCATAAGCAGAACATCTACATCATGTACCCTGCCCCCAAATCTCAGGGAACATCTCAGAAGAAGAAGAAGAAGAAGAAGAAGAAGAAGAAGAAGAAGAAGAAGAAGAAGAAGAAGAAGAAGAGGAGGAAGAGGAGGAGGAGGAGGAGGAGGAGGAGGAGGAGGAGGAGGAGGAGGAAGAGGAAGCATAAAGGCTGTAAAAGCCGGATGTTAGAGAGGAATGTTGTGCAACAGTGTCTTCTGGACATAGTAGGGCTGTTTCACTCTTGAGCTCACAAGCAGCTCTGCTTGTCTGCACAAGACCTGAACAAGGTCAGGTTAACATTCTAGTGTGGATGGTAGAGGAAGTCATGAGCCCTCACCCATAATTGAGGGGTTCTTCACAGTTTATGGAGGCTGGGGTGAGGGGAGTCAGTTTCTGGAGGGGTGTGACTGCTTGTAGGTTGCTCATAATCCAGTGCGTGGCCCCAAACCCATTTATATATGGGCAGCAATAATTGGTACCAGTGGTTATACAGAAAAGAAAGAGAAGAAAAAAAAAAAAGAAAAGAAAGATGGGAGTAGCGCATGTATTGGGGAATTTGAGGAAAATTGGAGGTAGGGAATGGTGCTGAATATGATAAAAAATACATTGTATACATGTATTAATTTCTCAAAGAAAAATAAAAATACATTAAAATTGTAAAGTTCTGAACAAAAAGGAAATTATAAACTTAGAACTGCCTACTGAAATTGTAATTCAGTATACTTTCAAAATACAGATGTATTCAGATATTCAAGGATTCAAAAGGTTCATCTAAAAAGCTATGAGTGCAGTACACAATGGTGTATACCTGTAATCTCAGGTACTTGGTGGGGGGCTGAATCAGGACGATGAGTTGAATGACATAATGTGAACTCACTCGTAGTGAATGAATGAATCAATCAATACCATGGTGTAATTAGACAGATTGTAAACAAAACCCCGAGAAGTGCAAAAAAGACTCACCTTGGAAATTTTCTTCACAATTTGTTTCCTGTGTTAAATCCATGCACCAAACATGAGCCCAAGCCTCAGAAGACGAGATTCTCAGAGCAGACTAAATTTATTATGACAGTGGCTCAGAACAGATAATTTATACTTTTTCCTTCATAATCTATAAAACTTTCAGAAAACTTAACCCCTTGACTTCTATGGACAATGATAAAAAGCCAGTCGTTATTATATGTGAATAGACTCAAAACAAATTTCACCACTACTTTCCAATTATCTGTTAAACTTTGGAAAAAATAATTAGCTAAAATATGGCTGAATGAGAATAAATGTCTAGAGGTTATTCTGAGTGACAATTTACAAAAAACAAAGGTGTGTGTGTGTGTGTGTGTGTGTGTGTGTGTGTGTGTGTGTGTGTGAAATGGCTCAAGGATAAAAGTTCTTGTCAGACAATGCCGGGCAGTGGTGGCGCATGCCTTTAATCCCAGCACTCGGGAGGCAGAGCCAGGCGGATCTCTGTGAGTTCGAGGCCAGCCTGGGCTACCAAGTGAGTTCCAGGAAAGGCGCAAAGCTACACAGAGAAACCCTGTCTCGAAAAACCCAAAAAAAAAAAAAAAAAGTTCTTGTCAGACAAGCTTGACAACTTGAGTTTTAGACCCTAGAACCACAGAAAAGTGGAAACAACTGAAAGTTATCCTCTGACTTCCACACATGTTCCAAGGCATGCACATAACCCAAAACTTATGTAATACTCATACAATAATAATAAAAAATAAAATTTAGAATTAAAAATCATTTGAAATTATTATCATGAGCAAAATATATTATCCAACTATTTCAGCTTGTCATATTCTGCTTGTCAACAGAATCCCAGTGGAGTGGGAAAAATCACAGCTTAGCACATTGCTTTTCTGAATTCACAAGCACTGCATAGTTACCTCTGAAATCATGTATATTAATATTACTTTAACAATTATTTTCAGGAACAATACATGTTCTCTAGCCTCAGTGACAATATGTAGACCACTTGCTTTAGATTTGGCCACCCACTAATGAATAAAGTAATCCACTGTCTCACCTGGGAAAGCTCACTTCTGTTCTTCAGCACCCTAACATCCAGACCACGAATGATGATATGCATCCTGGTCCTCATGTGACAATGATTTCCTCAGCCCCAGCTCCACTTTAAGCAATCTTCTAGCTGTTTTTATACAGTGTTGAAGCAGATAATGTATTTTGCCATCTTAGAATTTAAATTGTCACTGTAGAATATAGGAAATGCAAAGCATGTAATTCATGAGGAGATGATAAATACCACAGAAAAAATCAAAATGGTAAACCAGACAAACCATGCAAATGGACCCAAAACAAATTTCACCACTACTTTCCAATTACCTGTAAACTTTGAAACCAATTATTAGCTAAAATATGGCTCAAAGAGAATAAATGTCTAGAGGTTATTCTGAGTGACAATTTACAGAAAACAAAGGTGTGTGTGTTTGTGTGTGTGTGTGTGTGTGTGTGTGTGTGTGTGTGTGTGTGTGTGTGAAAAAGGTAAACTGCTGGGCTCATTACTAGTGTGTGTGCTTGTGACAAATGTTCCTGATTATTATTTTTGCACAGTACAAAGACCACTATGAAACTAAGAGTGAAACCTTGACATGACAGTTAAAAAGAGCATGTAGGAATTTTAAATTTCTAGCTGTCCATTAGAATATTTATCATGTAGAGATGAGTATAAAGGACAGTTCTAAAACAATAAAAAGTTGTTAAAGTTTTAATCATTACCCTCATTGAGCTAAATTTGAACTTCAGGACCTAGTTTACTAGACTACAAAATGTATCCAACACACTGAGACTCTTTTATGTTCCTTCTGATGGAGTATCCTCTAAGAATTCATCAACACTTCATACACTAGAGAAATTTTGGAATTTCCCTCTCTAGATCAACTGACTAAAAATGCAGCTGTTTCTATAATTCTCTTCAGTTTTGATAACTAAGAAGGTCTAGTCACAAAACTCAGATAATGCAATGTTATTGTTAAAGTTTTATTCTGGCTGAAGGATATAAATTAGAATTACCTAAACAAACAGAAATATAGGACAAGGAGAGTGGAGCTCCCAACACAAGTCCCCTCAAGGCAGAGCATTCTGTCCATGCATAGATGGATGAGATGCAGGACCGTCATAAAGGGAAGCTCACTTTGCCCTTGGTGTCCAAAGCTTCTCTTGGGTTGATGACATAATACTTGCATGTCTGATCTTTACTCTGATCCCTAGAGGTCAAGATTTGGTCATCAGTGTGCAATTATCTAAAGGTTATAACTCATCTTTTAGCCCAAAGCTCATCTCATGAATTGCATTGAGAAATTGTCTAGTGACCGAAGACAGGAGGCAAGTAAAGATGGCATTACATGGCAAGACATTTCAGGGACTTTAGCATCACCATTGGAGCCTAGGACAAAGCCCAGACTTCTCTTTGAGGTAAAGTGTGGTCGGTATTTTTTTTTCACTCTTTACTCTTTGAGCTCTTTTGGGGGGCCCGCCACCCAGCTCCCAAATAAATCATACAGAGGCTTATTATTACTTATAAATGCCCAGCTTTAGCTTGGCTGGTTTTTAGCCAGTTTTTCTTAACTTAAATTAGTCCAGCTACCTTTTATTCTGGGCTTTTTTCTTTCTCTATTTCTGTATACCTTTCTTTACTTCTTACTCTGTGGCTGGCTGTGAAGCTGGGTGGCTGGCCCCCTGCATCCTCCTCTACTCCTTTTTACATCCCTTGATCTTCTCCCAGATTTCTCCTCCCATTTATTCTCTCGGCCTGCCAGCCCCACCTATCCTTTCTCTTGCCTTGCTATTGGCCATTCAGCTCTTTATTAGACCAATCAGGTGTTTTAGACAGGCACAATAACCCAGCTTCATAGTTAAATAAATGCAACATAAGTAAAAGAATGCAATACATCTTTGCATCATTAAACAAATGTTCCACAGAATAAACAAATGTAACACATCTTAAAATAATATTCCACAACAGTAAAGTTAATTATTCACTACATAATTATGCTTGAAAAATTATTTTTATCATAGGGTCAGACATACAAGAGTTCTACTAAAACATTTTCAAAAACAAAATTATTATACATGATTTTTAAATATATACATTAACTCAAACAGAACAAGCTATTAATATGAAGTGTTTGAACATTAAAAGCATATATAAAGCCAGGCAGTGGTAGTGCATGCCTTTAATTCAAGCACTTTGGAGGCAGAGCCAGGTGGATCTTTGTGAGTTCAAGGTCTACAGGGCAAGATCCAAGATAGGCACCAAAACAACACAGAGAAACCCTGCCTCGAAAAACAAAAACAAAAAACAACAAAAAAATACATAAAGTAATATTACACATAGTCACACTAATCAAATTCTTATTTGATTTAAAACATTTTAAACTTTATTATAAAAAGTTCCAAATTAAAAAAAAACACTAAACAAAATTAAACAGACCCAAAGACTGTACAATTCAATAAACTTCTATACTATTGAAGTAGTCATTTGAAACAAAAGCTGTGGAGCTTCCTGTGGATTTTATACTTTCACTATCAAATAGATTTTTATGCACTTATCCACCAGCTGTATTTTAAAAATATATTTATTGTGAACTTGTTTTCATTTATTCACAAATAGTTTGTTGCATGGATCACTTTTCTTCATAATGAATACAATTTTAATGTAAGGATCCCGTCTAATTTATCACAAGGGCATAGCTCCAGGAACCCTGCATATCTTCAGTGTTATTTTATATGGAATACATTCTGTATTTTACTCCCCTCCATTTTACATCTCTATGGACTCTGTTATTTTATAGTCTGTATTTACCTAAGGTTTGTCCCTCCCCCCTCAGTCCCTCTTCCTCCTCCCTCTCCCCACCCCTTCCCTTAACTGCGCGGGTTAAGTTTTCTAATACTGTGTTAGATAATGATTGATAGCAGTAGGTTTCAATATTCAGTGACACTCACATTTGCTGGTTTCGATGTGAGTATATCGTAATAGGGGTGGAGGGTATTGTCTCATAATGCTTTGTCGGGGTACTTTTTTCTTTTACCTCGAAGGTCATTTGCATATATATATATATATTATATATATATATATATATATATATATAATGGCTTCCATTTTTGTGTTTTTAATGGGATTTTTGTGAGTCTGAACATGTGTGTCTCTGAGTCTATGGGTATTTCTTGTGCTTTTTCTTCTCTTTGTTTTATTCTATTCTGATTTATTTGGTTTTGCCTTATTTTATTTTATCATTATTTTTTAGATGCCCTAAAGAGAGACAGAAAAGGTGTGGATTTGGTTGGGAGGGAAGGTAGAGAGGATCCTAGAGGAACTAGGGGAGGGGAACTATAATCAGAATACATTGTAGAAGAAAAAAATCTATTTTCAATAAAAGAAAACTGTGGGTAGGGGTAAAAATAAAACAAACAGACAAAAACCAAACAATCCCAAAATATGTGAACTGGAAACTGTTTCTAGCATGAGGTTTGAGAATGGTGGCAGTGTGTATCCTTCCCTCAGTACTCAACCACACAAATGCTGTGGATATCACTATATGTAAATAAACTCTGATTGGCCAATAGCCAGACAGGAAGTATAGGCGGGACTAACAGAGAAGAGAATTGAGGGAACAGGAAGGGAAGGGAGAGACTACCTGGAGCTGCCGCCAGGACAAGGAAGATGTAAAGTACCGGTAAGCCATGAGCCACGTGGCAAAGTAAAGATTAATAGAAATGGGCTAAATATAAGAGTAAGAGCTAGACAATGACAGGCCTGAGCTAATGGCCAAGCAGTTTAAATAATGTAAGAGTCTGTGTGTTTATTTTATAAGTGGGCTCTGGGACTGGCGGGACTTGGTGGTGGGAGCTGGAGAGAAATTCTCCAGCTACAAATGGCGCCCAATGGCTCCAGTGTCCACCTTAAACCTAACAATATTTAATAACCAATTCTAAACAGAGCCAAAACCAGGTTCCTGCTTCATGTCTCATATGGGCAGCTAGACGCCGCAAAACGTGGATTGGTACTGTTCTTTGATGCCTTCTTCACTTTTCTCAATCTTTGTTTTTATAATTCTCTTGTCCTGGCTGTTCCAGTTTCCATGGCCTGATCTCCAACTTGACTGACTCTTGTTTTCAACAGCTCCCTTCCTCTATTCTATCATTCAAGGAAATTTTCATATTTTTAAGGTTATAATTTAAAATTCTGAAATTTGTTTTCCTTATATCTTTTTGCACTTGCAACTGATTAGGTGAAATTTGACTTTGCATCTGTGTTCAATATCTGTTCTGAAAATCCAAACTTCGCCCTTATCTCCTTCTTGGCATCTCTTGATTATATTTTTCAACTGCAGTTGAAAGTGTTGTGGCTCTGTCAGACATGGGTCTGGAGATTTTGAATATTAAGTTATGTGACCAGTTATTGCTGAAATTCCTTGGGAAATGTCAATTGTTTTGCAAGCACTTGACCATTTACCATTAAACAATATCCCCAGATGTGTTTTCACTTGTCTGTGGCTCTAAAGTCTATTTAGCTCCCAATAGCTTCACTTTTCCTTAAAACATTTTTGTTCAGCTCTCCCCTACTTATAAGTCTGTGTGAGTTAGTTCGCTTCTCACAGGCCTTGATCAGATCCTCACATGTGCAAGCCGGGAATAAAGCCATAAAGAGATTTTATGTGGTTGCTTTCCAATAAACTCTTTCCCTTTGGTAAACAGCCTCCACATTTTCCATTTCTGAGGGTTCAAGAGAAACAACAACAACAAAAACAAACAAACAAAAACAGAAAACTAACCTAGGAAACCTGAGAGTGCTGTCTTTAGAACGATCTGTTTGCTGAGATCATCAACGGCTGATATTTGAAAACTTGATTCCAGGAGGCTCCTCGTCATTCTGTGATAATATCTGGCTACGCCTAAGCTATTTATGAGACAATATGACTCATGCTCAATGTCACTTTCTTTTTTAGACACCTTGGATGTTCTAAAGTGCTGCATGAAGCATGCCTGTGTGATCAGTTTCCAACAAGAAACCAAGCCTCTGAAGACAATCTCTGACAGACAATGTTTCAGAGGTGTTGCCAGAGTTTATTGCTGGAGGAAAAGTCCATCCTGTGTGTCTCTAGTGGGAAAGAGCCTTGTAAGCTATATCTGGGTTCCTTTGAGTTTGTCTCACATCTTCTTCCCATTGTTAGTATTTGTTTTAAATTTGGTATACTAGCTTACACCCAAGAGTGAATGCTGAGTTCTGTTCAACTTCCTAGTAATTATTGAACCAGGAATGGACGTAGTTACCACCAACGTACTACGACTCACCTTCTGTTAGAAATCAGCCTTTTGTGATTTTGTGATTTGGGTGATACGGGAAGAGACGCAGAGAGAACAGGAGGAAGGAGAAAGAATGAGAATGGAGTTGGTCTGGGCTTTGAGCCTTATTTCCAACTCGTGGCCATGGTTTAGTTGCTATCTTTTGGAAGTTGCCAGATGATTTCTGAAGTACTTCTGAGTTTTCCTTAATCTGCTGGTTCCTGTCTTGACCATGAGTAGATTTCTTTGCTTCTTCCTATGTTCTTACCATTTTCTACTTTATGCTGTACATTTTAAGAGAAGAGTTCAATTAGACTGTACGTAATAGCCACCTCTGAATTGTCTGGCAGTGATCTGAGACAATCTGCTGCATAGATTTCATGGGATTTCCTCCCTCCCTCTCCTCCTCCCCTTCTCCTCCACTGTTTTACTGTCTCTCCAGTTTGCCATTGTTTCAAAACTGTTGAGAGTTAACATCAGGACTTTGTGTTCGACCAGGATTAAAATGCAGCACTGGTCAAACTCCAGAGGTCTCTTGTTGTTTACATTTCATCTGCAAAGCTATTTCTGCCATGAGGTCTGTCTGTGTGCAGCTCCTGGAGTCTGTGGCCTTCTCTTTGCTTTCCATTTCTGTTCTAGCTCTGGATCTTTACAGCCATCTCTCTTCTCTGCTGACTTTCTGCCCACCTCCGGAAGGCCACTTCATGCACTAAAAAAGGTAGTGTGACTCACAGATTTTCTCCAGTCTGCTGTCCTGCATCAGGCCTTAGAGGCTAGCTACAGTGCAGATAAAAACCCAAGGTGCCTCATAGAGGGTTCCTTCAGCTTCCCTGCTTTCCCTGTACCTCAGCAGGCTACTTGCTCTTCTCAGGAGACCACCTCTTCACAACAATCTGCCTTAGCTTCCAGTTACTCCCTCAGAAGGCTGATGGCAGAGTCACAGGTGTATGCAGACTCACATCATGGCAGGAAATGCTTGGATTTCTAATTCACGGTGCCACAAGTAAGCTTAATCTAATGGGTGTACTCAAATATGATCCGTTTCTTTTGTTGCCATTTTAATGCCTTTGTAATAATATCTTTAAGGCAGACTTCTTTTGTATTTTTCCCCTTCAGATCTTCCAGGAGTGAACACAGTCATGGATCTTGCCTCGTGAATAAAGCTATTATCATTTTGGAATTCAGCTCCTTTAGGTTTTATGACCTCTTCTGTTCTCACATGGGTTTAAAACAACAGTGTGATGTACTGCTCCACTGACCTGTTCATGGTGTCTGACTCGGGAGGGAGTGGCAAGTGTCTCTTCCCACTGAGCACTTGGTAGCCATAGAGAAAATTCTCCATTTGGTCAAGGCCTTTGACTACCATATAATTGGAAATTTGCAGGATACAGTATTTTATGTTAAACTTCATATTTTCGTTCTTATTGTATAAGATTAATCTACTTGCTTCATGTAGCAGTATTACATTCTTTTATTAGTTTGAAGTATTTTAATGAAAGATGCATCCTTTTTTTCATATGGGTTTGGGTAAATTACAAATAAAGTTTCCAGTTAAGGCTTTTTTTTGTGTTTTTTAAAAAAATGTATGTTATATATAAAGTTAAACTTTTGTCATCTAATAAGCTTTTGTCAATGTTACTAGCTCTCTAACATGTCTCCATAATTGTACAAGTCTCCCCCCAGTGCAAGAGCCTTCAACTTCTTGTCCCTACTAAGCAATCCTTGGTAATCATCATGTGTTTTGTCATTTTAGTTAACAGTGTTAGTATCTCATGATAATTTAAATTTGCATTTCTCTAGTGATTAATAATGCTAAATATGTCTTTATATATTTACTGATTACCTGACTATTTTCAAGGTTGTTATTTAGGACTTTTGTGCACTTTATGAATCGGGCTGTTTATTGTACACATGGTAATTTTAAAGTGGTCCTTTACATGTAGTTAGAATTAGCAAGCTACAGGCCTTTATTGCACAAAGTGGATCTTCCAATTTCTGCCTTGAATTTTACTCTTTGCCTGATGAGTTCTTAATAAAATCACATATATTTAAATGGTTGGTCACTACCATTTTTGGTAGATAACAAACGTGTGTGTGTGTGTGTGTGTGTGTGTGTGTGTAACTCCCCTTGCTATCTTGTCCACCTTTTTTTTGGGGGGGGGGGTTCGAGACAGGGTTTCTCTGTGTAGCTTTGCGCCTTTCCTGGGACTCACTTGGTAGCCCAGGCTGGCCTCGAACTCACAGAAATCCGCCTGCCTCTGCCTCCCGAGTGCTGGGATTAAAGGCGTGCGCCACCACCGCCCGGCCGCTTGTCCATCTTTTATTCTTTAGAGAACTTAGGCAAATACTTGCCCTATTTCGAAAGCTTTTGAAATTGTACTCTAGATCTTTTAATGATTTAATTTGAAGTCTTTACTAGCATATTAATGGCTTTCATGGGTACATTTTGAAAACCTGATATTCTTAAAAGGAAATAAGTTTCCCAACATCACACATTATGGCCATTGAAGCTGACTTCATCTGGAAATTCTATGATTGTGCTGATACTTAGGTGCACTTTAGTAGCCACTGTGTGAATAGTAAATCAGGAACTTCTGAGATGGATTCAGTTTTTCCCCTCAGATTATTCCACCATTATCTTCTTTAATATTCTTGCTCCTCGGGTTTCTGGGTAATTCTAATAATGTTTCCATAAATGATCTACTGGTTCTGAAAGCACCCACAGTGTGTGGCCCTTATCCTGCCCCAACAGAGCTTCGAAACGGGCTTCTTACAGGAAAATCTTTTATAACAACTAGCCCAATTGTCATCAGAGAGGCTTCATCCAGCAACCAATAGAAACAGATGCAGATCCACAGCCAAACACTGGGTGGAGTTTGGGGGAATCCTGCAGCAGAGCGGGGAGAAAGGATTGTAGGAGCCAGAGGGGCCAAGGACACCCCAAGAAAACTCACAGAATCAACTAACCTGGGCTCATAGGGGCTCAAGAGACTGAACTGACAACCAGGGAGCCTGCCTGGGATTAACTTAGGCCCTCTACATATCTGTTACAGCTGTATAGTTTGGTCCTCTTGTGAGACTCCTAACAGTGGGAACCGGGACTGCCTCTGACCTCTTCCTGGCTTTTAGGACTCTACTCATCATACTGAGTCACCTTACCCAGCCTTAATACATGGGGATGAGCTTAGTCTTGATATGCCATTTTTTGTTGTTATTCAAGGGAGACTTGCCCTTTCCTAAATAGAAAAGGAGGAGGAGTGGATTGGGGGTGGGAACAGAGGATATTGGACTGGGAGGAGAGGAGGGAGGGGAAACCTCCTCTCCTCCCAATCTTATTTTTTTTAAAAAGATTGGCCACTCATGACTCTCCCAAAACACTACTCTTTTTCTCTGTAGGGTTTGATTCTTTAACTCGTTCAGTTGGCAAGTGGCAGGAGACAAAAGCAAGAGTGACTATCATGATGATCTAGGTCTGTGCCAAAGGCAGAATCTCCTGATTGTAGTGTTAAAGAAACACGTGCTATTAGAAAATAACTTAGAAATACTGTGCTTCAATAATCTGGCAGATACTGCTTTAAGTGATGTTACAAGATCTTTCATGTTTCATGTTAACAGATATGTATTATATACATACACAAAAACACACATATCTGTTGGGGGCACAGAGGTCCTGTACTTACAGAGAAGCACTAAGAGAACCAATAATGTTAATCACACCATGCAGAGGTATTTCCTCAAATGAGGAGATAAAAATCAAATATCTGCATTCCATCCAGAAAGCTGGGAGTGGATTTTGTTAGCAACCTGGTGACCTTTTTGCTATCTGTGGAGGCAGGCCACATCCACCTTTTGCTATAGAGGCAGACCTCACCCAAATCCCCAAGAATGATTATCCCAGACCCTTCTCTTCCTAGACTGTTACTCATCCTTAGGGGAGATGTCACAGGTACTTCATGGCCTGCTGACCTCTATGCTGTCGGTGGACCACAGCATAACCTAGGCCTTTCAGCTACCGAGTCCACCCTCATGGTCACATGTACTCTGTATAAGAGTGTCTATGTAGTCACAGCTTAAGCTTTATTGTGCACCTGGAACTGGATTGATTGGACTGATTGTTGTCTGGAAACCTTTCCCAAATTGTACTGTGCTTTAAATATACTGACAATGAACCACCTGGGATTAGACTCCCCAAATTCGGATCTAGGTTGACAAAGTCAATCTGCATTGCGTTTTCCTTCTTATCTCTTCATGTAGTTTGCTTCCCTGTATGACACCTCCATGAACTCCCATATACATATACACACATTGGAAAATGAAATGCCGAAATGGTACTATTTTGGTTGAATTTGGGAATCAGCAAGACCTCACTAGCTACAATTACTGTATGCACTTCAACTGTCGTTGTTATATCTTTGGTTAATACCATTGGAAGCTGATAAGCTCAAAAGCTGCCACAGTGCTGAATGTGAACCAACGCCTTGGAAATACTCAAGATGGTCATGTGTAGAAATTTCATTTAGAAAAAGAGGAAAGAAAAAAAAAAGAACTTTCATTGGAATTCCAAGTTCCTTGGAAGTCACAGGTGCCATCAGGCTGTAATGAGCTGGATATAAACGGCAGCTGAACTTCCATTTCCATCACTGGTTCTTGAAATACTGGTGTGGTCTTTCTCAGAATCTTCCAGAACCAAAGCCCAATCTTGTTGCTCTGGACTTTATCTTGCTGTCTCATTTCTTCAGCGATTACTCTAATGGTGCTCCTGTTTTTGCTTCCTTGACTGATTGTGAGGAGGGTCACCCAGATTCTCATTTCTTGAGGCTGCCCGAAATCTAATCCCTTTTAGGCTACTTGGTTGATTTGTCAGTATTTCTGACAGGATCCTCTGTCAGCTTTTCTTATTTCTTTCAGATCTCCTGAAGGTGTCTATTTCATTTAGACAGGGCCTCCCAGGTGCTTTACTCTGACCTCCAGGCTCTACAAAACTTTTACTAAAACTTCTTTTCAAAACTTCTTTTTGCATCATTATTTATACAAATTCCTAGTTAGATTGCCTCACGCAATTCTCTTGCTACCCCTTGTATACTGAAGTCTTTTATAACAAAGGGTCTTTAACCTTTGGATCTTGAAAACAACCCCAATAAATGTATTAGTAACCTCTTTTCATAAAGGGTTTTAGAATTTATCTCTTTACCCTTAATCCCTTTCTCCCATATATAAAACCTATTGACTATAGTAAGTAATTAGGCATCATTTACTCATTGACAATGGACATTAGTACATTTCTGATAGTAGATGCCTTAGTAGCTGATGTCAGAATGCACTAACTGTAGATTAATGTCTTATGTTCTTTATGGTGCAAGAAACCAATTGTCCAAACATTTCTAAGTTGTCTTCTTCAACACAAAATCTTGTTTCTGGCCCCATTTGTGATTCTCAGACTTGACAAGGGAAGCCACAAACCATACATGAGGCTATTATGCCGCTTAAGCTTGGGTGCTCCAGCTTAACTCACTGGGAGATACAATTGTGAGCATCTTACCCTCAGGCATGGAAGCGAGCTGCTGACAGAGACTTAGAGAGAGTCCTTCATGGTCATGGTCACACGTGAGAAATTCTTTCCAGTGAGAAATGATTGGAGAATCCAATGCGCATCTCTAGTAGTGGATTTCTATGTGAGCCCAGAATGAATCAATGGACAGCAAGAACTTAGGTTTGGGGAACTAAAATCTGAGAAAGTGACAGGTTTCTACCTTCACAACCTTTGTCTAACTTGTAGCAGAGAACAAAAAGGGAGTAAGGGGGCTAATGAGAGAACTGGCACAGACCTGGCCTACACACACTGCCTTAACTACTCTAGAAGGTATTTGAAGAAAATTCCTTCCGGATACAAGCAGGTAGTATTATTTTTCTAGTACTGAACGTGAAACATAATTCATCATTTGAATGAATGCATTCTTTATAGTTTCTGCATGGAAATCAAAGGATCTAAGGCACTGAGAATCTAACAGGCTCCTTTTAGAAAACTTGTTCTCATGGTAGATTCTTAGAGGGCACAGGTTGATATAAAAATGGATTCATTAAGGTAAGAGACTGAAACTTTAAAAAGAATTAAAACCACTCACTATCTTACGGCAATTATGGTTAACCATTATTTGTGAAGCAAAGGAATAGGTTTTGCTTCGTGGAGTGGAGGTCACAAATGTACAGCTCTTTCCGAAAGTACAGGAAAGAGGAGTCAAGACAGACACGAAGTGTGTAGGTAGGGAAAGACTTAGGATGTTGATTTACTGGTCAATATCGGGCTTCGCTAATATTCACAAGCTGGTGAGTCCTAGCAATATTGTTTTCCAGCTTCACTGCACACAGAGGCACTCAACGATGAGACAACTGGATATAGAGGGTGTTTAAATGATACGTTTAAATGGAAATGTAAAAACTACTATGAAAGGTTTAAGAAGGGGTCCAAGTTTGTTAGATTCTGTATTTGAGAACAGCAGATAAAGGAGAAGTGTCTATACTCAATCCCTATTTGTTTTTCTGTCTCCTATAAAATTAATCTTCAGTCTGGACCAAAGATCTGAAAGATAAATATATGCCTGTAATATATGACACTACTATCTTGCTATCCTAATAAATCTGGATTCCTAGCTTACAAAATTATCAAATAATTTCTCAGGGAATTACAAAACAATCAGGTAGATGCTTGGAAACAAGGTTTATGTGGAATAATTCTTATTTAAGCATGTTAAAGATGAGGTAGCTCCTAAAAACCATAGAGTATTCAGGCAGAAGAGAGCCCTAAATATCAGGTCTTACCTCATCTGAGAGATAGAACCAAAGGAAGTGAAATTAATTTGGCACAAGTGAGTCCCAAATCGAAGCATGAAGCTCTATTTCTCGGCCACACTCCGGTGTCAGGGAATACTCCTAAGCACTGATATTGGAAGTTGAAATTCTAAATCTTAGAATTAAAGCTATTCCTACAGATTTGGAGGGGCTCTGTTGCTAGAGTTTTCCTGCCTGGCCCACGGTCAGGGCAAATCTCTCTCACCCGCCAGTCCCACAGCCACTCAGACCCGATCAAGTAAACACAGAGACTTATATTAGTTACAAACTGTATGGCCGTGGCAGGCTTCTTGCTAACTATTCTTATATCTTAAATTAATCCATTTCCATTAATCTATACCTTGCCACATGGCTCGTGGCTTACCGGGATCTTCCTATGTGGCTTGTCATGGTGGCGGCTGGCAGTGTCTCCCTCTCTCAGCCTTCCACTTCCCAGATTTCTTCTCCTTGTCCCGCCTATACTTCCTGCCTAGCCAATGGCCAATCAGTGATTTATTTACTGACCAATCAGCAACACACTTGACATACAGACCATCCCACAGCACTTCCCCTTTTCTTTTCTTAAAAAGGAAGGTTTTAACCTTTACATATCTCCAAAGTCAGCTTGGTATATTTGGGAATTTGGGCGTAGTTTCTCTTACTACTTCCTGCTGGAGGGGGGCGCTGTATCTTATGGGGATACAAAGAAAATTTTAGAATTATGGAATAGTCCATGAGGGTATGTCGTCTGAGCCAGTTGCCTTGAAACCATTCTGGATGTTGGATCATCAGGGCCATGGTGTCATCGGAGATCTTTCAGGGGGTCTTGGCTGGTCAAACCTGATGTATCTTAATCTTGAACAAATCCATAGCCTCTGGCTTTCTGTGGAAACAAAATCAGAGCCTCCTTTCCAAAGCAACATATCCTTATATCCAAATTTTGAAGTCAAGGTACCTTTAAAATACACATTTTGGCATAACTCAACAGCTTTTGTAATCAAATGTTTTTCTTCAGTTACGAATATCAAAGAGAACATAATCCAGATTCTCTGTGTGGTAGCCA